>NW_027185764.1:59508423-59697096 GCF_028583685.1 Petaurus breviceps papuanus | reverse complement strand
ATCTATCTATCTATCTATCTATCTATCTATCTATCTATCTATCTATCTATCTATCTATCCATCTATCATCTATCTGTCTGTCTGTCTGTATCTCTATGTATCTACATTGTTTATATATCTTGGAAACCAATCCTTGTTAGAGAAATTTGATTCAAAGAATTTTTCCCACTGAACCACTTCCTTTCTTATCTTTGATGCATTAATGCTGTGAAGAAGCTTTTCAGTTTTGAGTAATAAAAGTTATTTATTTTATCTTTTCCAATTGTTTCTCTCCCTTGCTTTGTTAAGAATATATTTTTTCATTTTTCAAATGCTTTATTAACTTCTGATTTGCATCGTTAATTTCTGCCAGAATTTGAGTTACAAATTTTCTCCCCATTTTTCCCCTACCCACCACTCCAAAAGAGCAATCCCACAGGGTATCCCCTCCTCCAATCTGATCTCTCCCATATCTTCTCCCATACCCCCTTCGATTTTTCCAGTAGGGCATGGTAGATCTCCGTGCCCCAGTGCCTGTATATCTTATTTCCCAATTATATGTAAAATAGTATTAATAATAGTATATATATTTTAAACATTTGATTTTAAAACTTTGAATTCCAGATTCATTCCCTTCCTCCCTTGTCACCCATCCTTACTGGGAAGACAAGCAGTTCAGTATAGGTTGTACATGTGTAGCTAATGCAAAACATTACCATAGTAGATATATTGTAAAAGACTGACTATATTTTCCTGCCTCCTATCCCACCTCCCACTTGTTCTATTCTGTACTTTGATCCCATCTCTTTTCAAAAGTGAGTGCTTCCAACTTCCCTCCCCCCCAGCCTGCCTTCCCTTCCATCATCCCCACTCTCATCCCCTTCCCCCCTATTCTCCTGTAGGGTGAGATACCCTATTTAGTGTGTATTTCATTCCCTCCTTGAGCCAAATTAAATGAGAATAAGGTTGACCCATTCATTCCCTTTTGCCTTCCTACTCTTCCCCTCCATTGAAACCATTTTCCCTTACCTCTTCTATATGAGATAGTTTACCCCATTCTGTCTCTCTCCTCCTCTCATTATATTCCTCTCTCACTTCTTAATTTCACCTTTTAAGCATCATACCTTCCTATTAAATTGGTCCTGTTCCCTCTATCTATGTATACCTGTAAACATATACACACATTCACATATGTATTCATATGCCCATATACCCACTGATATATATATATATATATACATATATATATATATATGTATGTATTTCTATTCCCTTCAACCATTTTCATACTGAGAAAAGTTTCATCAGTTACAATTATAGTTTTTCCATGTAGGAAAGTGAATAGTTCAACTTTGATAAGTTCCTTATGATTTCTTTTTCCTGTTTACTCTCAAGCTTCTCTTACTTCTTGTATCTGAATGCCAAATTTTCTATTCAACTCTGTTTTTTTCATTAAGGATGCTTGAGTGGTGGCCACATGGCGCAGTGAGTAAGAGCACTGGCCCCAGAGTGGGGATGACCTGGGATCGAATCCGGGCTCTGATACTTAGCACCACACCCAGAAATAACTGGCTGTGTAACCTTGAGCAAGGTACTTAACCCCAATTGCTTAAAAAAAAAAAGAATTCTTGAAAGTCCTCAATTCCACTGAATGACCATATTTCCCCTTGAAACACGATACTCAGTTTTGCTGGGTAGGTGATTCTTGGATTTAATCCCAGCTCCTTTGCCCTCCAGAATATCATTTTCCAAGCCCTTTGATCCCTCAGTGTAGAAGCTGCCAGATCCTGTGTTATCCTGATTTTTGTTTCCACAATATTCAAATTGTTTCTTCCTGGCTGCTGATAATATTCTCTCCTTGATCTGGGAATTCTGGAACCTGGCTATAATATTCCTAGGAGTTTTATTTTTGGCATCTTTTTCAGGAGGTGATCAGTGGATTCTTTCAACCTCTATTTTGTCTTCTGGTTCTAAAACATCAGGGCAATTTTCCTTAAGAATTTCTTGGAGGATGATTTCTAGGTTCTTTCTTTGATCATGGCTCTCAGGTAGTCCAATAATTTTTAAGTTATCTCTCCTGGATCTATTTTCCAGGTCAGTGGTTTTTCCCATGAGATATTTCACATTACTTTCTATTCTTTCATTTGTTTGGATCTGTTTAACAGCATCTTGATTTCTCATAAAGTCACTAGCTTCCTGTAAGGGTTATGGGATTTAAAGATCTTCCATGCCCCATTGGACTTGCTGACGTAGCAGGAAGGGGTGGAGCAAGAGGAAGTGGAAGCCAAGCTAGAGTTCCTGTGGTGGCTAGCAGTGGCGGCGATGGAGGCAGCAGAGGCAGCGGCAGTGGAGGCACGAACCCCTTTTTGAATCAACCAGAATTTCTGCTAAGAACTCCTGCTGAGGACTGGAGGGGGCTGGAGCTGCTGGGAGCGAGCTTCCTGGATCCTGGGTGGTTGCTGTGAGTGGGGAGAGGAGGACCTTTGCCTGAGGTAGCCTGTTCTGTTTTAAAGGCTTGAGAATGTGGGTGCTTTCTACTTTATCTACCTGTGCCAACTTCATAACTACTCTGATGGCTTTGACTTTCTGGTTTTGGGACTCAGTCTTTTGGTATTTTAATAAATGTTCCAGCTTATTCCCCCATATAGCAAGCCTGATATATTTTGTGATGGATAATTACATCAGCATATCTGTAATTTCCATAGGCATTGTGAATATTGCATTGCTGATACACTTCCCTTTGCTCCATTCTAAATATGAGGGAATGATTCTCCTCACTGAGCTTTTGAGCTTCTTTTTCCATCTGGCAAATTCAGCTTTTTAACGCATTTCTCTCCTCATTGCCTTTTTGAGCCTCTTTTGCCAATTGAGTTCGTCTATTTTTTAAGGTGTTATTTTCCTCAGTCAGGCTGTTGACCCATTATTTTGTAATTTTCTTGCATCATTCTCATTTCTCTTCCCAATTTTTCCTCCATTTCTGTTATCTGCTTCTTAAGGTCCTCTATGGCCTGTGACCAGCTTGTATTTTCCTTTGAAGGTTTTGGTGCAGGAGTTCTGACTTCACTGTCTTCCTCCTGTTTCATGCTTTGCTCCTTTTTGTCTCCAAAATAGGAGTCTAATGTTGGATTCTTCTGTTTTCTTTGCTTCCTTTGCCTGGTCATATCACCCCTCAGTCACTTGACCCCTGGGCTTTTTGCCACAGTAGGACTCTTCCACCAGACAGGGGAGCTTTTGTCCCAAATGCTGGGGTTTTCTTAGCTGCTGGAGTTATTAGTTGGGTGCCCTCTCTGAAGCCTCCATATGCTCTGGCAAGCTGGTCACACACCCCAGGACCTCTACCCTAGACTGCAATCCAGATCCAAGCAGGTTAAAAGGAAGAGTGATTACCCCTCAGACTGGTTGCTTGGTCCCTCTACACTCTGCAGGCCAGGAGCTAAACCTGAAATGTGATGCTGGCTGAGCCAAGGAGTCTCAGCAGCTTCTCGCCCTAGGGGCAAAAGCCAATGCTCTCCCAACTATTGTTCCCAAAGTCCACATTGCACTTACGTTTCACTTTGTCCTTCACATGTATGTTTTGATAAATCTTGATACAGCCACAGCTGCTGCTGATCTGGAGTCCCTCACGCTGGTGGCTAGTCAGGGCTGCTCTGGGGCTAAAACCTCTGGCTCACGTGGGCCTGGGCTTGGCTCCCAGAGTGCTGCACTGGCTGATTCCTGCTGGCCTGGTGGGCTGTCCTCAGCAGGAAGTTAGCTTCTCTGTGTCATTTTGTGGGTTCTTCAGCTCCAAAGTTTGTTCAGAGTCCCCTTTTACATGGATTGGGAAAGGTGGAAGCCGGAGCCATGCAGGGGTCCTGTTTCTATTCCACCATCTTGACTCTGCCCCCAAGAATACATTTTTTACCCATAGCTGTGAGAGGTATATAATATGTTTCTCTTCTAATTTTTTAAGTATGATCTTTAATATCTGTAACTCCAAGCATGAGCAGCGTTACACAGGACTGCTGTTATGAACAGCTTTCAAGGTTCTGATTACAAGCATAGTGAACTCTGCATTTATTCAGCAACAAATTAAGGCATAGCATTCACAGAAAATCAAAATACAGCATTCACAATGTCACAACTCAACAACTTAACACTAAAATAGACACGTAGTTCTCAACAAAGTGGTCACATAGTTTTAAACAATATACATTCATTTACTAGCTCAATCATTTAGCAAGTCCTCAATTCAATCACAAAGTACAAAGGTTAAAGTTCTCTTTTAAACAAGGTTCATTTTCTTAGTCAATCACAAAATCCACCCCTAGGTCACAACTAGGTTACAACATCATTAGTCAGCATTAAGTACACAAGTCTTTTTATCTTGACCCAAGGCACATTCTGAGCTTCCATGGTTCCCTTTCCCACAGTTTCTGTTCCTGGGAAGACAAAGCTTGATAAAGCCACAATAACATTTAGGCACATTGCTGGCATCCTCATGAATTCACTTTCTGCCTGTGAAATCAACCTAGACCCAACAACAAGGTCTGAGACCTCTATCAACAAATGAATCTGATCAAAATAGATAAAATACCGGCACACAGTCATGGCTCCTCAGTTCTCGGCAGTTATGGTTGGCCCTCAGAAGTCCTGGGCAGTTGCAGCTGGCATTCTCTCTCTCTCTGCCTCCACGATGCTGCTCCCAGAAGTTCTCCTGGCCTCTCTTGTCTTGGGCTTTTCCCTATACTCAGCACCAGATCCTCCCTGTTCAGCCCCCTCCCGTCATGTCAACAAGTTCATCACACTGTGGGATTCATAAAATCTGGGTTAGCTTGCCAATACAAGGGGATCTTCAAATTCCATTACCATTACAATATCAAGGCCACATCTATGTAGAATGTATTGTGGAATATAGTCTAAGCCTAATTTCTTCTGAGTAGTCTACAATTCTAATTTGAGATGGCTTTCCAGTCTTCTTGGCAGTTTTTATTAAATAGTGAGTTTTTCCCTAGGTAATTTAAGTTTTCCACTTTATGAAACATTGAATTGTTGAATTTTATTGCTTTTCAATCTTCTTTGACTAGTCTGTTCCATTGCCACATCTCTATTCTTTAACTAATTGCAGATGTTTTTAATAACTATAGCTTTATAATAAAATTTGAGGTCTGGAAATGCTATTTCCCCTTTGACTTTACTTCTTTAAATCATTTTCCTTGATATTCTAGATTTTTTGTTTTAGTTCTAAATGCATTTTGTTATTATTTTATCATGTTCTGTAAAGCATCCCCTTGGTAATACAGTTGGCAAAATATTAAAATTGTAAAATAATTTTGAGGGTATTGTCACTTTTATTATATTGGCACAGCCTAGCCATGAGCACTGAATAATCCTCCAGGTATTTAAGATATTTTTTATTTCTTTGCTGGGCACTTTGTAATTGAATCTATATATGTCTTTTGTGTGCTATGGGATGTTGATCCCCAGGCTTCCCTCCCTCCTACCCCCATTTCATTGTTATTTGGAATGGGATTTCCTTATTATTGCTTCTTGTTTTTTGTTATTGTTATACAGAAATGCTATTGATTTTTGAGGATTTATTTTGTAGCCTGTGACTTTGCTTAAACTATTACCTGTCAATTAATATCTAATAATGCAATTAGTATCTTTTCTGATTCCCTAGGATTTTCTAAGTAGACCATCATATCTTCAGCTAACAGAAATCTCTTTTCCTATTTTTATTCTTTTCTCTTTTCTTATTGCTATTGATCTAATTCACATAACTATATCAAATAATAGCAGTGAGATTGAGCATTCTTGCTTCTCTCTCATATTTACTGGAAAAGGTTCTAATGTATCCTCATTGCATATAATTCTTGCTTTTGGTTTTAGATAGATGCATTTTATGATATTAAAAAAGGGCTCTCTCTGCCTATACTTTGTAGGGTTTTTAGCATAAAAGTGGTTATACTATGTCAAAGACTTTTCCCTACATCTATTAATGAATTGATAATTTAAGAAATAATGAAATGGATGGAGGCACTCAGAGCTCTTTGGGTACTCTGGGAAAGACCACAAAGTCACCAGAAGTAAGGCTGCAATCTCACTTTAATAAGGCACAGAGATTGTAGGGGCAAATGGCACAGAAGGTACAGAGGCAAGCTGTGAAAAGGATAAAGAGACAGGAATCTGAGGTCTCATTTTTATAGTCTGGGGACAACAGACTAACTCTTATCTGTGTCACCTTGGGTTTAGTTCATTAACATATCCACATCATCACCAAACTGTCATTTACCATTTGGTGTCCTGCTGGTCTTACTGTGGATGTCTGGAACTTGTCTGAGATTTTCATATTACAGGACCAAAAGACCCTGATAGAAAAGTCTAGAAGGCTTTCCCTGAATCAGCACACATTACCAGGATATGATTTTTGGTTAATATATTGTGAAGTGAAGTTTCCCCATTCTGAAAAATCAAATCTAGAGTGGCTTCAGCATCCACTAGGCCTAAGTTTAGAAGTCACCTGACCTTACAGGAATCTGGGACTTAGAGCAATGGAGACAGTGCCACCTCAGAACAAGATATGCCAAATAAGGACAAAACTGCTTTCCTGGCCTTGCATTGGACATCCACATGATTACATGTCCTTTGTCTCTGAGATAGATTCCCGGGCTTAGGTTGTGGGCTGGCTTCCCCACCAATGATAGTGAAGGCCAGTTGGGGGTTGGGTTTCTGGGTTAGAAATATATATAACCATGGTCTTGCTTCCACATGTTGCTCTCTCCCTGGCAGACGACAGACACAGAGTTTTTTCTCAGGAAGAATAAAGACCTTTTCTGATCTCAGACTGAGACTTAGACTCTGAACTCTTTCATCTCATACAATATGGTACAATTTGTAAATTAAATTCCTTTGATCTTTGGAATGGTTTGTACGGGATTTCTAGGTTTCCCTTTGCAATCTTACTTCTTACTATTGCCACTTTATATTCACTACTTATAAACTTACTATACTGATTATAAGAGGGGGTGGGGTTGGTCAAATCGAAAGAACTGGATACAGTTTTGACACAATTGAGATGATTATGTGGTTTGGGACATTTTGGTGTTTGATAAACTTGTAAATAGAATATTTAGGGAAGAACTCCATATTTGATAAGAATTATGGAGAACAGTGAAATGCAAACTAGAAGACATTAGGCTTAGACCAACATCTTACAAAACACTCCACAATAAATTCAAAATAGGTAAGGAGTCTGAATATTGAAGTTCAGATCACAAAAAATGAGGAGAAGCATATCATTATACTGTTGAGCACAACTCCACCCTTCCCTCCTCTAATTGATCTGTGAGTAGGAATTTCAGCACAACTCCACCCTTCCCTTACCCAATTTATCTGTGAGCAGGAAATTCAGTCTAGGGTAAAATCCTTGCTACATTCTTCCTGTCCCCTGGCCCCCCCCCCTCCCCCCCCCACACACACTTACCAGATATTCCCCATCTCCACCCATTCTAGGTTCCCTGTCCCTCAGCCTAGGGAAAACTTCTCTGGTGAGGGAAATTCAAAATACACTGACCAATCACTGATTGCAGACGCAATCTGACTATTGTAATCTCTTTAAAAATCGGCACATTGTCCATGTCAACTCACTGTCTGATCTTTGTATGTGACTCTGGCAGTCCCTTGGTAATAAAATCCACTTCCAAATTTATTCCCGGGGATCTTCTGTCTCACTCATTTCATGCTCTACAATACCTTTTATGGTTTTGGGGAAGGGATAGAATTGACCTACAGGCTCTGGGAACCCCCTTTAGCTCTGATTGAATCTTCCCATTTGATGAGGCATTTGCATGAGGCTATAAGTCTTTCTTTCATTGTGGCTCAGTACAAATCTCAATCCCTCCTTTGTCCACCAACTTCCCACCCTTGATCCTCTCAATACCCTTATCTCCAGGTGGCCTCCAGCAACTTCCCACCCTTAATCACTCATTTACTGGAGTCTGACCTCATTAACTCCTCCTGTAGCCCCGCCCCAAACTCCTCCCACAACTTTGTCTCCCAGTGTGAGAGCTCCATAGAATTCTAGGAAAGATTTACTCTGTGTCAGATGATTCTGGCCCCCTTGTCCTATATAAGCCTTATAGATACAAAGGCTCCTTAAGAGTCTATGCAATATAGCGAACTTTGAATAAACTTTGCTTTTCTTTGGCTGATAGAAGACTTGAGTCAATTGGCAGGACCCAGTTTGTGGGTATTTGGGGCTCTCGAGCACCCCTAGCCTCATCATTTTATGCTGACCTTCTTCATAATCTTAACTAAACAAGAGATAGGGGCAATTATAAAGAATAAAATAGGTAATTTTGATCATATGACAGAGAAAATCTTTTGCACAAACAAAATTAAAACATCTGCCATAAAAAGAAAAAAGAATTCGTTGTTGAAAAATCTGTCTCAAATATTTTTGATTAGGTTTCAATATCTACGACATACAGACAACAGACCAAAGACCATTTATTTCCCAATACAGAACTGGTCAAAAGAAAAACACAGTTCTCCAAAAAAAAACTGCAATCAATTAACAACCATAGGAAAGGATGCTTCCCATCACAGATTCTGAAATCTCAGTGCTATCTTTCCATCTGAGATGGAATTGTATCCCCAAATAAAGTACAAAGCATTCTACAACCCCTAAGAAGGGGCAACCCAAATAGCTGCGGGGTTTTGCTGCTCTGAGCCCCCAGCCTTGGCCGCAGAAGCCCTAGGCTTTCTTTGCACCCTCCCACCACCCCCAAAGCCAGCACTCGCTCCTCCCCCTAAATTCTGAGAGAGGGAGATTGAAAAAGGGAGTTGGGAGCTGGGGGCTGGGGGCTAGGGGAGGGGAGGGGGGAAGGAGGCGTGTGTAAGATTTGGCCGTAAGCGGATGCAGTGACGCGTTTCCGGAGGCGTGTAAAGTTTGGGAAGCGGGGTCCCGGATTGAGCCGCTGGGTCTAGGTCTTCTAGTTTGCCGGGCGGGGAGGGCAGGGCGATCCTCGAGGCTGCCGCCGCAGGGTTCGTCTGGTCTGTGCTGGGGACTCGGCGTTCCGGTCGCCCCCGGGTAACGCGCGCGGCATTGCGCGTGCGCTCCCGAGCCCGCGCCCCTCCCCCGGCCCCAGCCAGTTGCAGTGGTCGGCTTGGCTACCTGCCTCTTCCTGCGCTCCGCCGCTGGCGCCTCCGCGGCCGCCCGGCAAGCTCAGCGCGAGCGCGGCTGGCCGTAGCGAAGCAGATGACGGAAAGAGCGCCGGCGGGAGGAGGAGGCCGCTGCCAGCTCAAGAGAGTCCCTGGGCAGGAGCGGAATCCACTGCAGCTGCAGCCCCTCCTCTTGCTTGCCTCGCCATCCCTCCCTGCCGGCTGGGAAATGGGACCAATATGAGTCCCGAGCTGCCGCCGGAGAAGGAAGAGCAGGCGGCGGCAGCTGCGGCGGTACCCGCGGCATCAGCGGAGGAGGAGGAAGGAGACGGCATCTGCAAAAAGAGAAGTAGCCGCATTATGCTGGTGAAGAGGATCAGCGCGAAGCTGGGGGGCAGCGGCTCGGTGAGCGCTTGGGGATCGGAGGGGGGGTGCGGTGGGAGGAGACGCGTGCGCGGGCCCGGAGCAGTGGCACCCGGTGGGCGGGCGGAAAATTGCAAACTCCCCCACCGAGCACTTCTCGCCTCCGCTGATAGCATCTCTCACTCCCGCTCCCAGCCACTGATGCTTTCCGCGTCTTCCAGCTTCTTGGGTACCTGGGGAATGGGACGGGAGTCGTAGCTCCAGACGCAGTTAATTTCCAGATCCGGAGGGAGAAGAAACCTTTGTGGGTAGTTAAATGGGAAAGGAAGAAAGTTACAATTGAAAAAAAAAGTTCCTTTGCTGGAGCTTTAAAATTTGTTGTGCGGTGCAACATCGAGCACCTGACTGGGATTAATGCATGTTTTCTTTGACAGTCAGGGCAAGGTCTTATTATTATTATTTTTTTGTTCTCTCCGAAATTGAACTTTTAAGTTAGGCACAAGCTAATTAATGTCCTCCCATGTATCGGATCCCCGATATGAGAGGCAGTGCTTTCAGATTCTACTATAAACTGCACCTACTAACGGGTACATACCATAACGAGAAAAATGATTACCACAGGGAAAAACGAAACACCTCAATAAATGATTTAGTCAAAGTTGGGTTTTTTGTGCCACCTTTGGCAGTCTGGTGAGGCCTGTGGGCCCCTTCTCAGAATGATGTTTTTAAGTGAATAGAATAAAATACATGGGATTGCAAAGGAAACTAATAATACTGAAATACAGTTAACAAAATATGAAAAAAAGTTCATAAATCCTCAGATTAAGAATTTATGAGTAAAAGCCTGGATTTTTATTATTTTGGTTGCATGCGCTTCTCTGCGGGATTGTGAGTGAATCTTAAAGCGCTTTTCTAAAGACAGAACTTTTGGACCTAAATCTAAAACAGGATCCATTTTCTGCTAGTGCATCTTGCTTTTAGTGGTCAAAGTCCACCATGCCAGGAAGTTCGTATTAGTCTATGGAATTAGCCTGTTAGGAAGTTACTCTCTGTATTGTTTTATCTTTCCTGAGGTTTTTCAAAAAACTGGGTCAAGTTGACATGGAAACAGAATTTCGAACTTTTTGCCAGAAAGAGGAATGAAGGTGGCAACTTGCTTTAGTACTAAATCAGATAGTTTAGATCTCCCAGAGAAATGACCTTCCCCAAATCGTAGTTTAGATTTCCCAGAGAAATTATCCCCAAATCGTTTTTGGCCCCGAGGAGTTTTTCCATTTCCTTGGCAGTCTAGGCATATAGCCTTTGCCTCCAATTTGGGCGTTTGTGGTCCACAATTCTGCAACTCTAAACCTAGAATGTCTCTCTTTTGAAGGGAGTGGTTTAAGTGTTTTTTAGTTTAGGCCTGAGGGATGAGAGGTGGTAGATAAATATTATTTAGTAATTCCTCCATATTGTTTACTTTTAAAACAGTTTTTCAGCATTGAAGACAATGTAGAAATTTTGAAGCCATGTGAAAAAAAATTTTTTAAATAAAGTAAACAGAAATTGCAGTGGGTTGATTGACTATATATAGAAGCATTTTAGTAACCTGTGCAGATCTAAAGTCACTGCTTAGGAACATTAACTGGTTTTGAGTCATAGTGAGGCCATTAGTTATTTCACATAACATGTCACTATGCCTTAAAAAAAGAATCAAATTTTGTACATAACTGTTTGATATGTTGAGATATTGTAAGGCAAAATGTGTACCACAGAATTCTTGTGGTAGTAGTAGATAATTGAAATGTATATGTTTTTTTTTTTTTGTATAGTAGTAGTAGAAAACTGGGCTTGGAGTCAGGAAGACCTACTTAGGTTCAAATTTAGCCTCAGACACTAGCAGTGTGACCCTAGGCAAGTCACTTAATCCTGTTTTTCTCAGGTTCCTCACCTATAAAATGAACTGGAGAAGGAAACTACTCCAAGAAGCAAACTACTCCAAGTATCTTTGCTAAGAAAATCGTAAATGGGGTCACAAAGAGTCAGACACAATTGAAACAACTAAACAACAAAAAAGTAGCTAGAAAAGGTCTGCACTTGTGGACCTTTTTTCTGTTGATACAGTATTATTTCTCTAATTCACAGAAAAAAAAAAACCCAAAACCAAAAAAGCTCAATTCTCAGAAATTTACCGGACAGTGTCAGGGAAAGGGAAATCTTTATATGGATAATTGGCATCCAGTTGAACTTTTTTTGTTCCTTGATGGCCTAAAAAAGGAGAGCTTATAGATCTAGTCAGTTGACTTGTTAGTGATAGTGAGTTTCTAAGTAAATCGTATCCACACAAATAAACTTTTGACTTTTTGGGGTCTCATTAATTTTTATTAATACTTCCTTTTAAGTAATATCAGGAAGTTCACTGGACCTGAGAATATTAAGTCTATGAGAAATGGGTTGACCTCCATTTGAGGGTGAATAACTAGGACACATTTCCAGAGTGTTGGCTATACTTAATAAGGGGAATGGCATGTTGACTGGTCTGTGTGGAAAGTGAGCACCAGCACATTTTATGCATTAATGTGATACAGAAATATGTTCCTTGCTGAATTTACTCATAGGTAGGTTTTTTTTTTGCTCACCATAGGTTGTATTTTTTTGCCTTTTATTTAAAAAAAATGATTC
This sequence comes from Petaurus breviceps papuanus, assembly GCF_028583685.1. Taxonomy (NCBI): domain Eukaryota; kingdom Metazoa; phylum Chordata; class Mammalia; order Diprotodontia; family Petauridae; genus Petaurus; species Petaurus breviceps. The sequence goes on along the minus strand of NW_027185764.1, from coordinate 59,684,952 downwards.
ATCTTTGTTTTGACATATCAGATATTTCTCCACAAACACTAAGTATTTTCTTCTAGTATTTGAATTGGGGATGGACTGGGGAAGAGTTTGGGAAGGGGTTTAAGCAGGATTCTGTCTTAGTGTGTTTCTTCTTATGCAGATAGCATTTTGGGCAGTGGTTTGCTTTATCATTGAGTGCAGATTTTTAAATTTAAATTTAAGTTTTTGTTATTAACATGAACTGACAAATATGAACATTCTTTTCTGTATACAACAAACATAAAAAAATTACATAGGAAGCTATGATTCTCCATTATGTTTAGGTTGTTTGCCTTTTTTCAAGTAAGTTTTTATTGATGACTTGTCTTTATACATGAAATAAATTTCCCTCTGAATTCTCCCTTCTTAAAGAGAGCAATGTCTTATAATAGGTTTTTTTTAAATAAAGAAAAAAGAAGAGAAGGGAAAATAATTGGCAAAATCAGTCATGCATCAGATAAAAAGTTCAGAGTATATGCAGTGTTCCACCCCTGCAGACCTCCTACATCCGTAGAGGTTTGGTGGGGAGATGTCTAGTCATTTCTTTTCTTTGTGACCAAACTTGTTCTTTGCAATTCTGTAACATTTACTTTTAATTAATTTCTTCTTGTTGCTCGATCCATTTGTTATTGTGATCATTATATATTGTTTTCTTTGTTCTGCTTACTTCACTTTTTATCTGTTCATGTAGATCTTTCCATGCTTCTCTGTATTGATCTGTATTGAAAACAGCATAGTATTATTCCATTACATTCATGTACCATAATTTGTTTAGCCATTTTCCAGTCAAAGGGCATCTACTTTATTTCCAGTTCTTTGCTATCATAAAAAGTGCTGATATAAATATTTTGGTGTGTATAGATCCTTTCTTTTTGTCAGTGACTTCCTTAGGATGGATTCCTAGCAGTGGAATATCTGGGTCAAAGGTTTGGATATTTTAGTCATTTTATTTTCATGATTCCAACTTACTTTCCAGTGTAGTTGTACTAATTCATAACTTCATGAACAATACCTTAGTGTGCCTATCTTCCCACAACATTGACTGCTTTTTTTTGGGGGGGGGTCATCTTTGCAACTTATTGTACATGAGGTGAAATCTTAGGGTTGTTTGATATGTATCTCATTCTTAGTGATAGGGAGTATTCTTTAATATATTCATACTTTTCAATTTCTGTTTTGAGAAATGTTTATTCATATCCTTTGACTGCTTCTCTATTGGAGAATCAGGAAACTAGCATTTATTAAGCGTCTCTGTGCCAGGCACCAACTGTACTAACCACTGAGGATACAAGAAAGGCAAAAGACAGTCTCTGCTCTTGAAGGAATCTAGTAGGGGAAACAACATGCAGACAGCTATGTGCAGACAAGATAAATACAGGATTAGTTGGAGATAACCCAGGGAAGGCACAAGCATTAAAGGGGTATTGAGAAGGACTTTTTTGCAGAAGGTGAGACTTTTATTTATTTACTTATTTTTTGTTGTTGGCTTTTTTTGGGAAGGGGTAAGGCAAGGCAGTTGCAGTTAAGTGACTTGCCCAAGGTCACACAGCTAGTGTGTCAAGTTTGAACTCAGGTCTTCCTGACTTCAGGACCAGTAGTCTATTCACTGTACCATCTAGCTGCCCCAAAGGTGAGACTTTTAATTGAAGCTTGAAGGAAGCCAGGAGGCAGAGATAAGGAGGGAGAGAGTTCCAGGGAGAGAACAGCCAGTGAAGACCCTTGGATTAGAGAGATGAAGTGTTGGGTCAGCAAGGAGGTCAGTTTCCCCGAATTGCAGGGAGGTAAGGTGTAAAAAGATTGGGAAGTGAGGAAAGGGCCAACTTATGGAGAGCTTTATAAGTAACAGGATTTTCTATTTGATCCTGGAGGTGATAGGGGAGGAGAGAGAGAGAGAGAGAGAGAGTGAGAGAGAGAGAGAGAGAGTATGTGTGTATGTGTGTATGAATGAGAGACACTTGGTCATCCTTGAGCTTTATTTAGGAAGATCACTTTGACAGTTGAACGTAAGATAGATGAGTTGGGAGGGAGACCAGCCAGCAGGTTGTTGGAATAGTCCAGGCAGGAGGTGATGAGGGTCTGTACCAGAGTGGTGGCAGTGTTAGAGGAGAAAAGAGGTCATATTCAAGGGAGATTTTTCAGAGGTAGAAATGAGAGGACTCAGCAGCAGATTAGATGTGGAGATGGGGTAAGAGAGTGAAGAGTTGAGGATAACATGTAGGTTGTGAACTGGTATTAACAACTGGGAGTATGATGATACGCCCAGAGGGGTAGGTTTGAGGGGAAGATCATGAGTTCTTTTGGACATGAGTTTCAGAAGTCTAGAGGATATCTAGTTTTAGATCTCCACATCCAGTAAGCTGTTTGAGATATCCAGTAGGCCTTAAGTCTGGAAATTAGGTCTGGGTAAATAAATCTGAGAATCATCAGCATACAGAGGATAATTCAATGCATGGGAACTGATAAGATCACCAAGTAAAATAATATAGAGGGCCCAGAGCAAGGCCTTAGCAGTAATCCAGGCTTGGTGTACTGGATGTAGATGAAGATCCAGGAAAAGAGACTAGGAGTGGTCTGATAGCAACAAAAACAAGAGAGAGCAGAGAGGAGAATATCAAAGGCTTTAGAGAGGTAAATAAGGATGAGGATTGAGAAAAGGCCGCTGGATTTGCAGTTAGAGAGATCAGTTGGAGAGAACAGTTTATGTTGAATGCTGAGATCAGAATCCTGATTGTGGAGTGTTAAGAGAGTGAGAGAGGAGGAGGCACCTATTATAGACAACCCTCTCAAGGAGGTTAGGCAAAAAAAGCCATAGAGGAAACTAAGACCTCCCTTTTGCTCTTCTGATCTGTCATTTGGACAGGTTCCCTTACACACCCCCTTGAAATCTAATTAATATTCTCTGGTCTAGGGGACTGATAGTTCAGATTAACATCACTCCCTCCCCCTCTCCCCCCTCCCTTTCTCTCTCCCTCTCTCATTTGAGTTTGGGAGTAGGTTGAGGGCATTTGGACTCATCTGTCTCCTGGCATCTTATTGCTTCACCATCTGGGAGGAAATTCCTTTATTTAAAGTATTTACATGCCATTTTCCTTTTGTAGCTTCAATGGAATCTAATTCCTTAACACATTCTGTTTGTTTTACCCTTACTGTTGGCCATTTATTCTTTCAAATGAGAAAAAAAAACATATTGGTACTATTCTAATGAATATGGAATGTTTTCCAGTAATTATAACATCTCTTAAATAGATAGTAATGCTGATGTAGTGGCAGTATTTCACCTTGGGAAAACACGAGCACAAAGAGCCAAAGAACTAATTTGCTGGAAGTGACAAAGTAAATTTATGATAAGACTAGGATATATGTTCAGCTTTATTGATTCTAATTTAATTTTATCTATTTTATGTCATTGTTTCTGTTAATTCATGACTGTACCGTTAATTCTGTTTTTCCTCTTACGTTTTTACATATTCACCCAAATCTTTGTCTACCGATACCATAATGCTAATAAAGTTGAATCTGGTTAGTTGGCTTTTTGGGGAGGAATCTCCAGGGCCCAGTAGATAATTTGCTGAAGAAGATAAGTCACTTTTGACAAGAATTCACACATACCTTGACTACCTCCTATACTTAGAATAGAACATAAGCTCAATAATACACTAATGTATTAACTTTGGGCCAAACAAATAAATAGTGGCACTTTAGCATAAGTAATTAATTATTCTTTTTCCAGAAAGGCAATTTAAGCAAATGCTGGTTTGAAATTGTGAGCTGGATGGTGCATTGGGTAGAGTGCTGGATTTGGAGTCAGGAAGACCTGAGTTCAAATGTTACTCAGGGTTGGTGGTATGTGTTAGAGCCCATTCATTGTGACTGTTTACCTCCCCCAAACTGGCAAATACTCTTTTTTTTTTTTGGAGGGCAAGTGGGGTTAAGTGACTTGCCCAAGGTCACATGGCTAGTTTTTGTGTTAACTGTCTGAGGCCTGATTTGAACTCAGGTCAAATACTCTTAATAAGGACTGATTTATTTCTTTGTTGATTGTCTGCCAGGGGTGGGGAACCTGAAGCCTCAAAGCCACATGTGGCCTCTAGGCCAGATGTTCCCCACCTCTGGTAGACTTAAAGTGATGGGAGAAAATGTTTATAAAGACTAAACTTAAGTGCATCATGCGCACATGTTCCCCACCCACTAGTTATCAGCAACATACAGCTATCTTAGACACTTAGTAGCTTTGTGACCCAGGGCAAGTCACTTGGCCTCTGTTTGCCTGAGTTTCCTCATCCATTAAATGGGAATAATAATAGCACTTTATCTTCTAGTTACAAGAATAAAATATTTGTAAAGCACTTGGCAAGCTTTAAAATGCTATATAAATGCTTGTTGCTGTTGTTTTATTATTTCTACCAACAACTTCCTATTCAGTATTAATGATATTGTATCTTATAATGAGACAAGGTAGAAAAAGAAAACGCTACCTACATGGTTGTATCACGTACTCTTTAAACATTTTTTGTCCTTATGTTTTAATAACTTTCAGATCACCACAGATACACATGAATGTCATGGGACTGAAAATCAACCCTTTCTAAGCTAACTGGACTGGGTAGAATCACTATCATCAAAGAAAATGTTTAGAGAAATCTCTTTGAATTATGGAAATCAGTGCCATCTTACTATTGACCCTCTTTATTCTACAAAGCATTTTTTTCTTTTCCTTTTGTGGCTTGAGGTTATTTCCCTAACTGGGTTTAGCTTCAACCACAATTTTTTATTCTTAAGTCCAGCTCTTTCCTCTTTTTTTACTTCATGGGCTTAATTTTCTTTTCTTCTTTGTACACTGTATGGCCTCTCCAATGTTAACTCCATCTTCTGCAAAGCTTGTAGATGAAGGGGATTCAGTGAATATAGTTTACCCAGATTTTAGCAGTGTCTAATAACTTTTCATATATTCTGTACCAAAGTTGTCCATTGTTTTTGACTTGAATTTTGTATCCTTTTAAGTTTTGCCTTTTTTTAAACATTGTTTATTTGTGGAAGAAAAATTGTTTTTAGTGAATTTATTACTATCTAATATTTTTAGTTAATGTACTAATGCTAATTTTTAAAAATTAATATCCAGTGATTTTAGCTAAATGATTATTATCTTGTATTTCTGCTTGGAGTGAGCAGAGCCCTTCAGAGTCCTCTCCCCCATATGTATTTATAATATTTATATGACTTATTGTACATTTATAATGCTTATATATTATAAATATATGTATTATGTATTTATATAATATTTACAATAATCATGAAAGAAAAGACAAACTTACTCATCAGCAAAAAACAGAGGTTCAAGATTTAAGTTCAGGGATTTTGATTTGCTTAAACAATATTGGTATACTCTTGGAGAAATATCTTTGTGAAACCAATCATTACCTCTTTTTTAAGCTTTCCTAACAGTTTGGTCAAAGGTAAATAAAAAGTTACTTTTCTTAATTGAATTAAACAGTTTTCCATTCTTAGTTTGGTTACCACAAACAGAACACTTTTTAATCTTAGGACAAGCCCTCTCTGACTTTGTCTTCCTTTTAAAACTGATGAGGTGATTTTGATTGAAGTGAAACCAAAGCGCACTTCAAATCAGGACTTTGTCTCCTTGGCATTGATGAAACTTGTATGAGATTTTTTTTTTTTAGATGGGACTAAGGGTTTGAGATCAGAACACTGTCATTATATTATTTCTTAATATTATCTCTAGACTGAGGCTTTGTGTATATGGTTCCACATCAACAGCGTATATAGTGTTCTTATGGCTCTGCTTTCATCACTGGCCTATATGTCACTTTTTACAAGTCTTTGTATATTTTTCTGAATTCTAAATATTTGTTGATCTTGTGACACTAATAGTCTAGTAGAATCTTGGCATAATAGGCCTAGAGCTGGAAGGGACCCCAGAGAGCATTTGATCCACCCTCTCCTCACTCCCTCTATCATTTTATCATTAAGTAAACTGATGGTTGAGCAGTTCAAATGACTTGTCCCAGGTCACAAGTCAAATGAAGCCAACAAATATTTATGGGCATACCATGGAGATATTTTGGGTTCAGTTCCAGATCACTGCAGTAAGGCAAATATCTCAATAAAGCGAATATTGCAATAAAGTGAGTCACAAATTTTTTTGTTTCCCAATAGATATAAAAGTTTTATTTACTATACTGTAGTCTATTAAGTGTACAGTAGTATTATATCTAAGAAAAATGTACATACCTTAATTAAAAAAAGACTTTATTGCTAAAAAATGCTAACCATTATCTGAGCCTTCAGCAAGATGAAATCTTTGTGCTGGTCGGGCTTTCCTCCATGTTGATGGCTGCTGATGGATCAGGGCATTGGTTGGTGAAGGTTGAGGTGATTGAGGCAATTTCATAAAATAAGACAACAATGAAGTTTGTCCAGTTGATTGATTCATCCTTTTACTTGAATGCTGAGAGGCCATTGTAGGGTGATTAGTTGGCCCAATTTTCAATATTCTTGTGTCTCAGTGAATAGGGAGGCCCTGAGGAGAAGGATAGAGATGGGGGAATGCCTTTTGGTGGAGCAGTCAGAACACGTATAACATTTGTCAATTAAGTTCTCTGTCTTATATGGGCGTGGTTTGTGGTGCCCCAAAACAATGACAGTAGTAACGTCCAATGTCACTGATGACAGATCACCATAACAGATATAATAATAATGAAAAAGTTTGAAATATTGTGAGAATTACCAAATTATGACACAGAGAAATGACGTGAGCACATGCTGTTGGAAAAATGATGATAGACTTGCTAGAGAAGGGTTGACTGTACAGCCATCCACTGAGCTGAAAGGCTTTATGGGTACAAGGAAGCTGGAAAGATCTGTTTAGGAAGAGTTTTTCTTCTTCTAGGCGACCATTATCTTACTAAGCTAAGGCTTATAGTTTTAGTTTTATATATATTTAGTTGGAATGGATCAGAGATCTAGTCCAGGGATGGAGAACTTCAGCTTTGAGACCCCATGTGGCCTTCTAGGTCCTTGGGTGTGTCCTTTTGACCGAGTCCAAAGTTTTGCAGAACAAATTTTATTAAGGGGATTTGTTCTGTGAGGTTTGGATTCAGGGCTACACTTGAGGACCTAGAGAGTCACATGTGACCTTGAGGCCTCAGGTTCCCCACCTCTTGATCTAGTCTGACCTTTCCCCTCACCTTCTCCATTTTACAGATTAAGGAAAAGATCCGAGAAGTAACGTGACCTCCCCAGGTCACAGAGGTGGTATCAGGGATTGAACCTGAAACCCATGTCTTCCGACTACAAATTCCATACTCTCTTAAGTATACTGTACTGTCTCTTGCTGGTCCTGCCATTGAGTAGTATTTAGTTCAGTAAGCATGTATTAAATGCCAACTGTATGCTCAAGGTACTCTCTGTCCTCTGTAAATCTATAACATTTTTATTGGATTACCCATCTGTTGTGAACCCCTGGTTGGGGCTCTTTTGCATAGTTGTTGGAATGCTTGTTTGTGCGTATTTAACCTTATCTTCTCCAATTTGTCAGCAAATGACCTGATCCAAAAGAGCCAAGTACTGAGATCAGTAGGCTGGAATCCCTCCTTTTGAGAAAACTGGTGGGGTGAAGTGTAGGCTGCTCTGTTGTCCCAGGTATATGTAAGCAGAATCTGAACTCCTCTTTTCCTGTTTGGTTGCTGCTGTTGCTTCATCCTCACTTTTCTCCTCAATGAAAGATGTGCCAAGGCCTGAAACTACTATATTTCATTTGGTGTGAGGCAAACCTGCCAAGTTAAAAAAAAGGGCTGTAATATTAACGATTGAGTATAAGTTGCTTGCTACTGGATAATACTTCATTTTATAAGAATACATTGGTCTTTATATTATACATGAATGATCCCTGCAGAAACCCTTTCCTGATCTTCTCCAGTTGTTAGTTCTTTCCCCTCCTGAAATTACTTTATATTTATTCTTTACAAAGCTTGTATCTCAGTGTGTGCTGTTTTCTTCCAGTAAGGTCCCATGTAAGGTCCTTGAGCAGGAACTGAACACTTGAACAGGAGTAGTTGCTTAATAAATGCTTGTTGAATTGAGTCCATTTGCATATTTTGAGATATGCAAAAATAGAGACTTTGAGATGTCCTTACTATGTAAACATGTATAGACAGTCATGATTATGTGCCAATAATGTTGGTCTATCAAGTTGGTTTGGTTCTGTTACTGAATTCCTAGCATTTAGATATGTGAAGATAAAGCATTCACTAGATATTTGCTGAGCTCCCACCTATGTACAAGGCACTCAGATTATTTCAGCAGTTGATTCTTCCCAGAAAATTATCTAAACCATGTGACTTGAACAGTGGAACAATAAATTTAATCTCTTGTCCTCACCTTATGCAGTTGTTCTGGCATTAAATTAGGTGGGCGGGTTGGAGAAGAAAGTTTCAGTTAGCTCATTTATTTTGTCTCATCTTTGTATTCTAAATATAATTCAGTATGTGTAATGGAATCTTCCTTCTTCTTGACTCAAGGAAGAATAGGCATTTTAAAAATTAACATTCAACTGAGTAAAAAAAAGATGAATTTGGGCTAAAAAGTGAGAGACTTAGCTTATGAAAATACCTGTAGTAAAGTGAGCAGTTTTCATATTTGTTTTAACTGAAATTTATCAGTTGGAACATCATGAGTAGTTACTAATATATCCTTGTAAGTTTTGTGTTTTACATGAGAATAAGCAGATTTAAATAGTTCAGGCCTTCCTGAAGTACAATGGCAAATTGGTGAGTTGCAAAACTATTTTAGCCCCTTTTTAACATATTATCTTAGTAAAAATCACACCCAGCTGTGTAATGATTAGATCAGCTGTCATTAACCATGGAATATATTAAAATATTTTGTAGAAAGCTGAATACTAAATGAAAAAGAGAAATTGGTCAGTTAGCACCTGATTATTTATATCATTGCATTTCAAAAGATATCTGGTCTAGTATTTTTATTTGTTGGCATATATATGTATTGTCGTTACATAGATTTAACCGTATGCTACTCATGAAGTATAGTTTCTAGAGACACATCCATCCTGTAATTCTATGTAGGATATGATTATGGCCTGTGTTGTTATGTGGTGTTTTATTCAAAGAATGATTATTCATCACCAAATAGTTTGAATAAACTCAGGAAAGTATTAAAAGCCCTGAATTGAGAGCTTCTACATTTGACTTTGTTACTAACTGGGTGTGTGTGTGTGTGTGTGTGTGTGTGTGTGTGTGTCTGTGTGTCTGTGTGTGTGTGTGTGTCTGTGTGTGTGTGACCTTAGGCAAATGACCTGACCTCAGGGATCCACTTTCCTTACTTCTAAAAGAAGGGTTATTGGACTGGATCTCCAAGCCCCTTCCCATGCTACAATGCCTTTGGGGCAAAAACAAACTGGAAAATTACTAGTATCATAGAATGCATTAATTTCTTGAAAAGTTACTTTTGACATTTTTCCTTACTGAATGCAGAGTTTAAAAAGTTTCTGTGTGCAATGCTGTAATTTTGAATGCAGTTTTGATGTTTATTAAGCATTGCATTTAGTTAGGGACAAGGCTGTGCTGGTAATACCATATAGGGAATTCCAGGTGAGGAAACTACCTCTACCAAAGCAAGTCTGCACCATCTCAATAAATGATAATTTTAGAGAGTTACCTAGAGCACTAATGTTAAGTGATTTGCTCCAATTCACGCAGCCAGTATGTTCACCCAGTGCTTAGCATAGCACAGGGCCTGGCTCATAACATAGTAGGTGTTTAATAAATATTTATTGATTGTTTGGTATGAGTCAGGACTTGGACCCAGTTCTAACCGAATCTGAAGCTAACTCTCTCTACTACACTGTATAATCTCTTTTCTCATATTTTAGTGTGTTAGACTTATTTTAGGGTAATAATGACTTTGTTTAAAAGTAATAGATCACATTTATATAATAGCTATAAAAATAGTTCGCATTTCATAACTGGGATTTTAATTCAGGAATCTGGATTCAGCATTCATGCCTCTTTTCACTATACAGTGCTCCCTTCACAGTGATTTCTAACCCTGTCTCCCCTCAGTTTGTACATTTCAGATATTTGTTGAGTACTGACAGCACTCACTCTAGAGCCATTGTCAGATTCCCAAAGCTTAAGTTGTTGCTCACAGAATTTAACAGTTTAGAAAGTTTCTGGAGGTGTCAGAATGTCGGATGTTCCTATAGTGAGTTTTTGCTCTCTGAGTTTATAATGTAAAGGATGCTCGACCATGGAAAAAAACTCGTGGCCTAGATTCTGGTAAATAGTCAGTAAGCCAGTATTGAGCAAATCCTCTATGCTGAACACTGCTGCAATTACAGAAATCTATGGCAGTAAGCTCCAGATACTTAAAAATGTTTGGAAGAGAAACAAGAATTACATATATGAAACAATAACAAGGGATACAGATAGGAAGGTACTTTATCTCAGATTCATGTGATTGAGTAGCATGTATGAGAAGTTCAGGAAGAGGCATGTCAATCAGGACTGGAGTAGTCATGGAACAAGTGGGACTTTAGTTGTTGGGCTTTGAAGGATTGGAAGAATTTGGTTAGGCTGAGGATATTCTAGGTCATCAACCAGTCATCTTCTCTTTACTGCTCTTACTTTTAGTACTTTGAAACTTACATTGTTTTCAACTTTACTAGGCTGCCTTTTTAAACTTTTCAACTCTAATGGTGTAATGAAAAGTATTGTCTCCTCTTAGAAGAACTCCAGGGTATATTGTCACTACAGTGTGTGTGTGTGTGTGTGTGTGTGTGTGGGAAGGAGTGGCAGCAAAAAGGACTACTCTTTTTCTCAGAAATCATATCAATTCTAAGGCTAGGCTGGAAAATAAGATGATTCACATGTTTTAGTGTCTAATGCCAACTGCCACATTTCCCTTAACTCTGACCCTTCCCCTACTATCTGTCATCTCTCTCTGCCTAAAATCCCCAAGATGTCTGTGACCCAGAGCACATATTATGTACATTGCCTTCACCTGTGCTGTCACAAGTAGAGTCTGGAGCTTCTGGCTCAGGTTTCCCTCCCTTTGTGGATAGGGAGCACATAGCTTAATGGTCCAGAGTTTCTTGTCTAGCCATCTGTTAACTCTGAGAGCACCTGGTTCTGCGACCGAAAGCTGCCAGGTGGACTTAAATAGTACTAGAGCAGTGGTTTCCAAAGTTTTGTTTTGTTTTGGTTCTGCAAATCTATTTAACAGAAAAAAAATGTTTCGTGACTCTCCAGAGTAATTTAATGTACTATCCTTAATATTTTTAGATTTATTCATTAAATGCTTACAGTAACTATAATGATAAATTTTGTTGCAAAAGAGCTAAATTAAAATTTACATGGTAATTGACAAAATATAACATTTTATTCTGCCTCTAATTATATGTGGAATTATAAAACTAATAATAAGACAATTATGAATATTTTACATGGAAAATTCTATAAGACTTAAAAGAAGTAATCCAGCAAGTTTATTGTTACTTACAGTAATTTTGTTTAAATAAGTTTTTTTCCTTTGCTTTTTGGAGGGGGTAAGGTAGGGTGATTGGGGTTAAGTGACTTGCCCACATGGCTAGTTTTGTGTTAAGTGTCTAAGGCTGGATTTGAACTCAGGTCCTTCTGACTCCTGGGCCAGTGCTCTATTCGCTGTGCCACCTAGCTGCCCCTAAATAACAGTTTTAATGAAGTCAGTTACAACTTGGAAGATGTTTACCAACATAATAATTATATCTATGTTTATTTACATATATTAAGTGTGTAACTATATCTGTATCCATATCAGTATCTCTATACTTAATTTCAATGCTGGACAAAGGTTTGCAATATTTGTTGTTTGAACAAAGGTTTGCAATAGTTGTCTAAGTACCAAACAATATTAAATCTGGTTCTGCAGCATGTTTATTTTCGTATTTTAATTTAAAATCAGAATAAAGTGAAAATGAGTGCTAACACAAATATATGGTAAAAAATGGTAGGGTAATTTTATAGGTGCTTTTCCTGAGAGATAGAAATACATTTTTCTTTTTTAGCCATCAACCAAGTCAATGAAAGTGGATTACTAATTAAAATATAAAATATTTACTTTTCTTCTGGCTAATGACAAGCACTGTATTAAATGATAAATGCACTTCAAATTCAGTTATATGCATAACTTCATTTTTGACAGTCTTTCTATATAAACTAACCTTTGTAAATGAATCTTTTCAAATGTTACTTTCTTCTTTTCTATCACTGGCATATTGACTACACTCACAGAAACACTATTGAAGGACTACAGGATTGGCAACCAGTTCATTTCAAAATCTGCCAGAAAAAAAAGAATAGTAACATTAAGTGGAGGAAAAGTTTAAATCAGAAAACAACCTTAATATTGAAAGGAGAGGCAATATAAAGTTTGTTTCTTTTAGAGCATTTGTGATGGTCCTTAATCGTTTTGAGATGGCTTGTAATGTTGGTGCTTAGTGATGACCGTGGTTTTCAAACATGGCCTTTTCACCATAGAAACATTCACTCTCGTTAATGTCCTTATTATATATTGTTCCTGGAGATATTAACTAAGGATATTATGAAACCAACACATTTGAAAACTAAACAATTGTTGCCAAAACCAATGTGTTAATTCAGTGATGTATGTATAAAGGCTTATTACATTTGTACCCAAGACACTTGGAAATGGTTTTTTCTAACCTGCTGTTAAATCCTGCAGTGTTAAAAATATAGCACCTTCTGAGGAGTTGAAAAGTAATTGTAGTGATTTAGTAAGCTCAGCAACCATTGAGGCACGGGTCTTCCATTTGGATCCACATCTTTTTTGTGAGATATCCTTTGCAACTAGGATAGCTGTGAACACCAAGTATAGAAGTAAACTAGATTTAGAAACAGACTTTTGAATTGTATCAACCACATATCAAACCATGATTTTAAAAAATAACGAAGCCTCTTAAATCACATTGTTCTCAATAAAATATTAATATTTTGTGAGTAAAAAGCCTTTTTATATGGTAAATGAATACCATTAAGAGATTTTATTTCATCTTTCACATAATTTAATTTTTTTGTATTTTACAGCATGCATAATGCATTACAATAGTATATGTGTATAATTTATAAATAAATGTCCATTTATATATTTATAATGAATGCTCAGAAACTTTAAACTGAAATTGATATGTTATCAAAAAAGCTTGGAGATAATGCTCCAGCAGTATGTGGACTTGTGAATTTAGAAGAGTCTGTTGTTTCAAACACTTGGGGAAAGACTTATTCTGGGATGTGCTGGTAACAACAGGCTCTTCCTCCTTGTGCCCCTGACAGAATTTAAGTGTAATCTACATTATTAACATTTTCTCTATCATTTTACTAAATCTAATTAACAGAAGAGTAAATCAAGCCCAGATTTGTAGGGTTTGCTAATTTCCTAGACATCAATACTTATGCTGAAAATTTAACAATTGGTTATTTAACCTCTTTCCTCATCTGTAAATATGAGCTGGAGAAGGAAATGGCAAACCATTCTTTTATCTCTGCCAAGAAAACCTCAAATGGAGTCATGAAGAATGGGACAGGACTGAAATGACTGAACAGCAACATTGGTCTGTCTGATGAAACTTAGGGATGTCTTCTTGAGGCAGCTAGGTGGTGCAGTGGGTAGAGCACTGGACCTGAAGTCATGAAGACCTAATTACAGATCCAGCCTCATATACTAGCTATGTGACCTTGGGCAGGTCACTTCACTTCTGTTTGCCTCAGTTTCCTCAACTGTCAGATGGGGATAATAACCTTGTCGGGGTGTGAGGATCAGATGAGAGAATATTTTTAAAGGTCTTAGTGTAGTACATGGCACACAGTAGCTCCTATATAAATGCTTATTCCCTTTCCCTTCCTCAGTACGTTTTTAATTGCAGAAAATAGAATATTTAAATTACTAAGGAAGCCAATTATTATAATATATTTATCAAAATATTAAAAAAAACAAGTTTGTGAACTTCAGGTTAATAATCTATGCTTTAGTTCCTGACTCTCAGGATGTTATATCACTTGGGAATATAGACAATTAAACAAATATAAATGTAAGAAAGTTTTTTGAATTAAAATTTATTTTTCATAAAAATTATGAACTTAAGCACCAAATAAAATGAGAATTTCCATATACAAATCAGAATGGAAAAAGAACAACTTGTTTTCCCCTCTAAAGATACAACACATTCATCACTCTTTTCCTTGTTAAAAATTTTTTTTCTGTTTCGAATTTCTTCCTCCCTTTCTCAAGCCCCTTACTCACCCATTGAGAAGGCAAGCAAATTGATGCCCAAGTGTATATTATGTTATTTTCAATACTGTCCTGCTTGTCTGAATTTGCAGAGGGAATGAGATAATTTAAGGTGGGAGAGAACATCTGACATCTGGGAATATCAGAAAAGGCTTACCTCATAGGGGGGAGGGTACATAAATTTAAGTCTTGAAGGAAGCTAGAGATTATAAAAATAAATAGGTAGAGCTGATTTCATGGAAGAGAGCCTTTGCAAAGGGCATATGCAAAGAGAGTGAGATGGAATGCTTTTTGCCTTCATTTATTGGCATGGTATTTTTGTTGAGCCCATTTGTTTGCTTAGAAAATCCAGTGTTAACACTGCAAGTAGTGATGTGTTGGTTTTAGCAGCAACTGTGGTGTTTGAACCACATTGGTCTAGGAGAAATAAAATCTGGGTTAAAATTCCAGTTCTGCCTTTCACCTTCTGTGATGGGGCATGTAATTTCTCAGGTCTCCAGTTCCCTCACCTGTAACATGACAAAAGAAGCATGACAGAGAAAAGGTTGGAGAAGGAAGAAATAGAAGTGATATTGGCATTGGAATATCCTATAGGCCTCCTGGACAGAAAGAAGAAACAGTTAAGGAGTTTGGGAAATATCGCAAACCTGATATGGAGGATACAGTAATGATGGGACACTTCAACTTTCCAGACATCTGCCAAAAGCATGGCACCTAATAACTTCTTTTTTTACCTTAGTGATAATTTCATCCTTTAAAAGGTAGAGGAACCAATTAGGAGGAATTTTTTGTTGGATCTGATTCTCATCAATAGGAAGAATTTGATTGCTGGCAGGGAAATGAGGGAACCTTGCAGGGTAGTCACCCATCCATTTTAGAGTTTATGGTAGAGGAGAGGACATCTGAATGCACCCTTGACTTTTAGGAAAGCAGATTCAGTGGATTTTGAAGAAAGCTATAGTAAGATCCCATGGATGAAAATGCTTCAGGGAAATTCAACTCAGGGGGAGTGGGAGTTGTCCTAGAATGAGATTCTGAAGACACAGAGGAAAACAGTTTCTATGAGGAGGAAAAATGGGTTTGGTTTGAGAAGACCAAATGTTGATCCACAGGTAGGATTAACAACCAATTTAGATAAAAAAGAAAGAAATGTATGGACTATTGAAATAAGAGCAAATCACAGTGGACTATGTATACAAGAATGTGACTTTTACTTGTCCAGTTTTGTGATGAATACTAAAGCTCAGAGCGCCCTGAGGTTAGTTAAAGCCAACAAAAAGGGCTTTTTTCCCCCCTTGAAAGTTATGTTGGGGGGGCGGCTAGGTGGTGCAGTGAATAGAGCACTGGCCCTGGAGTCAGGAGTACCTGAGTTCAAATCTGGCCTCAGACACTTAACACAAAAACTAGCCATATGATCTTGGGCAAGTCACTTAACCCCAATTGCACTCCAAAAAGCAAAAAAAAAAAGTTGGTAAAAAAAATTTAAAAATGTAATTGAGAAATGTTTAGTCAAATAAATAAGAGTGTATTTAAAAATAAACTTATTTTTTATAATCAAGATTTGGAAAAATGGACTTTGGGCTAAAGGAGTGCTTTTAATTAATATCCAATGCAATGTGTGGTTTCCATGACCAAAAAAAAAATTAACGTGTCAAAATCTTGTGATTTCAATGCCAAACTGTGCTAAACAAGTGATTGTAACCAAAAGGTGACATTGCACAATAAGGTATTTTTTTAAAGATGTAAAAAAAAAGTTATGTTGGGGAAAATCTATATGTTCTTTGAGGATCAGAGAAAGTATAAGACCTTTTCTTTGGGTGAATTGGATAACTGACAACAGGGAGAATGCAAAACTGTTCACCTCTTATTTAGTTTCTGTTTTCTCTGCAAAAGAGAATGACCTTTTTCACTGGAAATGATAGAACAGAAATGACTAATAGAGAGCTGATAGCCAGGATGAGTAAGGATATCTCAAGAGAACACTGTAACTGCCCTTGATGAATTCTTGTCAGTCACCTGGCCCGCAGGAGCTCTGTCCTTTGGTCCTGAAAGAGCGGGGGGATATCATAGCTGAGTCATAGTCAGTGTTATTTCAGAACTCAGGAAAAACAGGAGAGATACCATAAGATTAGAGAAGCAGATGCTGTCCTGATTTTCAAAAAAAGCAAAGAGAATCGAGTCTGCTGACTAATCTAGGCCAATGAGTTTGACTTTAATTCCTGGGAAAATTCTAGAAAGGATTATTAAATAGACAGTTGGCAAATATCTAGAAAGGGAAGGCAGTTATTATGAAGGGCCAGCATGGCTCCATCAAGAGTGAGTTATGGTGACTGACCCATTTCCCTTTTTTTTTTAGATTTTTCTTTTTGCTTTTTGGAGGGGGGAAGGTAGGGCAATTGGGGTTAGACTCCAGGGCCACTGCTCTATTCACTGTACCACCTAGCTGCCCATGGATGAGGGGAATTCTACAGATATAGTTTGTTTAGATTTTAGCAAAGTTTTTGATCAGATATATTATTCTTATGAAGAAGGTGGAGAGATGGGTTAGATTATAATACAGTCAGATTCAGAACTAGTTGTTGACTAGCTGGACCCAGTTGATGGTTCAGCATGAGCATGGTAGGAGGGGATCCTTGATCAAAATTATTTTTATAATAATGCCAAGACATTATTTGCCTATTAAAATACTTTTTTCTTTTCCAACTAATGTATCTATGTGAGGCTGGATTTTCTTCATATACTTCAACTGAAACAACATTGCAACAAAATCTGCAGAAGCAGATAGGAGAAAGTCCTATTAAGCCAGAAGACTGTAATGAGATTTGCATGAATATGTAAAACAGTGCCACTCTTCTCATTAATCTATTTTTTTGGTTTTGGAAAATATAGTACTTTCATAAAATGTTATGTTAACATAATAGGTTTATTTTTAAATAGATGAATATTAAAAAATTACCCATTTTAACTTTTAGCATGGTTAATATTTATGAATATAACACACATAAAAGTTCTTTGGTGTCTTCAGTAATTTTTAAGTCTGTAGAGGGACCCATAATAATTTTTAAGTGTGTAACAAGGTCTTGAGACCAAAAAGTTTAAGAACTGTTACTCAAAATAATACTTTATTTTGTATTTCTTGTAAAAAAAACCCAAGGAAGGACACTTTCAGGGGACAAACTTTTTTTCCTCCTTTTGGTGTGTAAAACATTCGATTATGAGAGTTAGCCTTTTTGAATTATTCAAACTTTTTTACTTTTTTTTTTATATTTCCTTTGTGTGCTGTTTGCATTTTTAGGAATGCCCAATTCAGATTTTCTAGAAGGAATGCTTATGTCAGTAATTTTGTTCACAAATCGATAGATATCATTATGCTCAGTTCTTAAGGAAGTAATCCTTGGGTGCAAGCTGAATTCCTTTTCCTTAGTGTGTATCATATTCCAGATTTTCCTCTCGTACCTTGTTCATAGGCAGTTTTGACTGTAGTTCTCTGTCATGAAAGCTGGGTCTCTGACAGCTTAAAATACTTTTCTTTTTACATTGTGAGTTTTGCATTTTGGCACCACATTTCTGGGTAAGTTAAACTTGGGGGAGAGGGTCTTCTTGTAGTGACCTGTGGATTCTGTCTATCTGCTGTAGGAGTAATACTTTGTGGCAATTTTCTTCTGTCCTTTTTAAAGACGTATTCAGATTTTTTTTTTTTTGTTTCATCGTATTTTTATTGGAAACAAATGAGACTTAGCATTTTAGTCTACGCTCATTTGGTTTTGTATTTACATATTTATGTTTTTCTGATTATACTGTCTTTTGACTTGACATTTATTGTTGTACCATTCTGTTTTATTGCTCTGTCTCTTTTTTTCCTGGATATCCTTTAAGATTTTCCAAATTTTTGTTCAGTCATGGATTTTTAAAAAATGTTCATTTTGCTCTAGTTTCACTTGTTTATAGACTTGCTTATTATGTTTTCATGCTATTCTTGGAGTTATAGTGACTCTTCTATCCTCATTTCTGAGACCTGGCTATAGTTAATACAGAATTATATTTTTTCCAGGCATTCTCTTGCCCCGTAGTCTTTATTTTGTATTAATAATTCTCATTTACTCTGATTTTATGCCATTTTCTTGTAATCATTTTATTTTCTTCCAGTTTATGTTTTGTTACTCAGTTTGGGGTACATCTTCCTGTTTGAAGGTAATGAAGGAAAACTGATTTAGATACAATTCCTTTCTCAGCTATCTTGCTGCCTCTTGGAGTTGTAATTTTTTTTTTCTGGAGCTGTCTGCGGTATAGTTTAAATAGGCTTCTGAAGACTTTAGTGCAGAAGTTTATGGCCTTGGTTAAAGTTTCAAATAGTTAATGAAACTCCTGGGAGTACTTGTTTTGTATACTATATGTAATTATGAACCTCTGTTAGTCATAGTGAACATTTGCGCCTTTCTCTTTAGTTAAGAAAATTTTAAATTGATATCTCTTGTTTTCACATTGCCTAAATTTTTCTCTATATCCCTCTCCTCCCCCTTCTTAAAAAGCCATCCCATATGACAAAGAATATTTTTTAAAAAATTTATTTACTATTAGTTTACAGCATTCAGTTCCACAAATTTTCTTTTCCCACCTTCTTTTCTCCCCATGGCAGCATGTAGTCCGATACAGGTTCTACATATACCTTCACATTAAATATTAGTCAAGTTGTGAAGAAGGATTATAACCAATGGAATGAATAATGAGAAAGGAGGAACAAAACAAAACACAAAAGAGAGAAAGTAGTTTGCTTAAGTCTGCAGTGAGACTCTGTAAATCTTTCTCTGGATGTGGATAGCCTTTTCTATCATGAGTCCTTTGGAGTTGTCTTATAACCTGGAGAGGAGCCCAGTCTATCAAAGTCAGTCATCACAGATAAGATACAATGTGTCTGTAATTGTGTACAATGTTCTGTTTCTGTTCTCCTCACTCAGCATCAGTTTATGTAAGTCTTTCCAGGTTATTATGAAGTCTGTCTGCTCCTCATTTCTTATAGCACAATAGTTTTTCCATTACATTCCTATACCACAATTTGTTTAGCTGTCGCCCAATTGGTGGGCATCCCCTTGATTTCCAATTCTGACAAGGAATATTTTTTTGGAGGTGGGAAGACAGGGCAACTTGGGGTTAAGTGACTTGCCCAAGATGACATGGCTAGTAAGTGTTAAGTGTCTGAGGCAGAATTTGAACTCAGGTCCTTCTGACTCCAGGGTCAGTGCTCTATTCACTGTGCCACCTAGCCACCCCAAAGAATATTTTTTAGAAGGGAAAACAATCAGCAAATCAATCAGTTCATTAAAGAAGTTTGAAAATATATTCAGAGTTCTATCTATGATCCTACCACTTCTACCAGGGAGTAAGATGGAGAGGTATCTTCTCACACTTTTTTGGGGCCCTCCTTTTTCTTTGTAATTCTGCAACTTTCATTATTGATTGTTTTGTAGTTCTTTCCATTCTTATAGTATTGTAGTCATTGTGTATATTTTTTGACTGTTTTACTCTGTATCAGTTAATTTAAGTCTTGTTGCATATGCTTCTCTCTATTCATAATATTTGTTTTGTTGTTTCTTTTTTTTTTTTTTTAAAAGCTATTGGGGTTAAGTAACTTGCTCAAAGTTACACGGCCAGTTATTTCTGGGTGTGGTGCTAAGTATCAGAGCCCGGATTCGATCCCAGGTCATCCCGACTCTGGGGCCGGTGCTCTTACTCTGTTGTTTCTTGTAACAGCTTGTGTTTTCTTAATTTGACAGAAGTTTGCTTTGGTTTTCCAGGCAAGATAATACTTAAAGATCTTCTTTGAGTATTATCACTGAGTAGAGGAGTTTTTTTTTTCTCTTTTTACTGTATTAGTCAAGATTTCCCTGGTTTTCTTTGATGACTTTTGCTTTCAGTTAAGGAGAGTGTGGTCATATTGGATAATGAAGACTTATAAGCTTTAGTGACTCTAGAGAAGGAAAAAGACTGTACTATTAAAGGATTTTTAGCATAAATCCAACCCCATCACAATAGTTTGTATAAGATGCCTTGTGAGATTACTGAGAGTTCAGTTTCTAGAGAAAGCACTTCCTTAGTTAAGATAGAGACTTTCTCAATTCTGAAAGGTCATTTTCTAGTGGAAAAAAAATTCTCCAAAATACTAAAAATAAACTGACATGGTTCCTTTCTCATGATTGTAATGCACACATTTGTCTTGTGTGCAATATATTGTTTATTCAGGAAACATAGTAGAGAATGAGGAGAGAAGAGATATAAAGGAGAGAGTATTCAGAAGAAGGTTGCCAGGATGGTGAGAAGTCTGGAATCCCTGTCATGAGAGCCATTTTATGTAAGAGGCGATTGAAGGAGCTGGGAATTTTTAGTTTGAAAGAAGAAAAGACATGGGTGAAAGTGTTCTTCATATATGTGAGAAGCTTCCCATATGGAAGGAATAGATTTGTTCTGTTTTTTTTTTTTAACCATTTTAAATGGGTTTTAAGGAATTAGATAAGTAAACTCAAGGAAAACAGCTTCACTAGAGTTAAATAATCAAATACTTGTTTCTTTAGAGGTTTGTGCTCCATCTAAAGATTCCTTCTTAGATATGGATTTCATATTTCCTATTGTAAAATTTTCTTGGCATTTAATGTACCTGATTTCTAAAACTAGCAGATAACTAAGAAAATGGTAGAGTACAAATTCAATTCTACTGGCAATAAGAGTCTTTGTGGCACACCATTGTTGGGGCAGGCAGGCAGGCGAGCCTTACTGAAGGAACAAGCCGCTCTCCCAGAAAGTGTGTGTACTCCTCACTTTGATGGAGGCGGCTCGGAACCTTGAAGCCTGACAGTCCTGAGCATGGCAGTGCTTTTCCTCGTCCCTCCTCAGTCAGCCTTACTTTACAGTTTGTCAACCAGAGAAGCTGCCTTTGTTGTTTGACTGTTTGACCATAACAGATGGTTCCATATCAAAAACAGATAAGGAAATGACATTAAAGAAGATGCGTTACCATTCAAACCCAGGGGATGCATTGCATTTTCATTCTAAGGACTACTGGGACTTTGCATCTCATCTCTTTTTTGATTGAAACCTCCAGTATATGTTGCCCCTCCCTAAAATGAGAGTTTCTTGAGAGGGGAAAGCTGCCTTACTTTTCTATTTCTATCACCAGCACTTAATTCAGTGCTTTTGCTCATAGTAAATGCTTAATAAATATTTTGTTTCATTCATTTATTAATTTATTCATGGTGCTATAGTTGTTGTTCATCCTTTGTTTTTGAAGAGGACCAATGATATTGCAGGGAGGCGGAGCTGCACAGAGTTGTCAGCCTCACTCTCCCAGAGTCATTGAAGTCCAGTGGCAAGACAAAAGGCAAGACAACTGGTGATAGCCTGGGACTCAGTTCATGACCTTGGCATCTTTATCACTGACCGTACTCTTAAGTGCCTGCTTCTGCTGCCTCCATGACCTTTGGAACAAATTGTGTTCCTGTGATCTGTCTGGAAGCAATGGGCTAGGGAGGGGCCGTTCAGCGAAAGGCAATGTTTGAATGCTTTAGAAGACATAGGGCTTACAGGAGGGTGAGAGAGATTTTAAAATAGAACAAAATGTATGTAATAATTATTGACCTTTTTTCTTTTGCTATGGCATTATTTCCTTCTAAGTGCTATGTATTAAGGTGTTAAATGCTTCTATAGGAAAATTTAAGACAATGCCCAATTAATTAAATCTGACTTGTCAATAAAAATGTAATACAGTTACTTGATTCTGCCATGACTTTAGAAGATTAAAAAAAATTTCAGTTTTATTTTTTTCAGTTTTTACCCAAGCAAAATGGTAGTGATGGAAAAGGACTCTTTTTTTTTTAAACAAAATGTTTTTTTTAGTTAACTTTTTGTACCTCTTTTTCCATTTGGCCAATTCTGTTTCTTTAGGAGTTGTTTTCTTCAGTGTACTTTTTTTTTTTCATTTTGTCAGTTGTATTTTTAAAGGAATTGTTCAGTTTTTCTCCTACCTCTCATATTTGACTTTTAAAATCCTTCTTGAGCTCTTCTAAGAAGGCTTTTTGGGCTTGAGACCAGTTCCTGTACCCCCTTGAGGTTTCAGATGTGGGTAGATTGACAATGTTGTCCTCTCCTGAATTCGTGTTTTCATTTTCCCTGTTACCAAGATACTTCTCTATGGTCAGTTTTTCTTTGTTGCTTTTTGCTAATGTTGTTTGCCTTTTTTCTGGTTTTTAAAGTTGATCTCTGCTTCTGTGGCACTCTTCCAGGCTTCTTGTGCTGGGAACTCGGGGCCTGGTTACTCGTTGTGTGTGCTGGGGCCCCAGGTGCTGGCAGCTGGAGGATGGTAGCTTACCTGGTGCTGAGCTGGAGCTGGTGGTTGGTGTGTGCCTGGTGTTGGTGCTTGTCTGCTCCACCACCTTGAGGTTCAGGATCTCCTGCTGGTCCACTGACGTAGGGCTTGCCCCTGGCTTGATGGGCTGCTGCCCATCCTGTAGTGGTCTCCTTCTGCCACAGCAAGAGGAACCTTTCCCTTAACCCCCTAGCTTCCTGAGCTAAAAGACTGCTGCACCTTGTCTTTCTGCTGACTCCACTATTTCACGATTTTTCCTGAGGCAGTATTCTCTGGGTTTTTCAAGGTCAGTAAGGGAGGGTGACAGCAGCTCAGTGCTTACTCTGCCATCTTAGCTCCCAGAAGGGGAAGGAACTTTTTAATAGTGTATTATGTTTGCATTTTCAAGTTTGTGTATTCTGATATTTATTCTGATACATATACATATATTCTGATACAAATATTTCTAATCAAGATGGTTAGAAAGAATTTTTATTTTTGATCAGTATTATGCACTTATTCCTTTTTTATGTTTTTGATCTTGTAAAAATAATTTATTTTTGCAAATGTTTTATTACTCTGCAATGTATTTATAAAGTAGAGCTTTAAATAAAAATAAGGGAATGGTATATTATTTTGAACATTTTCACAGTTTTCTTTGCTGTTGCCATTTTATACAATGTCTTATGTGATAGATACCTTCGAGATCTAGAGAGGCCCCAAGCTATTTTATCCTGTGTTTAAAAGAAAAAAATATTAATGCTTTGTTAAAATCTGTCATGTTTTGGAAAGTCATGTGTTATTTGGCCACAATTTTTTCATATTTTTTTCTTCCTTTTTTTTTTAGCATCAAGGTATTGGTCATCCTAGTGTATACCATGCAGTTGTCGTCATCTTCCTTGAGTTCTTTGCTTGGGGTCTGCTTACAACTCCTATGCTTATAGTAAGTAGCTCATTGTGTGTGTGTGTGTGTGTGTGTGTGCGCGCACTTGCATTTATGGGGGTGTTAATCGTATATGTATTTATGTTTATATGTGAGAGGGAAAGAGAGGAACAGGTGGAATCTGAACGACCACTAGCAATTTGCTTGGGAATAGTTATTGCCAGTGATTTTAAATCTCACTATTTATGTATGAGCATTTTTGTATGAATTTACGTCAGTTCTCTTGATCGTTATTTGGACAATATAACGAATGATGAGCTGTGCTTGGAAAAGCCTGAGTTGTCTTGGCAGTATTGTAGGGGAGGTCCACAGTACTTAGCTTGTGTGGGTGCTTGTGGTCTCTCTCTTTTGTGGAAAATAGCACAGAAGGAAAACAGTATAGTAGGTACCGGAGCTGCAGAACTAGTGGCATTTTCATTTGAGGAAGGCTAAGGATCTTCTAAATTAGTAAGAATATGACATGTCTTTTGCTGTAAAGAAACTTATTACTTTAGTGGGATCAAAATTATATACATTTATGCTCAGGTACCTGAGGGGAGGAGAGGAATATTTTTACTGCTAAGTATTTAGTAGGTACTTGTGGAAATGCATGTTGCATATAGGTAAATTATTTCAAGGCAGGTAGGTAGCACAGTGGACAGAGTGCTGGGCCTGGAGTCAGAAAGACCTGAGTTCAAATCCAGACTTAGACAGTTATTAACCATGTGACCTTGGGCAAGTCATTTCATCCTTTTAACCTCAGTTTCCTCATCTGTAAAATGAGCTGGAGAAGGAAATAGCAAGCCATTCCAGTATCTTTGTCAAGAAAACCCCAAGTGGGGTTACAAAATATGACTGAGCAACCACTAAAGTTATTTCAGTAGAGTTATGTTGGTTTTATAATATTTTTAAAATCCAGAAATATTTTGAAGTTGGAATTATTGTAAAGAGTTTCCTGTTAGTCATAGAAACCATATAGGTATAAGTATTGATGTATAGAAGAAACTCAGTATACAAGAACATGAACTAAGGAGAGTGTCATTATAGAGGATTTAATTTAAGCAATAACCACTAGCACATTTAAAATACAATTAGATTTAAAAAAAAATTATAACTTTTAAGTAACATAGCTATATCTAGTAGATAGTATGACACTCTTACTCTTATATGATTATTTTTATAAATAGAAATTACTCAGAATTAATGTATAACTATTTCCCATTCTGTGATGAATCATGTCAGTAAATGTGTACCGGCCAGGAGGAATCTAAAAAGCATGCTTAATGTTATAGAATGTTGGGCAAGAATCTGAAGACTTTCAGGACACAGGTGTTTTCCATTTTATTGCCAATTGATAACAAGGGCATCAGGGTTGGTTAAGAAGTAAATAT
The DNA here is from genome assembly GCF_028583685.1 of Petaurus breviceps papuanus. NCBI lineage: Eukaryota > Metazoa > Chordata > Mammalia > Diprotodontia > Petauridae > Petaurus > Petaurus breviceps. Next base: position 59,659,970 of record NW_027185764.1, on the reverse strand, counting down.
CTGGCTGAGAAGATGGTGTTTGAGAACAGGAGTTGTTTAAAATTTTTGTTTAAATTAAAAAAAAGAATAACAGGTGCCTAGCTAGGGGTAGAATATATGTAACGAGGACTAGCAAGAATGTGTTTGCCTGGAGTCTTGAAAATTTAAACAAAAGGGGTTTGAATTGAAAATAAAAATTATGGAGGTGGGGCAAGGGGAATTGGAAAGGACAAAAAACTCACTGTATATTTAGCCAGCTAGATTTAGAATAGATAAATTATAGGAAGAACAGTAGCATCAGAAGAACTCATAGTAGTCAAAATTCAAGCAAGGAACAATCTGTAAAACCTATAGCCTGACCTTTGTCCACAAATGAACAAAGTATGGGTAACAAGTAAGGTGAACTAAAGAGTGAGGCAAATTTGAGCCCAAAGGTGTCACTTATACTTTTGTCTAAGAAGCAAGATGTGAATAGAGCTCCTTTTTCAGAAGAAACACCATTGGTAAAAATGTAAATGCAGGTAGGGTGTTGGGTACCATTGTATGTTAACATAGTAAGACTCACATGAGGACATCTGGGACCTGTGGCAGGGCTGGGAAGGGAGGGAAGTGTGTTGGAGGGTGCTTGAGTGAGAATATCACTGGAGGCAGAAAGAGTGACAATATTTTCATTAGAGTTATACTTCAGACTTCTTGGATAAAAAGATAAGATAGAGGAGGCCTTTGGGGAATGGATCACAGATCTGGTAAGAGTCATGATGTAGCAGTGATGAGCTGGGTGACTACTTCCACATACCTCTCTCCACAGTAAAGGACATAGGATCTACCTTAAGCACCCGTATAGGTACCAAAGAGATGTCAGGTTTCAAACAGAGGTCTGTTTTTATACCAGTGGGGTCATAGGCAAGTCATTTAACATCTGTGACCTCCAATTTCCTTATCATTGAAATGAGGATAAAAGCATACTCTCAGAAGGCTGTTTATAAAGAAAATGTTTTGTGACTTTTACATTGCTATATAAGTATGAGTTGTTTTCTGGCAATACAGTAGCATCACAAAAAGTCAAATCAGTGGCAGATTAGTCTTTTGGTTAGTCTTTATTGGCCTGCTAGTTCATTTGTATCACCTACATGAAAAACAAATTTTTCTTAAATTTCAAAGTGCACTGTGACTCCAGTGTTTATGTGGTCATTTCTCCAAATGTTGGATTAACAAGATTTCAAGGACCAAGTGATGATAATATAAAAAAGCATATTGGGACCTGGCAGCTTGGATGGTGGGGAGGGGAATAAATGAGATTAAAGAATTGAGGTTGACTCCTGAATTGCACACCTGGTTAATTGGCAGGATGGTGGCACTCTTGAAAGAAATGGATAGGTTTTTGGGGAAAGAGATTGAATTCTTAAATTTGAGATGTCCATGGGACAGTCCAGTTGTATATGTTCATTAGGCAGTTGGTGATGTGGTATCAGGATTTAGGAGAGAGACTGGTCTGGGAGTCATCTGCATGGAGATGATAGTTACTGAACTCATGGAAGATGGAATCACTGAGGAAAAAAGTATAGAGAAGGAAGAGGTCCTGGAATAGACCCCTATGGTATAGCCATGCACAGGGGGCAAGACTTGGGTGATACTGTAGCAAAAGAAATTTTGAGAGAAGAAATAAGGAGGAACTTCTATAAAGACTACCTAGATCAGGAGTTTTGGAGTAGTCAGCAATGTCAGATGCTGTGAAGAGGTCAAGAAGGAGGAAGACCAAGGAAAAAACCATCAGATTATGTCAAATAAAAGATCTGTCATAACCTTGGAGAGAGCCAAACAGATTTGAGCAGTTTGTGAAGGGAAAATAAAGGAGAAACTAACAAATATAGAGAGCTTGGCTGGGAAGAGGAGAGGTAAAGAGTTTTAGGGAGTGGTACTTGGGCATGTTAGTAGGCAGAAAGGAAAGGACCAACACATAGAGGTTGAAAAGCAGAGGAGAGGGGAATGAATACAGTCTGCTGTAGGAGACTGGGCGGGAGAGTTATCGCTGCTATAAGCAGAGAAGTTGGCCTTGGCAAGGAGATGAGCCACCGTTCATTAGAGACTGAAGCAAAAATATTGTGGGGTTTTTGAGATGTAGAATTTCGTGGAGAGAAAGAGTTCATGACAAATACCTTCTAATGTTCAGCAAAATATAGGTATCCTCTGCTTGAGAGGAACAGAGACTGAAGCTGAGACCAGAAAGTTTTGAACAGTTATTCTGGGAAATATAGATGACCTTGCTGTAGTGAAGAGATACCATAAATATTTTATTGGACTTGATCATCATGGTTGTGTGCCTTCTGGCACCATTCAGCAATTCCACACTTGTACATTCCAGTTGAAAACTTTTGGATCTAGTTGTTGACAAAATTAAATGGTACTCAATCCAATGTAAGTCAGGGACTTTGGGAACAGTGAAGAGCAAACAGGTATCATGTATTTAACTAAATGCTGATGAGTTTTGATGAATACAGGGAAGAAGGTAATGAGAATAATGGCAGAAACTTGTGGCAAAATTTCTCTGCATTTCTCTGAAAAAAAGTTTCTTTTTGTTCTTTTATTTTTTTATTTTTTGCTTTTTGGAGGGCAATTGGGGTTAAGTAACTTGCCCAGCGTCACATATCTAGGTTGTTTTTTTTCTTTTTGTTCTTTTAAGTTTGTATTTCAACCTGTGGTATAGTTTATTTGACTGTCTCTCTTTCTCATTTTTGGCAGGTCCTACATGAAACATTTCCTCAACATACTTTCCTCATGAATGGTCTCATTCAGGGTGTGAAGGTAAAAAAGAGTTGTTTGTGTGGGTTGAATAAGAATTGAAGCTAGAATTATAAATAAGACCTCTAGGGGATTCAGGTAATGCTTAGGGAGATAACTAATGTTTCATCTGGAGATCTAGTAGGTTCTGACCTGAGTTACATTGGAAAAACAAAATAACTTCATTTATCAAGTTTAGTAATATCTTAAAACAACAGCTTGAACCTGCTGTAGTTTTACTAAATTTTCATGAACATTTCCTAGATAATTTGCGAAGGGTTTCCAAATTACAGGAGTTTTTAGTTCTTTCCTCCCACAATCTGGGAGGCTGGGTAAGTGTTATTACGGTTTACCTACACACAGAATCTTAGGCAAAGAGGAAATAAGCAGCTAACCACATTGAATGGAACCTTTTGGTAAAACTGAATTAGGATCATAGTATTCAGAATCCTTAATCCAGCATTCTCATTATCTCATTATCAGTCTCATTATCCACTGTACTCCTGCATCTCCCTAAAACACCACCATCATAAATTAATGGGCATCTTGAGCAGTGCTTTATAGTTATACTTTACAGATTTCCCACAAGAGAGTGTCATTTGGGATTTGCCATTTGCTTCTCTGGCAAATTATGACCTGTGCACATTTTTGTGGTATACCTCACAGACCTCATCTGCCATAGAAATGAATATGAACCAAATGCAAAGCTGTTTTTCCTCTAAGAGATTTTTTTTTTTTTTAGTAGGAGAGGCTACTATGCAGCTAGGGAGCATAAAAATTTATTGGGGGTAAAATTATTGTATGTGACATTGTTGGATAACAGTGTAAGACAGAATGAAATAATGTAGATGTTGATTGGTACTGTCGTTGGGAGACTCAGAAGTGAGGAGGTGACAGGAATTGGTGTGGGCTAGAGTTGTAGTAGAAGATGATATAGTAGAAGTGGGGCATGGTTTGGGCCTTAGTAATGGAAAGGGTCTAGATTGACGAAGGGAAGGAAAGAAGGGATGAATATGGTGTGTAAAGGGTACAATAAATTGACTGACTTAACTGGAGGGGGCTATGTTTTTGGGGGACAAGGGGAAGGGATAATTACTGACATTCATATCACACTAAGTCCTTTCCTAAGGAGCTCAGTATATGGCTTACAGTCTTACTCTCCACACCATCCTTGCTTTCAGAACTTGAATATTTGTTTTGACATCCCTTTGAACACCCTGGCAATGACTAGAAGTGTGCCATCTCCATGGTCTTGAAGTTAGAAATTACCTTCTCTTTTTGTCCTTCCCTGTTTTTGAATCCTTTATTGATTCTATCCTTCTTCATCCTTTACTGTTCACTTTGAGTTCATCATCCCGCTTTGCTTCTCCACCTTTTTTTTTACTTTTATAGTCTATCCTATAGTTAATGACTTAGACAAAATATTCTACTTAATGATTCCCTTGCCCTTTTGTCCTCCAGTCTATGCTCTGCCCATCATCAGCCTTGGGTAGACTTCACCATCTTCATTCTTAAATATTTGTTTTAAAAGAACAGATTTTTACTCTTTAAGGAAAAACATTCTAAAGATGAGAAAAATTTTGATTCTTTAGGACCTTCTTAAAAGTAAGTATAGCTTCTTTTCTAGAGGCAACAAGGTAGCCCATTTTATAGTGTTGATCTTAGAGGATAGAATGATGAACTTAAGAGTTAGGAAGACCTGAGTTTAAATCCTGCTTTAGATACTTAGCTTTGTAACCCTGGGTAAATTGTTAAATCTTTGAGCTATAGTTTCCTCCTTTGTAAAATGGAGATAAAAATAGTACCCACTTTACTAGATTTTTGTGAGATTCAAATGAGATAACATATGTAATTGCTAACTGTTGTTGTATCCTGGTATAGGGGTGTGATCTGCCCAGGGTCACACAGCTAGTAAGTATCTGAGACTGGATTTGACCTTATATCTTCCTGACTCCAAGGTCAGTGCTCTATCCACTGCACAATCTACCTGCCTCAATCTGGTACCTTTTAACCTGGAGTCAAAGACAGTCTGGTAGGTATGCTCTGGAATGTTCATAGTAATAACTGAAATTGCAGAAACTCTCTAATTGGTACAGTACATACCCCAGAGTCATTCTAGGGGAAAGCTCTGTTTCCCTTAGACTTAGACAAAATCACTGTTATGGACACGTAATTTATTAGCAGTATCAGGTCATATAAAAACAAAGACAAAGACTCAAATACCCATCTATTCTAGGGGGATTTCTGAAGAAAGTGATTTAAACTCTTGGAAAAGTAGGGAGAAGAAAGGAGCTATTGACTGGACTTAGTTCTTACCCTCCAGTTCAGTTGGTTTGCATTCCACTCAGGCATCTTTCCTTTTGCTCTCCAGTCTGTGGTCTTCTGCTTGTGTCTTACTCTTGCCTCCCTACTCTGCGCTTATAAATTTGGGTGGAAAGCCAGTCCACTAGAGCTCCAAAACAAAGTCTTCCCAGGAAAGTCCTAAAGTTTTTGTTATCCCAAATCTCAGCCAATTGTAACTCACAGACTTTTAGATAACTGCTCAGACTATTTCCTTGTATGCTCCCGGACCAAGAGAACTTAATACTTTATGTGATTTTTTTCTCTCAAGGATTTATCTGCCTTCCAGTCTCAGACAAATTTCTTTTTCTTATTTTTTTGGAGGGGGGAAGGTAGGGCAATTGGGGTTAAGTGACTTGCCCAAGGTCACACGGCTAGTTTTTGTGGTAAGTGTCCACTTGAATTTGAACTGATTTGAACTCAGGTCCTCCTGACTCCAGGGCCAGTGCTCTATTCACTGCGCCACCTAGCTACCCCAAATTTCTTTCCTTGACAGTTATGATTTCACAGTTGCCTATTTCACTTAATTGCTCCCTTTCTGAAGATTGTTTAAATTAAATTAAATAAGATTTATAGAAAATATTGCCTCATAATGAATTTATATCTAGTAGTAATCTTTATGGTGTTTGTGACCATCTCTATAAAAAACTGGGCATCAGTCCCTTGGCCAGGAAAATTATCCTGTGGGAAAATCAAATTTAATTTTCATTAAGTTGATTTACAGTGTCTTTTCTAGGCACTAAAGATTGAGGTTTATGTATGTTGTTTTAAATTCCTTTTCTTCCCCTACATCATAGACTGTTATCTGTTGTGAGAACAATAAATTTTCCTAAGAGCAAAATTTTTCAGTTTAATTTGAGAAATGAAAGTGAAAGGTTTGCTGTAAAACACTGTAATGAGCCAAAGTGGTAAAACTCTGCCTGTAAAAAAGAAAGTCCAGATTTCAAATTGTTTGACAATGCATGTGCCTTATGACTTAATGTAAGGGAATCATAGAGTGTGGTTTGTTTCTCTTTCTATAAAAACAAAACTTTTGAGCAAATGATGATTGACGTTTTGTTTTTCCCTATTCCCTAGGGCTGCTACTCGTCTTTCAAATTCATTCATAAAATTCATACTAGTTTTGGAAGAAATAATAGATGGAATGGAAAAATACTTATTAAACTTTACGTGCAAAACATTGATTTAAAGCACATGTAGGGATATGAACAGAAAATTTAGACCATCTCTATTCTTTAGGAGCTTACTTTCTAATTGGGGGAGACAGCATGCCTGTATTACTCTTAGCCTAATGGTTGGATTTTAAGGGAGTAGATGACCAGAATATTCATTTGCCAACCTCCTGGTCCCCTCTCCCCATCTTCCTGGTAGTCCTTTAAGACACAATGAGCTCAGTGAACTCTGTCCTGTGAAATGGAAAATGTTAAGAGGCCATGTTGGCCTCTAGGATGACAGTTCTCTCCAGGTTAAGCGTCTTTTGTAAATCTTAGTCCTGGGAATAAGTTAATTCTTTCTCTGAGAATTCCTTAGGAAAATTCCTTCTCTTTTACTGATAGAAATCCCTTAAGAGTAGCTTATGGTGTTTGGTACACAAGGATCATTTGGCAAACAAAATTCTTATATTGTGATTCTTGATCATTTCTGTTCCCTTTTGCTCATTGTCTCTAGTAGAGATGGAGCCCAGAATGGGGACTTTGCTTTTCTCAAATTGCTGCAATTGTTGGAGCATGTTATCATATATTCCAAGTAGAGACAAACTTTTCTTCTGATTGTAATAGTTTCACCAGTGATCAATCATTGGAGCAACTTTGATCGAGGTCACCTCTGCTTCTTCCCCTATTTCTCTGTGTTTCCTGTGCTTTCTTCCTATCTTTGTTTCATAGTAACTTCTCAGGTCTTTTTGACTTTGAAATGTAATATATATCCATCGAGGCTTCTTATTGTCTCCATTCATACAACCCAGAAGGAAACTATTGCTAATCTTGATTGCTGCTTAGTGCATATATGTCCCACTGTTTTTTTTTCCTTTTTTACCCTTTCTTTCCTCTGCACCCATTTCCTCCTCTCTCCGACTGTATACCCTCTCTCTGATTCCATAGTATATTTAAATACATTTCCTTATTGGTACATAGTAAACATTATCTCTGCTTGATTTATATTGAAAGGGTTAATGTTCTTAGCTTTTGACATACAAATAGCTTTAGATATCACTTTTACTGTAAATGAATTGTATTTTTCAGTCTTCATATAATTTAGGGATTAAAACATTTAGTTTCACAATAAACTTTAATAATTGTTTTGTTCAATCAACATATAAGGGAGATCTGGAATTAAATCTTTTTAAAACTTCAAAATAGTTATGCTGCCTTAAAGATCAACTTTAATTGTAGGGCTATTGGCCTGTATATAACAAAATGGTCACTTTTGTATAATTGTACTTTGCATAGAAGAATGTTTCTGAAAAAGGTATTGATTTGACTTCACTGCGGTTTTGAACTTGATTAATATTGATTAATATTTCTTCCCCCCCCCCCCCCCCCCATGCTTGTAGAGTTGACTTTGATGGAGAGTTTGGGAAGTGAGAAGAGAGTCAATCATTTAACAAAATCTAGTAGATAAGATTTGAATCATAATCATACTTGATACTTGGTATCATCTTGCCCAGAACCTCTTTTTTAACCATTGAGGAAACAGAGGCCTGGACATTTGAAGTTGACTTGTTTGTTCAGGGTTATATAGTCGGTAGTTATATAGCTAGCCACAATGCAAACTCAGTTTTTCTGGTTCTTAAACTATAGCTTCTTCCATTCCATTATGCTTTTTTCCCCTTCGTGTGAGATTAAGGTATGCATGAGAGAGAACCTTTGTCAAAAAGACATGAGAATTTCAGGAGAATCAAGTTTTGTGAAGAGCCTGATAGCTAGACTGTGTTATAGCACGTTGTTTCTTGTTTAGTAGGAAGAGCACAGGATGTGGACTACAGTTCTGCTGCTTACTTAGTTGTGAAATCTTGGGCAAGTTACTTAACTTCTTTGGGTCTTGGTTTCATTATCTAGAAATCAAGTGAGTTGAACTAAATGGTTGTTATAGATGTTTCCAGATCTGTGATTGTGACATCACAGAAGGAGTTAATTTTAAAAATTTATTATCAACCTGACAAACATTAAACAAAACGAGCATTTCCATCCACACTGTATTACAGAAGGAGAGACTGTAAGTCCCCCCCTCCCCCATGTGGATCTTGATTCCCCCCGCCCCCCCAGTACAAATAAATTCTGGAATCATTAAAGTTCCTTGCTTGACTATGATTTCTTCAGACCTTCCAAATGTTCTTTTCTCATTTTGGGGTGGGTGGGAGAATGCAATTCCTATCTATCCCCTTCTCCTTCCTACATTTCTCTCTCTTCCCCTCAATGAAAAAATAAAACCCATGTAACAAACATGCATAGTCAAGCAAAGCAAATTCCTACATTGTCTACATCCAAAAACATAATTGATCCTATCACTTTTCTGTCAGGAGGTGAATAGCCTGCTTTGTCATTAGTACTTTGGAATTTATATTTTATTTTACATTTACACTTTACATTAAGATCAGATTTAAGTTTTAAGTTGCCTTTTTTTTCCCTAAAATTTTAATTTGTGTTCTTAATTTAAAAAAAAAATCATGTTCCATTGATTCTTTTTCTGTGACTTCATTCTTTTTACTGGTACCACCTAGTATAGGCTTTTCTTATCACTGCCCTGTGCTGATGCAATAACCCACTAAAGGTCTTGCCACCTTTGATCTCTTCCCTCTCTAATGTATTCTTTGTATCACTGCCAGAATTTATTTTTAAAAAATGCTGATGCCTTTTTCCTTCTTCCCAGTGGATCCTCTTCCTTCTTCCCTTAGTTGTCTCTCTTACAAAAACAAAGGAAGAATAATTAGGTACAGTACAATACTACACACATTTATTAAGCTATTATGATGCCAAGTGTGAGTATGCTAAGTGCTAGGGACATAAATGGGGGAAAAAAACCCACCAGAGTCCCTACCCTCAAGACACTTTCAGTCTAATGGGGGAAGACTACACACAAAAGGAAAAAGAAGAGGGGCAGAGCAGAGTGTAGAGAGACAAAGGGATTGTTGATGGTGGAGGCAAAGCCAAGCAGTGAAGCTGGTGGAAAAACAGATGAAAACATTGACCATGTCTGACATTATGTACTTCCCCCTGCACCCTTAGTTGTTTAATCTGTCTTCTGGGAGTGAAGATATTTCACCATCAGCCTTCTGAAGTCACGATTGATAACTGCATTGATCAGAGTTCTGATGTTTTATTTTTTCTATTTATATTATTGTGGTTATTGTTTAAGTTGTTCTCCTGGTTTTACTTTACTCACTTCCCTCCCTAGATTCTTGGACTTCTTTGTAATTATTGTTTTTTACAGTGCAGTAATATTCTAGTACATTCATTTGCCACAGTATTTTTTACCCATTTGCCAGTTCATGGTTATCTCTCTTTCCCTTATTTTTTTGCTCCCTCAAAATGGTCCTTTTATAAGGATTTTTATATATGGGAACTTTGTACCTGTCTTTGATCTTTTTGGGCTTTGTGCCTTAGTGGTATCTCCAGGTCAAAGGGTGTATGTAATATACACATACATACACACTTATACATATTACACACACACACACACACACACACACACACACATACACACATGCTTTTCAGTGAGTGTTCTAGATTCCAAGTGGTTTTTCAGATCAGTTGAATGAACTCATTATTCTGGCAGCAGTGGATTAATGTGACTCTCTTCCTACAGACCCTTCTGCAGTTACCATTTTTGTTTTATTTTCACCCAGGGGAGGGGAACTTGCAGTCTTGAGGCCATGTGTGACCTTATAGGTCCTTAAGTACAGCCCTTTGACTGAATCCAAACAAATCCCTTTAATAAAAGAATTTGTTCTGTAAAACTTAGACCTAGTCAAAAGGCTAAAACCCAAGGACATAGAAGGAGGCCACATATGGCCTTGAGACAGCAGGAGATGTGAGATCTCAGAATTATTTTAATTTGCATCCTTTATTAGTTTATAGCATTCTTGTAGATTGTTGTTAATAGCTTGCACTTTTGAAAACTGTGTTTATATCTTTTGATTACCCATCTATTTTGGAATGACTCTTGTCATTCCCCAGTTGATATTTTTATCATTGCTGTATTGTCATTAATATATTTATCACTTCCCTTTTTATCTTTATCAGAGATACTTGATGTGAAAAAATTTTCCCCTCCCCTTTAATAGCTGCTCTTTTAGCTATATATATTGACCAAATAGTGTTTACTATGGGAAGATGTGGAAGTATCTAGTCTTCTACTCAGAAATCATTAATGCCGCCCTATTGCCTACCAAATGAAAATCAGCTTCCTTGGCTTTGTTATTCAAGGCCCTCACAGTCTGGTATACCCTTTCTCCACCTTTTTAGCTTTACCTCATTCATATTACTCCCCTACAAGTGCTTTATACTTAAGCCAAATTGGACTAATGTCTGTCTTTGAACATTCTGTCATTTCCCTTTTTTGTGATTTTACTCACACTGTTCTCTGTACTGCTAGTGACTTCCTTTATTATTTTCCCTGTTGAATTCTTATCCAGCCTTTCAAAGCCAACTCAAATGCTACCTCTTGTCTGAAACCTTCCCCAAGACCCAAGTGGTAGCGATTCTTCCCCTCAAACTTTACTTGATACTTTTTAATACTTCTCCGATGTGCTTTACACATAATATTTTGCATAATTATCATCCATATGTTGGTCTTATTTCTCTATCAGACTGTAGGCTCCATGTGGTCATGGAACCTTTATTTTTTTTTTTAAACTTTATATCTTCCCTAGGGCCAAACATGGTTTTTATCCTAACTGAGTTAAATTTTAATTAAATTATTCTTCTTAGGCTTCTCAAAAATCATCAAAAGGCAAAACCTTGATGCGTCTAACAGCCCCTTAGTGTGATCAGTTGTATGTATGTTGCATCTCTGTTCCCAATCTCTTTCGAAAATTGCTCTATCCCTGTCCTTTTGAAGAGAGGTTGAACAGGTTTTATACTTCAAATAATTTTGTGCTAGGGGCACATAAACTTAAAACTCAAACTAAAGAAAAGATTTTAAATGATATTTGATTCAAAGTACAAATACTATGTATGCATTCACTTTTGTTTCTTTTTTCCTTTTTTAGGGTCTGTTATCCTTTCTGAGTGCCCCCCTAATAGGTGCTCTGTCTGATGTATGGGGAAGAAAACCTTTTCTTCTAGTTACAGTTTTCTTCACATGTTTCCCAATTCCATTAATGAGAATAAGCCCTTGGTAAGTGACACTGCCTTTCTCAGGTGGCATGAATGACCTTTTTGGGTTCTTTGGAGAACAAGTATAATTAGGAGATGATCATAGATGTAGAATTTTAAGGGACTTTAGAGACTGTCCAGTCCAATCCCTTCATTTAACAGATGAGGAGGCTGAGGCTCATGGAGGTTAAGTGACTTGTCTGATACTATGCATTTGTAAGTGTTACAAGGCAGGATATTCCATCCAATTGTGATTAAAGTTCTGCTCACATTTTTGTGCTGTTGGAATCTTGGGTCAAATGAGATCATAACTGTAAGATGCCTGGTTCATAGTAAGCACTATCTAAAGGTTAGTTGTTGTTATTAATTATTATAAGCAGTGTGCATATACCTTGTGAGATTCCTGTTTTTAGAGAGTCAAAATGAGTACTTTAAAAATTTTAAAATAACTCCTGTGACCCTGATGCTATTTCTGTTTTAAAAAGCACCTTCAGTTTTTGTAGTTGTTTGCAGCAGATGCTCAATTTTTTTTCTTTTGTGAAAAGAGACTCGTGTTTTGCACATTACAAATCTCATGCTGATGAAATCACAGGTCCTTTATATAAATCTAATGCCAGTATATAAGTGCTCAAATTTGCTTTCTAGCCAATAAAGTACCATTTTAACTTAAAACAATCTCTGAAGCGATCCACCTAGACCAATTTTTCCATAAGATGTTACGTGGCAACATCTAAGGCTTCATTTTAGATAATGTGAAAATTTTAGTGTTAATAGCAAGCTCTTTCATTCTGAACTTTTTTTTTCTTTTAAACTGTTCTTCTATGAACTTCTCTTTTTGAGTTAAAAATTTTGCATTTTAGTCAAGTAGAGGCAGAACTGTTATGGATGTTTTTGTCTGGGAGCAAAGATTTCTTCCCATTTGGACCAACAAGTAATGTGTACTTTTTATTTTTAATGTTTTATCTCTTCTAACCACAAATGTATAGTCCTGAGGCAGGAGAACTGCTGTGTGATGCAGTGATTAAGACAAGCACTGGACCTGGAGCCAGAAAGATTTGGGTTCAAATCCAGCCTCAGACACTACTAGCTTTGTGATCTGGTCAGGTTACTTCCTGAGCTTCAGTTCCCCCATCTATTAAATGGGGATAATAATAGTGCCTTCTTCCCAAGGTGGTTGTTAGGATAAAATGAGATAATTTGTAAAGCACTTTGCAAACCTTAATAAGCTATAGAAATCCTAGATATCGTCATCATTATGGACATCATCATCATTTTACCCAATATATACTTTGAACTTAAGGATAATAAATTTCTAGTTAGTTCTTGTCACTTGTACTTTTATATCTGTCTGCTTTGGTATACTTTTTTTTTTCTATTTAACGGAAGCACCATAATGGACACATCTCTCTAGTAGGCATCTAGAATTTGATAAATTAATGCTTTTAAGAATTTTCACTCTGAAAAATGGTTTGAATGTAAATTGTTCCTTGTGGGCAGAAATAATTTATATTTTAAACTGTAATACGATTACTAACCTTTGTTAATTGCCAGTCTGAGTTTTAATAACTTTTTTGCAGTTTGTCAAGAAAATAATTTCATTTCTATGAGTGAGGGATGTTGTTTATGCCCTAGAGGAAGAGAGTTAACTAAAAATTTTATTTCCACTAAGTAAATGGTATCATATCTCATCGGTTGAAAAAAAGATTTTGTGAATATTAATTATGGAAATCATAACCAAAGACATAAATGCATATACATTAATTTTTTTCATAATAAAAAACATGGGAAGGTTAGGGTTTTACATTGTTTGCAAGGCAGTCTGTTTTTAACTTAATTTTTTTCTTTATAGGTGGTACTTTGCTATGATTTCTGTCTCTGGAGTCTTTTCAGTTACCTTCTCTGTAATATTTGCATATGTAGCTGATATTACTCAAGAACATGAGAGAAGTACTGCCTATGGATTGGTAAGATATCAGATGGACCTTTTGTTTTATAGTCAATAAATTACCTTGTTGGTGGTACTGAAAATCAACACAATGTCAGTTTAAAAATTATGAGTGAATATTAATTGAAGAATTCACTACAAAGGAGGTTGATTGTTAGAGTGTTAAGAGAATTCTTGCTGACATGAAGTTGGAACCTCCCATTTCTTTTATTCATTCTGTTTTAGAGTATAAAAAGCTGATTTGGGGGCAGGTCATAAGGAAATTTTTAAAGAAAAGAACCTGTGAAGTAACTTTTATTTTGAAGGGAAAGAGTGAGTGTGAACTTAGTTATTTTGTCCTACATTAGACCAGGATGATGAACTGTAGGATAGGGAAAAAAGTGGTAGACTTGTAATTGGTAAATTTGGGATTGAAGCCCTGGTTTGCTCTCTTTTTTACTTTGAGCAAATCAGTCCTCTGATTTGAGCAAATAAGACTATCAGAGTCTTAGCTATAAAACTGTATAATAAACTGATTATCTTGTTACCTTAAAGTGCTATTGAAATATACATCATGATAATGATGATTGTGGTGGTGGTGATCCCAATGAAGAAAATTTTATAAACTATCCTTTATTGGTTAGGGTAGGAAATGAAAACATTGTGTTTATGCACTTTTAAATTCCTTCAGTGTGAACAACTTTTCTACATAAGGTTACATAATGAAATTAGCAGCTAATTTGAAACTGTATATTATAGATTGAAATTATATTGCAGAGATAACAAGCATATAGTAAATGATGATTAGAATTCAAAAAGATTTTGGCTGATTAGAACTTGGGGACAAATCTAGTATGGTCAGATTTAATAGAGATAAATATACACGTATATAGTTATAAATAGATAATCATCTTAGACTTGAATTTAAAAAATTAGTTTCACAGAAGACTGCTAGTCAACATTTTGGCTAAAAAAGTTAGAGGGGTTTTAGTGGATTCCATATTAGTCAACAATATGAAGCATCTAATGTGTGCCTAGGCCAGAGCCAGAAAAGTATAGTGTTCCACTGACTGTTCTTGACAAACCATAGCCAGAATATTTTGTTCAGTGACACATGCCAGAAGGATGTTGATTAAGTAGAGAATATTCAGGGCTCAGCAACCAGGATGATGAAGAGATTGTAAATATGTCATGAGGTGTAGGGATGTTTAGCATGGAAAAGGGGAGACTTTCTGGGGAACATGATAACTCTCTTTGAGTGTTTGGCATGCTATTGGGTGGAAGAGGAATTTGCCTTGATCGACATGGCCTTAGAGCCAAGGTTCTTCAGCTTTTTTTGTATATTGGTCCCATTTGTCAGTCTGGTGAAGCCCATGACCCCTTCTCAACAATCTTTCTAAATCTGTAAAGTAAGATAAATAAGATTTCAGGGGAAACCAGTTGTATTGAAATAGTTACTAAATTTTTTTTTTTTAAGTTCATGGACTTAGGGTTTGAACTTTTCAAAGTTCAAAGAAGTCTTAGAAGGCAGAAGTAGGAGATATAGGGGGAGGTTTCAGATAGGTAGATTTGGCCTTTCTAACAGAACTGATGAAAAGTAGAATGAACTGCCCAGGAGTCTGTAGTTTCTCCCTGTTGGGGGTTCTTTAAGTGAAGGCCAGGTGAGTTATTGAGTATGTTGTAGAAAGTATTCTTTTTCAGGTACTGGATGGAATAGATGGCTTCTCAGGTCTGTGAGACCTGTGAACTCTGAAATTTAAAGAATGCAGATATTAAGATCCAGGCTTTGAACTATCATTTTGTTAAACCTTGCTCATTGTGCCTGTTGTCTCCTGGTATGTCTAGCTTAGATTTTTTTTTTTTGGTGAGAGACATTGGTTGCACTGCATTCTGTGCTCAAGTAGTTAGTTATATTTTATAACACAAAAACCTTATTCATGAATAAACAGCTTTAAAAATGACAAGCACATGATTTCCCAGTAAGCAAAATACTTTTATTATTAATTCAGAGAATGAATTACTGCACGAAGCACTTTACTGGGTTCTTTTCTCAGTCCCATTTACTGACTCTGAGATCTTGATTAATGACTTGACCTTTTTGTGCTTTTGTTTCCGGTTTTATAAATGGTAATAAGAATGCTTACTACTTGTATATACTGCTGGGGAATGTGAGGATTGAAAGGTCATTTGTCCCTTACTTTATTGAGACAGAGTAATGAATTCTTGCCTGAGGTTTTAGGAGCATCATGAGCCCTGTTAAATAAAGGCATATTAAATATGAATGCCAAAAATTATGACCATTTTTCTGCCAAACATTTGCCATGTAGAAAATGTTCTATTGCTGCATCAGGGAATTGGGTATCCATCCATAAAGCCAGTTGCTAATATATTATGTTCAGAAATTTAGGTGCGGTGAGCTAATCCTTTTAAGATTATTTTTCACACAATAAGAGGAATATCAAGGTTTGGTGATTGTTGAGCTAGAATTAACTATAGTTGTGTCAGTCCAAAAAATTCACATTTATTAAGGAAGGAACTATACATACATGTATATGTATGTGTATATGTATATATATGTACATACATACATATGCATTTAAAGCTAAATTTTTAAATATCCTCAGTATAGTACTTTTTTTGAGATTTGATGCATTTTTATGGTCTATCTCAAAACAGATGAGGGAAATATCTGGAAATATATATAAAGGAATATATGCTTGCACATTTTAATGTTCTATATAGATTTATGGTAATAACCATTTGGAAGAAAGCCACCAACCTAGAAGTAAATGGGAAAAGAACTTTGAGGAAAATAGCTTTTGGCAAAGCTCAGGGGAGTAAATTAAGAAGTGGAGACCCAGAAAGGAATTTAGAAATGTGAGTAAACTTAAATGTGATTATTTGGTTTCTCCTTAGGTTACCTCAGGGAATAGGAGATTGGAAAGGGTAGATAGTACCTGGGAGCGAAAATACTCATAGATAAAATTTAGTGTAGGGACAAACAGTTCTATTTTTCTATAGTCCTAAAAAGCAACCATTACAGTATGCTCAAAATTGTTCATAATGAAGACCCTGTACATGGGAAAACAGGCAGGGATGGGGGGAGGGGAAAGTGAGGTATTTCTTTTCTTTTTTTTTCTTTTTCAAATGCTTTATTAACTTCTGGTTTACATCATTCATTTATGCCAGATTTTGAGTTACATATTTTCTCCCTGTTTTTCCCCTACCCACCGCCCCAACATAGTGGTCCCACAGGATATCCCCTCTTCCAATCTGCTCTCTCCCATATCTTCTCCCATACACCCTTCGACTTTTCCAGTAGGGCATGGTGGATCTCTATGCCCCAGTGCCTGTATATCTTATTTCCCAATTACATGTAAAATAGTATTAATAATAGTGTATATATATATAATATATAGTATATTAATATATAATATATATATTAAAACATTTGATTTTAAAACTTTGAATTCCAGATTCATTCCCTTCCTCCCTTGTCACCCACCCTTACTGGGAAGATAAGCAGTTCAGTATAGGTTGTACATGTGTAGCTATGCAAAACATTACCATAGTAGATATATTGTAAAAGACTGACTATATTTCCCTCCCTCCTATCCCACCTCCCACTTGTTCTATTCTCTACTTTGATCCTGTCCCTTTTCAAAAGTGGGTGCTTCCAACTTCACTCCCCTCACAGCCTGCTGTCCCTTCCATCATCCCCCCTTTCATCCCCTTCCCCCCTAATCTCCTGTAGGGTGAGATACCCTATTTAGTGTGTATGTCATTCTTTCCCTGAGCCAAATTCAATGAGAATAAGGTTGACCCATTCCCTTTTGCCTGCCTTTTCTTCCCCTCCATTGTAACCATTTTCCCTTGACTCTTCTATATGATAGTTTACCCCATTCTGTCTTTCCCCATCTCCTCATTATATTCCTCTCTCACTTCTTAATTTCCCCTTTTAGTATCATCCCTTCCTATTCAGTTGGTGCTGTGCCCTCTATCTATGTATACCTGTAAACATATATACACACATTTACATATGTATTCATATGCCCATATACCCTCCTATATAGACATGCATATGGGTGTGTATATATTTCTATTCACTACAACTATTTTCATACTGAGAAAAGTTTCATCAGTTACAACTATTGTGTTTCCATGTAGGAATGTAAATAGTTTAACTTTGATAAGTTCTGTATGATTTCTTTCCCCTGTTTACCTTCTTATGCTTTCTTGCTTCTTGTATCTGAATGTCAAATTTTCTATTCAACTCTAGTTTTTTCATCAAGAATACTTGAAAGTCCTCTATTCCACTGAATGACCATATTTTGCCCTGAAATATGATACTCAGTTTTGCTGGGTAGGTGATTCTTGGTTTTAATCCCAGCTCCTTTGCCCTCTGGAATATCATATTCCAAGCCCTTCGATCCCTCAGTGTAGAAGCTGCCAGATCCTGGGGTATCCTGATTGTGTTTCCACAACATTCAAATTGTTTCTTCCTGGCTGCTCATAATATTCTCTCCTTGATCTGGGAATTTAGGAACCTGGCTATAATATTCCTAGGAGTTTTCTTTTTGGGATCTTTTTCAGGAGGTGATCAGTGGATTCTTTCAACCTCTATTTTGCCCTCTGGTTCTAAAACATCAGGGCAGTTTTCCTTGAGAATTTCTTGGAGGATGATTTCTAGGTTCTTTTTTTGATCATGCCTTTCGGGTAGTCCAATAATTTTTAAATTATCTCTCCTGGGGGCGGCCAGGTAGCACAGCGAGTAAGAGCACCGGCTCCAGTGTCAGACTGACCTGGAGATCGAATCCCGGGCTTAGACACTTAGCACCCACCCAGAAACACCTGGCCGTGTAACCTTGAGCAAGTTACTTAACCCCAATTGGTTAGGGGCGGCCAGGTGGCTCAGCGAGTAAGAGCACGGCTCCAGTGTTGGGACGACCTGGAGATCGAATCCCGGGCTCAGACACTCAGCACCACACCCAGAAATAATAACTGGCCGTGTAACCTTGAGCAAGTTACTTAACCCCGATTGCTTAAAAAAAAAAATCTCTCCTGGATCTATTTTCCAGGTCAGTGGTTTTCCCAGTGAGATATTTCACATTGCCTTCTGTTCTTTCATTTGTTTGGATCTGTTTAACAGCATCTTGATTTCTCATAAAATAGCTTCCATTTGCTCCAATCTAATTCTGAAGGAATGATTCTCCTCAATGAGCTTTTGAAATTCTTTTTCCATCTGGCAAATTTTTAAGGCATTTTTCTCCTCATTGCCTTTTTTGAGCCTCTTTTGCCATTTGATTTAGTCTGTTTTTTAAGGTGTTATTTTCCTCAGTCAGGCTGTTGACTCTCATTTCATATTTTTTTTTGCAACTTCCTCATTTCTCTTCTCAATTTTTCTTCCACTTCTCTTATTTGCTTCTTAAGGTCCTCTATGGCCTGTAACCAGCTCGTATTTTTCTTTGAAGCTTTTGGTATAGCATTTCTAACTTCACTGTCTTCTTCCTGTTCCATGCCTTGATCCTTTTTGTTGCCAAAATAGGAGTGTAAAGTTGGGTTGCTCTGTTTATTTTGCTTCCTTTGTCTGCTCATGTTGCCACTCAATCACTTGACCCCTGGGCTTTTTGCCACCAGACAGGGGAGCTTCGTCCCAAACGCTGAGGTTTTCTCATCTGCCGAATGTATTAGTTGGGTACCCTCTCTGAAGCCTCCACACCCTCTGGCAAGGGTTGCACACCCCAGGACCTCCACCTTAGACCGCAATCCAGATCCAAGCAGGTTAAAGCAAGAGCAATTATCCCTCAGACTGGTTGCTTGGTCCCCCTACACTCTGCAGGCCAGGAGTTGAAGCAGCCATGTGTGTCTGTGGCTACAGGGCCACAGAACCTCAGCTGTTTCTTTTCCTGGGTGCAAAGGCTGACTGCACTCCCAACTACTGAATCCCGAAGTCCACACTGCACTGACCTCTCACTTTGTTCTTCCGCATGTATGTGTTGATAATTCTGGAAACCGCCACAGCTGCTGGTGATCTGAAGCCCCTCCAGCTGGTGGCTGGTCAGGCCCACCCTGGGGCTAAAATCTCCTGCTTGCACAGAACTGGGCTCTTCTCCTAGAGCGCTGGGTACACTGGCCGATTCCTGCCGGCTTGCTGGGCTGTCCTCAGTGGGAGGTTAGCTTCTCCGTTTCATTTTGTGGGTTCTGTAGCTCCAAAGTTTGTTCAGAGTCCCCTTTTACATGAATTGGGGGGAGGTGGAAGCCAGAGCCCCGTGAAAGTCCTGTTTCTACTCCTCCATCTTGACTCAGCCCCGCCTCTGAAAAGTGAGGTTTTAAGGGAAAGCATTGGGTTGGGAAAGGCAAAGACACAGACAAAAGAAGCACTGCTTGTATAGAGCAGATCTTAAATTAGTGATTAAAAGGAATAATGAAAGGAGTAAGAATCAGTATTTGTCATTATATGAAGAGAAGGGCTAATGGGGACACACCAC
This sequence comes from Petaurus breviceps papuanus, assembly GCF_028583685.1. NCBI lineage: Eukaryota > Metazoa > Chordata > Mammalia > Diprotodontia > Petauridae > Petaurus > Petaurus breviceps. The sequence continues at coordinate 59,640,147 of NW_027185764.1, read as the reverse complement.
TTCAAGTATAGGCTGCTTATGTTCATCACTTTCTTTTTCATCTTCTCTGCAAAGAGAGTAGTGGAAGTTGAAGAGAAAAAAGTATTCTGGGTACAATGAAGACAAATACATTTATCTGTAACTGTGAATGTGAATAGGATGTGTACTCACCCATAAAACAGAAGAGGACAGCAGAATGGATTAAAAAATTCCTCAGAATATAAAAATGCTTTCTTTACTAAAAACATGAAGATTTATACAGTTAAAACTAGGGGCTGGAACAAAATTTAACATGTCTAAGACTAGCTAAAAATAGCAGGGATAACAGTCATCTCTCAAAGACAATAGTAAAAGTAGATGTGTTTAAAAGAGCTAAGCAAAGAAAACATATTAAGCTTAAAGATATCATAGAAAATGAAATAATATCAGTATTTAATATATGCACCTAATTACAAAATACCTGCTTGAGATAAAGTTAGTTGATTTGCAGAGAGAAATAGATGACAGTTTGTAATGGTTGAGTACCTCAGTATGTCCCTTTGGAGACCTAGAGAAATATATATATAAAAAAAAAGATATAGGAAAGAAGGATCTTTATAGAATTTTAGAAAAAAAGGTAAATTTCTGGGAATAGAAAGGAATAAACATTCTCTGCTGTAAATGGTATCTTTAAAAATGTTGAATATGCAAGGGCATGAAAAAAGCCCTTGAACAAATATAGAAAAGCAGAAATATTAAAGAAAATACTTTATTTCCTCAAAACACAATCAAATTATACTCAATAAAAGGTATTTTAAAAAATTATTCAAACTTGATTGAGGACTAAATTTAATCCTAAAGAACCTGGTGGATCAGAGAATAGATCGTAGAAATAAAAGATAATTTCATCAAAGATAATTACAAAACTGAAACAACTTCTAGAATTTTGGGAATGTAGCCAAAGAAGTCATTAGGGAAAATTATTTCTTTGAACACTTTCATCAAGAGGGGGTGGGGAGAAAGGACTAATCAGTGAAGGCAAGCAACTTAAAAAACACTAGAAAGTCAACATTTGGAAAAACCCCACTGAAGAAAATAGCAATTTTAAAAGCAAAATAGAAAACATTCCTAATGAAATAAGACCAAAAGTTGTTTCTTTGGGGGAGGGGGAGGGAATAGGGGAGAAATCTAATAAAATAGATAAAATATTCAATAATCTGATTTTTTTAGAAGAAAAATTGCCATTAAAAATGACAAAGGAGAATTCATAGGAAATGAAGAGGAACTAACGGTAATTTATATGCCATAAAAAAGTGTATATTGTACATTTATGTGAAGAATATAAAATACTAACATGAACAGAATGAGAAATAGAGAATTAAACAACACAATTTCAGAAAAAGAAATTGAACAAGCTATAAATGATTGAGCCCTAAGTGAAAGGGAAGGGAGGGAGTGACCAGATGGTGATGGATTTATAAGTGAATTTTATCAAGTAATCAAAGAAGAATTAATTCTAATATTATATAAATTGCAAAAATAGAAAAGAAGAGATCCTACCAGATTCTTTCTGTGAAACTAATAAGGTCTTGATACCTAAACCATGGGGAAACAAAGCAGAAATAGAAAACAATAAACCACTCGAATGTTGACATAAAAATGTTGCTTAAGATGTTAGCAAAAGAGGCTACAGTAACATATTAAAAAAGATTATACACTTGTGACCAGGTTATATTTTTACTTTTGTTTTTTTACCAAAAATGCAGAATTGGTTCAGTATTAGAAAAATTATAAACAGAAAAGCCATATTAATAACAAACCAGTGAAAATTCCATGATTATATCAGTAAACCTCCCCAAAACTTTAGATACCGCACAATAGCCATTTATATTTAAAAAATAAAAAAAAGCATGAGAATAAATGCTTTTTTTGTTAATATTGTAATTGCAAATTGAAAATAAACAGGTAGCATCTTTTTTTTTTTTTTTTTTGCCTTTTGGAGGGCAATTGGGGTTAAGAAACTTGCCCAACGTTACATGGCTAGTTTTTTTTTTGTGTGTGGGTGTTGAGTGTCTGAGGCTGGAACTGAACTCGGGTACAGATAGCATCTTTAACAGAGAAATTTTAGAGGCCTTTTCAGTAAGATTTGGGGTAAAATATAATTTAAAAAATATTAATCAATATCTTCTTTATTGTTTGATATAGTGGTAGAAATTACAACTCTAACAATAAAAAACAGAAAAGAAATGAATAGATTAAGTGTCAGCAAAGAAGAAGCAGTTACCTTTTGCAGATGAAATGATAATCTACTTTAAGAGTCATACTGATTTAACTGAAAATTCATTGAAACAATAATTTCAGGAGAATAGCAGGATATGAAAGACTCACATAAACAATTAGCCCTTCTGTGTATTAGTAACAAAACCTAGCTTTAGGAAAGGAAATTTCATTCTCTACTACAGAACTTGTAAAACATTGGGAGTCTCCCACAGTGAAAAAGGTGTTTGACTCATGCAGACCACTAACCCTTTAGGTGCCCATGAGAAATAAAGTGGTCTCCAATATTGAGTTTCTGTGATGTGTACCATGGAATTTTAAAAAGAACTTCATTTTACTTTATTCTTTTATGCTAAAAAATTCCAGTGGATACTGCTTCAAAGGAGCTTCTTGAACTTGAAGTAGTCAAACTTGAAATTCGTTTTATGTATGCATGAATTGGATTTCAAAATGTGAATTTCAGTTGACCTGTAATCATTACTGAAGTCAACCTTTCAGGGCAAATAATTTGTCAAGTGTGCAATATCATAGTAGTAAGCCTGGTTACTTTGACAGCATGTCATTTACTAATGAATACATCTTGCAAAAAGAAAGGAAATGTTATAGAGCAACTAAGTCCTTTCTATTACTACTTTTCTAAATTTAATAATTAACTCTTCTCTTTCATCAGTCATAGCTCTGGCCTTATTATGTTACCATGCTGAAATATTCCAGGGTCTTCATCTTTACCTTTATTTTCCTTTTCTCTGTACAGTGTAGAACTTTCATACAAGACAGAATCTATTGACTACAGGAAGTCAGGCCACTGGGAGAAATCAACTAGGGTAAAGGAAATTTTAGTGGAAAAATCTAGGGGCACTTAGGTGTTGTGATAAATAAATGTTGTGAGTGAAATTAGGAGACCTAATTTAGAATCCCATGAAAAATGGAGATGATTATAGTAGTACCTGTCTCACAAGGTTGTTGTGAAGATCAGACGGGGGCGCCATAAATAAATAAATGAACAAATATGTGCAAAATACATATAGTCATATGTGTGTATATACATATATATATATATGCACATACTTAAGAAAAAGCTTGCAGATCTTCAGTTGATATAGAAATATAAGTTCTTTGTATTTCTTTAATCAAATAGTCTCATATTTAAGAACTCAGCTCCTTTTTTTCTTTTCAAATATGGGTGTCAATAATAGAATCATGAAGATTTGAGCTACTGTTATTTTAATTATTTATGATGTGAGAAGAAAACTGTCTAGTAGCTATACTGTGAAAATAGAATTAGTAATATTTCTTACTGTCCATATCAAAGCAGATTTGTAGGTATGTTTTTCTTGCTATTCAACATTAAATATCCCCTTTGTATCTTTTTTTTTTTGCCTTCTTGGAGGGCAGTTGGGGTTAAGTAACTTGCCCAAGTTTTCTTGTGTGGGTTTTAAGTGTCTGAGGCCGGAACTGAACTTGGATCCTCCTGACTCTGGGGCCGGTGCTTTACTCACTGCGCCACCTAGCCACCCCAACCCTTTGTATCTTTTAAATTTAAAAATTTATGGATTATTGGGGAATAAAAGATCCCATCTCAATTTCAATAGCAATTAACACCTACCAGTTACATTTTTGTACTAGCTAATGAGAAAGGACATTTGCTTGAGAGTGATATGATTTGGTCATAGGCTATTCTATGTGTAATAACTTGGGCAAATCATTAGATTCTCTGCCAGTATTCTTTATTTGTAAAATTGGTCACTGTTTAGCACTTAGCACACAGTATCTTGGTCATAGTAAGTGAGCACATAATAAATGCTTGTTGACTTGTCACACAGTGCCTTCCTATCTCACAGGCTATTTAGGATAAAAAGATAACAGAATGGAGAATGCTTTAAAAAAAATACAGAATTTTTAGAACTAGAAGGAACCTAAGTTCCTAATGTTGCCCAGCCTCCTAAGTTTTTTTTTTTTTTTAAGCAATTGGGGTTAAGTAACTTGCTCAAGGTTACATGGCCAGGTGTTTCTGGGTGGATGCTAAGTGTCTGAGCCCAGATTCGATCCCCAGGTCATCCCCGACAGTGGGGCTGGTGCTCTTACTCGCTGTGCTAAGTTTTTCTACTTGAAAATATTTTTATGTAAAATTTTTTTCCTTTCAATAGAATGTTATGATGGAATGTTAAATAGAATGTTCTGATATAGCAGATATTTTCAAAATGTAATATCCCCATAGACTGATAGCCTAGGTCACTTTATGCTTTCAGTTTACTTGTGGTTAACAGAAAGGAAGGATAGAATGTTGGACCTGAAGTCAGGAAGTGAGTTCACATGTAGCCTCAGAAGCTTACTGGTTACCCAGATACTAGACCCTGGGCAAATCACTTACCTTGTGTTTCCCTCAGCTTACTTACCTGTGAAATGGGGATAATAATAGTACCTACCTTCCAGGGTTGCTGTAAGGATCAAATGAGATAATAATTGTAAGGTGTTTATCACAGTGCTTGACACATAGCAGGCACCTATAAGTTCTTTTTTACTTCCTTCCCTTTAACTTTAATAGTGTGGTACCAATATTTTATTTGACCCAGGCTTTGTTGCTTCTTCTCATTGACCTCATTTACTTTGTTATAGTCATTTTGGATATTTTTTTTTGGCTCTATTTCTTTGCTTTGCATCACTTGATGTAAGTCTCCTCACATTTTTCTAGATTCTTTCTGTTCATCCTAGCTTATGACTTCATAATGTTGTATTACATTCACATGCCACACTTTGTTTATTCATTCCCTCAGTCTTTGGCCACATATTTTATTTCCCTTTTCCATTACACATAGTCATCCAAGGTCTTTTTTGGGGGGGAGAAAAAAAGCTTTGCTGCAAGTTTCTCTGATAAAGGTCTCATTTCCAAGATATCCAGAGAAATGATTCAAATTTATTTGAATATATATTCCCACTTTTATAATTTCTTATGGAGCATTACATTTATGAACCATTATATTATTCAGCCATTTTTCAATTGATGGGAAACCTGTTAAATTTCTAGTCCTTTGCCACTACAGAAAAAAAAAGTTGTTAAAAATATTTTTGAACATATAAATCCTTTTTAAAAAGTCTCCCTGGAGGTTATAAAAAACTATACACCCTTTGATCTAGCAATATCATTGCCAGGTCTATATCTAAAAGACACCCCAAAAAAGTACCTATTTGTATGAAAATATTTATAGCAGCTCTATTTGTAGTGGCTAAGAATTAGAAATGGAGAAGATGCCCATCAATTGGTGAATGGCTAAAAAAGCTGTGGTATATGATATTGATGGAATATTATTGTGCTGTGAGAAATGACAAACAGGATGATTTAAAAAAAAATCTAGAAAGATTTACATGAATTGGTGCAAAGTGAAGTGAGCAGTACCAGGAGAAAACTTACACAGTGACAGTAATATTACACAGTGATATGAATGACTTAGCGATTCTTAGAAATACAGTGATCCAAGACAATCCCAAAATGCTCATGATGAAGCATTCTGTCTGCCTCCAGAGAAAGAACTGATACTGTCTGAATACAGACTGAAGCGTGCTATTTTTCACTTTTTCTTTCCTTCATTAATTTTTAAAAATTGGATTCTTTTTTGTATGAAATGACTAATATGGAAATGTTTTACGCGATTATACATGTCTAAACTCTATTGGATTGCTTACTGTTCCAGGGAAGGTGAAGGGATGGGAGGAAGGGAAGAATTGAATTTGGAACTCAGAACTTTAAAAAATTTTTTTAAAAATTGTTTTAACATGTAATTAGGGAAAAAATAAAATATTAGAAAATCTTAAAAATCTCCTTGGGTTAAAATACTAGTATTGTTATTGCTTATTGTTAATAAATAATAGTTAATAAAATAATTGTTAATAAATAAAATAAATAATTGTTAATAAAATACTAGTTATTGTTATTGGTTAGAGTATGAAGAATTAAGTAAATTTTAAGGCATAGTTCCAAATTGCTTTCTAGAATGGCTGGACCAATTCATAGTTCCACCACCATCATCAATGCTTATTTTCCCACAGTCCTAACTAATATTTGTTATTTTCGTTTTTTTGGGTCATCTTTGTCCATTTGATCATTATGAAGTGGAAGTTGCTTTAATTTTCTTTACTCTTCTTATTAGTTATTGAATTTTTTATTTTCATATGCTATTTATTGATATCTTGGATTTCTTTCTCTAAAAGCTACCTTTTTATAACCTTTGACCAATTATCTATTGGGAAATTTTAATTAATTCCCTAGATAGCTTGTGCGTGACATCTTTGTCAGAGAAACTTGCTGCAAAGATATTTTTTTCACAGTTAAATTTCTCTTCTAATATTAGCTATATTGGTTTTATGCAAATACCTTTTAAGTTTATATAATCAAATTCTCCAAATTATAGTCTGCTTCTTTCTCTTGTTTGGACATTAATTATTTTTTTTGTCTATCAATCTAAAAAGGTAATTTCTTCCTTTTTTTTTTTTTGCTTTTTGGAGGTCAGTTGGCGTTAAGTGACTTGCCTAAGGTCACACGGCTAATTAAGTGTCTGAGGCCAGATTTGACTCCTGGGTCCTCCTGACTTCAGGGCTGGTGCTCTATTCACTGCACCACCTAGCTGCCCTGGGGTAATTTCTTCTTTCTCTCCCCTTCCACCTCTCATTTTCTTGTGACATAACCTTTTATATCTGAGTCATGAATCCATTTGGAGCTTACTTTGATTGTGTGAGGCTTAATTAGTTCATAGTCTTGATCCTATGCACTGTCTTTTACCTTTGCCCCCCTGTTTTTTCTCACTCATATCCTGCCAGCCCTCAACTCTGGGTCTGCCTTTTCTATTGCTATTATTATCCTTTTATTCTTACTTTTGTATTTTTAATCTTGTTCCTTGTAGCAACTGTTTTTCTTTTCTTTACTATTTTTTACATTAAATTTTTTTTTCAATCAGGAAAAGCCTATCTTCTCTCCCTCCCATAGCATCTCATAAATCTGCTTCCATTTCTCCATTCATATTAACCTTAGTTTAGATTTTCATCTCCCGTTCCCTGGTTTATAGCTTCTTATAGAAACTGGTTTCCCTTATTCCAATGTCTTCTCTCTCCAGTCTCTCCTTGACATCAGTAAAGGGCGCCACATGCCTAATGGAGTATATAAAGTGTTCATTTAGTGTATGGGAAAACAGAAAAGCCCTGAGATCTCCAAACATCCAGCATGGCCAGTTCCTGCCAGAGGCTGCTCTATCTGGGTTATAGCGATGACTTTAGGGTGAGATTTGGGATCTTTTGTCCCTCTCAACTTCCTTCCAAGGGCTCAGTAGCAGTGGCTACAAGGACAAGTGCAGGTTGTGCCAGGGTAGCTAAGGGCGTTAGCTCCTAACTGGAACTAGACTGACTGTATAGGAACTGGTCTGGTCCAGGAGCAACAGTGGTTGTGAGATATGGCAGTGACAGTCATGGAGGCAGAGGCAGCAGGGTTGAGGAGGCTAGAGTGATTGTGGAGGCCAAGGATCCAGTAGGGCCCATTGGTCCATCCAGCCCAGTTTGTACTCCCTGCCTCCATCCTTGGGGTACAGTGACATGGGAAGATGTAGACTGAGCCAGGGATACCCCGGATTAGGGGGCTACAGTAGCCCTATCAGGACTGAGGACAACTGGGGCCAACTGGGGCTTTGAAAGGTGAAGGTCAAGATCAGATACTGGCATAGGTGCTGAGGGATACAAAGACCCAAATGAACATACCTGCCTTCAGGGACCTTTCATTCTCTAGGAAGAGACAATGTATGTATAAATTTATACATTAAATTGAGGAGAAAGCACTAACTGCTGGAGAATCAGGAAAGGCTTCATGTGCATGGTGATACCTGAGTTAATTTTGGAAAGGATTCTAAAAGACAGAAGTGAGGAGAGTGCATTACAGGCATGGGCCTAGTCTCTGCAGAGCCATGGCGCTAGGTGATGGAGGGGTAGTACCTCAGAAGAACCAGTTTAACTGAGCCATGTTGGGAGTGGAGAGGAGTCATGTGTGCTAAGGCTTGGTATGAGCAAAACTAGGTTGGGGCCAGGTTGTGAATGTCTTTAAATACCAAACAGAGAATGATTCAGAAGCTTATGAAGACGAAATCAATTAATGAAGTTTTTCCAAAAGAAAAAATTATCGAGACACTGAAAATGGCAGGAATGAAGAAGAAAAATTGCAGAGAGGTTGTGTAAATATGTTCTCCTTAGATCTGCAAGGGATTCCTCACATATACCTTTTGTAGAGAAATAAAGTCAGATATTAAAGCTTCATTTTCAAAGTGTGTTGATCTCAAGATAGGAACTGTGAGTCATTAGTTGAGCCCTCTGACAACTTCTGCTATCATTTTGGCTAACTGGTCTCTTGAGTTAGACCACATTACAGCCCCTTTGGAACTCTCAGAAATAAAACTAAAGAAAATGGATAATGTCAAGGCGTTAGGTATGTAAAGGATGTGTTTGAGGTCAGCCTAGGATGTGATGTCTGAACTTATAGATACTGCTGTCTAGTACTTACAGGTGTAAAGATGGACTCGGCCATATCTTTTAGTGGTGATGTGGCATACTGTGACCCACTTTATTCGTTGAATATATACTTCTGAATGTCCAAAATCTAGTTGAAATTCCACTTTTTCCTAGGAACATCATATAAAGAGAAATTACAACACAGTCTTTTATCTTTGGTAGTAGAGGAACAGAGTAAATGCTGATAATTGAAATCCATAATATAGATAGTCCTTGTAAATTGAAAGCATCAGCCTTTTCAACTTTCAAATATTCTTTCTTGAACTGATGTTTCATTTTACATCTCTCATTTTAGTGGAATATTCAGCAGACACTAAATGGTCACAAAATGAGAGCAATGGAATAAAGAGGAAATAACTTGGCTAATTTATAAATTAAATCATTTCCAGAGAAATTTATATGTTGTGATATTTTCTGACTGAATTAAACATTTATCCTCATTGAGGTATTCTGGACGTTGTTTGTTGTGGCTACTTATGTTTATTTCTAATAATAATGATTCCTTGTAGCATATTATAACACTTCATAGTATTTCCTCTTAGTATTGTATTCAGAGCAAAACTTATTTGAATTCACTTTTGAAGTGTCACTGCTTTCTATGGATATGTGTGTATAGATGCATATACTATACTCACAGACATACATGCCATAGAATACTTAGAGGAGGAAAGAAGGTATATCATAGAGTTTAAAAGTAACCAAGTAATAGCATACAGTGTTGCTGTTTGAAAAAGGTTGGGAATCACCGTACACTTTGATGCTTTTTCTTGCAGGTATCTGCCACCTTTGCAGCAAGCTTGGTAACCAGCCCTGCTATTGGAGCATATCTGTCTGCCAGCTATGGAGATAACCTGGTTGTGCTTGTGGCCACGGTGGTGGCTCTCTTGGATATCTGCTTCATCTTGTTAGCTGTCCCGGAGTCTCTGTCTGAAAAAATGAGGCCTGCTTCTTGGGGACCTTCAATTTCATGGGAGCAGGCAGACCCTTTTGCGGTAAAACTCAATCACTCAAGAGACAGTATATGTTTGATTTTCATAATTTGTGCTCTTGCCAAATGAGTAAAGAACATTTTTACAGCCATGACCAATGCAACTTGATCCTGGGTGTCTCTCCACTGAGGAAAGTAGCGGATAGATTACTGACAGTCAGTGACTGTGTGAGCCTGCTAGAATGTACTAGGTTAAGGCAGGATCCGCACAGGATTTGAACTTTTTCCTGATGATTTTTTAAAAATTAAAGTGTGAAATGGCCTCAGGGATAAGGAGAAAGCAGAGAAAGAGTGTTAATAATGACTCGTCTTAGGTCTGTGGTGACTTTTGTTTTGTCATGGTTCCTTTGCTCTTCTCTTTACACATAATAAATGAAAAGTGAATTTGTGAGTAATGAAACTACCCTGCTGGTTATTGCTTTTAATTCTATGATGAATGAGGGCGAGATTTTTGATTTTTTTTTTTTTGATACCAAGGGTTTTTGCCTTTTCAGAATCTGTTAACTGATTTTCAGCATGGGACACAATAATAGTATTTAACGGACAGAAAACAGAGTATTCTGAGTCTTTGAGGGACTTTAAGCATTTCCAAAGTTTTGAATAATGGCCTTTGAGTTATTTTTCTGATGAAAAGGTTGTAGTGGAGTAATCATAAAATGCAATATTCTCATGAATTTCTTTTTTTGTAACATGGTCAGCTCTTGATTTATCTACTTTTATTATTTTTATTATCTACTACTCTTTATCTAAGGGATCATAGCATTAGTGCTGTCTAGAATATTGGAGAACATCAGTGTCATGGACATTGGCAATATACTTACATATGTGTTTCTTTTTTCCTCCTGTTCAGTCTCTGAAGAAAGTGGGAAAAGATTCCACAGTATTGCTGATCTGTATCACAGTCTTTCTTTCATACCTTCCTGAAGCCGGGCAGTATTCTAGCTTTTTCCTCTATTTGAGACAGGTAGGTGGTAGCCTTTGAATACCTGAATTGTATATCAAAGTGTATTGTAGGACTCACCTTTCTGGCTGAGAATATTTTGAAAGATGTAGAACAACAAACTGTCAGCCAGTCATAGTTGCCCAGTCATAACACACCAATGCCCCGTTCACCATCTTGCTGTTAAAAATCCCTGATAATCAAAGTTTACCATTCTGCCCATCACATTGAAGGGTTTTTGATCATATACATACTGCTGGACTTCCTATCATTGTTCACTATTTTATTTATAATTTATTTATAATTCTAGTCTTCCTTCAGAGGCTAGGGAATCGTTTGTCTATGTGGTGGAACCTGTTGCTAGCTTGAAGGGCTCAGCTGGTGTTGCAGCCCTAGGACTGTAGTCTGTCCTGGGGCCTAGGCTGACAGCTGTGTGGATGCTTATCACCTTAATTCTTGTGTAGTAAGACTCCTCAGTGGAACCTCTTTTCCCCCTGGGTCAGTCAGAACTTAACCTAATGTTATTTCTGCAAAAAACAGAAAATTTCTAAGTCTGCTTTCACTAAAGAAACACTTAGGCACAGATAGAACATGAGAACAGGGGATTTGAATGTTTTTAAGGCTAAAATCAGTCCAGCAGGAACTAGCCATCAGTATTATACAGTGAGAAAAGGTAGACTGCAACTTCCTTTTTTTTTTTTTAAAGCAATTGGGGTTAAGTAACTTGCCCAAGGTTACACGACCAGTTTTGTGTGTGTGTGTGTGTGTGTGTGTGTGTGTGTGTGAGTCTGTGTGAAGTATCTGAGGCCAGAACCGATCCTGTGTCCTCCCGACTCTGGGGCCAGTGCTCTTATTTCATCACCTAGCTGCCCCTGCAACTTACTTTTAAAAATTATCTGAAAGGTTATATTTTAGTTAAGTTAAATTTCTTTAGAAGTTTGTTAAACTTAATTCAAGTTGCATCCAAAGTAGAAGGGGATCCCATGACCTTGTTTCAGAAAAACAAACTGCTTTCATTGATTACAGGCTCTTATCTTTCCAGCTTTTCTAGCTCACTTTTTCTTAATCTTTTGTGAATCATGATTGTGACTGTTAGTCACCCCTCCCTTTCCTGCTGTTGCAGCCCATACTGCTGTGCTGCCCTTTTTGTCCTCCTTTCACTTTCTGTGCCCCTAGCTAGGTGAAGCAGTAGATAGAGGCCTGGCCTTAGAATCAGAGGGGCTCATCTTCCTGAGTTCTAATCTGGGCGAAGACACTTACTAGCTGGGTGACCCTGGGCAGGTCACAAATGAGGTGGAGGAGGAAATAGCAAACCACTCCTGTATCTTTGCCAAGAAAACACCAAATGGAATCACAAAGAGTTGGACATGATTGAAGCAACTTAACAACAACCTTTTAGATAAGCTATTCAGTTATGAGACCTCTACCCTGAAATTCTTGCCTCCTTGTCCTCTTACTTCTGACATCTTACCAAACTCAGCCCTGTGTTACTCTCTCCCATCCAACTTCTTTAATCCTCTCTTTTGTACCCCTCTTCCTCCTCCTCTCTTTTTTCCCAGTGTCTCTTTCTCTCCATTTTCTGCTTATATGCTGACTTCTTCCATATTACCTATAAAACACTCCCACTTCTCCCCTGTGCTTTACTTGTTCATGCCATCTCCTTATTGTCAGCGATTTTTCCTCCTTTTCATAGCCAAACTCTCAGGTTAAGCTTTCTGTACTCATTGTCTCCATTTCCTCATCTCCTTGTTTCTCAGTTCTTTGTAATATGGCTTCTGAAACTTTTCTCCCCAAGTTATTTAACATATCTTTTAATGGCTAAATCTGCTGGTCTTTTCTCACTCCTCAATATTCTGGACATCTCTACAACTTTTGACACTGTTGGCCACCCCTTCCTACTGAATATTTTGTTTTTCATTGGCTTCCCTAACACTTTGTCTTCTAGTGTGTGATGACTCCTCATTATCCTTTGCTGGAGCATCATTTCCTACCCTTCAGCTGTAGGTGGGGACCTTTTTTTCCCATACTTTCCCCCCCCTAATTCCAAATTATCCCCTCTTTGTTGAGAGCACCATCATCCTTCCCTTCATTCTGGTTCATGACCTCACTGTCATCTTGACTCTTTACTCTTCCTCACTTCTCCTCTTCCCTCCCCCGTGTATAATAAGTTGCCAGGTTGAGTCTCTTCTATTTCCTCAGCATCTCTCGCATCTGTCCCCTTTCTTTCACTCTCAGCCAAGTTCCACCCTCATAGCTCTCACCTAAGGACTTGGAATTCCCTTCTCATTGTTTTTCCTCCTTCCAGAGTCTCCCCTTGATTATCTTTAACAGAACTTCCTAAAACAGTTATACGATTGGAACATGTCCCTTTCTGTCTCATAATTCTTCAGGCTAAAATAGAAAATCCATAACTTGACATTTAAAGCCCTTTGCAATATGTTTTAGCTTTCTTTTCCATACTTACATTAATCTCCTTTATGCATTCCAGGGATACTGAACAGCTTTGTGTTCCCCGAACTTGATTGAAATCTCCTGTTGAAAAAAAAATGTTGTGTTCTGTGTTTTAGGCAAGAGTTTGCCAGAGACAATTTTTATTAATTGAGCGTGATTCTGAATCTAAGCATCTCTAACACAGATAAACTAGTAGAGTCCATTCATGCCCTGGAATTTTTATCTCTAACAAAAGACAATTTGAAGTAACATTTTTAGGAATCTTGAACAAGGAGGTGGTTACAATATGATAAAATACAGATCGAGGTTAACATTCTATTGCTTCTAGTCAGATAATATTTGTTAAAAAACGTTTAATACAGTGCCTTGGGCATATTGGGAACTATAAATGCTTATTCCCTTTCCTCTCCTTCCTGAAGTGGTATTGCCTTTAGGTGGGTCATAACTCTAATTCTTTCAGGGTATGGGGAAGTTAGCGATCTAGTTGAAAGGTTAATTACTGCCAATAACCCATTTTCCCAGGGGAGACCTTAGCTTTTGTATCTTGACTTTTACTTACTTTCCAAAAGAGTAAGGTCCTTAGATTAGAGGAATATTTATTTCTGAGTATTTCCAGGTGAATTTAAAAGGGAGGTTTTTAATATGCTTCCACACCTGCCTCCATGCTGTTCCCTGGAATGCATTTCCATCTCTCCTTTGCTCAGCTTCCTTCAAGGCTCTTGATACTTTACTCAGTTGTTAATACTCTGTGCTTTTTAAGTGTGTGTTTGTCTTCTCTCTCCCCTTTAGCCTGGATACCCTGTCTGCTTCCTAGGAAGATGGAGGGGGGAGGGCTTGCAGAAGGTGGGATTTCAGCTGTGTCTTAAAGAAAGCCAATGAGGCCAGTAGGCAGAGGAGAAGGCAGAAATTATCCCATACCTTGGAGACAGCCAAGAAAATGGCAAGGGTACCAGTATTGCTGGATTGTAGAGTATATGGAGGGAATTAAAGTTGAAGAAGACTGGAAAGATAGGAAGGGTACAAGTTGTTCCATAAGGGCTTTAAATGCTAGAGGATTTTATATTACATACCATGATCCTTTCATCTTTTCCCACTTAGCAGAGCATTTGGCAGATTCACTTTAACTTGTCCTGAGATGTCTTAGAGTGAAGACAGCTCTGCCTCCCAATACTGCCCCCCCCCAACCTTGTTGTTTTACTTTTCTATGGTACAATAGTCCCTAATTTTTTAAAAAAGAGATTTTTATTTATTTCATTAAATATTCCCAGTTCCACTAAAAATTTTTTAACATTTCGTTTAAAAAACTTTTTTAGTTCCAAATTCTTTCTTCTTCCTGCCCCTCTTCCACTCTTTGCCTAATTTACTTCATAATGTTACCTGTATTTTTGTGTGTGGCAGTAGGATGGTGATTTTTCCAGCCAAAACAATTTTCAGTGACATTTAAAATCTACATTTCATCCATGTATGTGATATTTCTTGATAAGGTATTAGAGGATTTGTGTGGTAAATGGTTTGGTTAAACTAGGCAGATGGTTTCTGTGTCTTTTAATAATTTGATTTCAGTACTAGAATCCATAAGAACCTCCCCCCCCTCAAAAAGTTTAAAACAAGAAGCAGACATATCTTTAAATAATACATTGAATATTTTTCATTATTTAATAATTTTCATATATACATACCTTGTGAATGAACCCTGTTTAAGTTTAGATTTTCAAGTCTTAGAATTCTCTGGTTAGTCATTTGGATGCTGCATTTGTAAACCTTATTCCAGCATTGTTTTCCTGTGGATGAAAAAATAATTAGCATTTTTTTCACCTTTAGGATATCAATATTACTAATATCTTCTTTTTATCAACTTTCTCAGATTATAGGTTTTGGATCAGCTAAAATTGCAGCTTTTATTGCCATGGTAGGAATCCTGTCTATTGTAGCTCAGGTAAGTGTCAAAATAACTGCTTTGAATAACATTGAAATTATTGGGTATTAAATTGTTTATTGCTTCTTAGTTTTTTCGGATTGCATTTGTAACTTCTTCAGGACCTTTATTTCCTGTGAACTCAAGGCAAATTTTATAGCAATCTGTAGTATGAGTAGTCTATTTAGGAGTGTGGAATTTATTTACACTACTTCTGTTTTGTCTATAGGGAAATCTGTCTTGCCAAATAATATTGCTACTGAAAAAGACTGTATAGGAGCTCAAAGTGGTGTGAATAAGAGTGACACCCCTCCTAAATTTGGGGAACTGTAGCACATTTTAGAAGAATATGTATGATATGAGTAATTGACAAGATTCGTTTCTGCTTTTCCTGTATCATAAACATAGAACTGTAGAAGAAAAGATACACTGTCCTTTTCAGATAAATTCACTATTTTCTATTATGAGCAGGTAGATTTTTTATCAAGGTTATAATGGAAGGGAATACAGACAAGAATCCCACAGGGTGAGGAAATATAGATACTTTCTGATTTGTGACAGTGAGAATATATATTCACACCAATGGAATCATGAACACATTGAAAGACAATATTGGCTAACCTATTTGGATTTCCCAGAAACATCTCAACTGTAACATGTTTGAAATAGAATTCACCTCTCTTCCTTGTCCCCCAAACCCACTCCTTTTACAAGTTTTGCTGTTTCTTCCTTCCTTCCTTTCTTTTTTTTTTTTTAAAGCAATCGGGGTTAAGTAACTTGCTCAAGGTTACACGGCCAGTTATTTCTGGGTGTGGTGCTGAGTATCTGAGCGCGGATTTGATCCAGGTCATCCCGACACTGGAGCCGGTGCTCTTACTCGCTGAGCCACCTGGCTGCCCCTAAGCAATTGGGGTTAAGTAACTTGCTCAAGGTTACACGGCCAGGTGTTTCTGGGTGGGTGCTAAGTGTCTGAGCCCGGGATTCGATCTCCAGGTCTTCTCAACACTGGAGCCGGTGCTCTTACTCGCTGTGCTATTGCTGTTTCTTTCAAAGACTCCACCATTCTTTAATCCTCCTAGATTTGAAATTCTCAGAATTGTCCTTCATTGTTTTCACTCTCTCTCATCCATATACTGTCATTTGCCACATTTTGCTGTTGTTATGTCTGTGATATCTCTCATACCTGTCCCCTTCTCCCTGCTCACGCAGCTTCTACCTTAATTGAGACCCATATCACCATCGTGTCCTAACTGGTCTTCTGCCTTTAGTCTCTCCTTAGCTCTGTTCTATTCTCCATGCAGCTGCTGCCAAAGTTATTTTCCTTAAAGGTGAATCTGACCATGTGACTCTCTTACTCAACCAACCCAGTGACTCTAGGTTGCCTATAAGATAAAATATTTGCAGCATGGTACTGTGAAAAGGGTGCTGAGCTTAAGTCACAGGACTTGAGTTTTTGTGTGTAGATTGTTAATAATAAAGACAGGTGCACCTTTGGCTAAGATAGTGACTGGAAATGTTTTAGAGGATTTCCACATGTACTCTAGCAAATATCTTAGAACCTCTAGCATTTGATGGGGGCCTGTCAACACCGTAGCAGGAGATGGAACCAGATTCTTTTGGGGGGATTATATGATGAGGCAGAAAAGGGCCAAGACCAATACTTGCATTAGGCCATCAGGAGAAGAAGCAGAAGCAAGGATTGTGGTTGAGTACAGGACCTGGTCTTCGTTATCCTATCCCAGACTGTACAGGCACTCTTACTTCTAGTCTGCATGGGGAAGTAGGCCCAAGCTGGGTTACTACCCCCATCCAAGAAAAAGGGTGGGGAGTGGTGAGGGGGTAAAGCCTTTCTCTCAGTGAGAAAGCAGTTAGTAAGTGCTTACTATGGACCAGGTATTGTGCTCAACCAACTTGGGATGTAAAGGCAAAAGGTCCCAATCCAGAAACTGAATCTGGAGATGTGAGCATGCAGAAGAAACTGTTGAACACAATGAGGAAATACTATGAGTTAAGACAAGCTCAAGTGGTTATTTCAGAAAAAAAGAGTATTACGGCACAAGTGAAAATAGAGCCTTAGCAAAAAGAATGACTGATCCACAAAGCTAATCCAAGAGTGGCTGGAAGAAATGAAACAAGATTAAAAGAAAATAGATTTCTCAAGAAACAAATGAAAAAGAGAAAAATTAACTTGGAACAGAAGATAGGAAACCTTATCTAAGTAGTGATCTCATTGAATAAATAATAGAACAAACAACAAAATGATTTCATGAGAGAACAAAAACATTAGAAGTCAAATTCAAAGTCAGAAGGTTGAAAAAAAAGTAAAAGATTATGTAATGTATCTGCTGTCAAAAACTGACCTGGAAAACAGGTTGAGGAGAGATGATTTATGAATTAGTTGTCTCCCTGAAAATTGACCAAACAAAAACTTGGATCCCATAATGGAAAACTACCTAGACCTATCTATTAAAGCCAGAAGCCTCCTCAAAGAAACCCCAAATTTGAAATGCTAAGGATTGACCTCATCAAATTCTAGAACTTCTAGGTCACAGAAAAGAAATATTGTAAACATCTAGAACTGAAAGAATTCAAGTAAGGAGGAATCACAGTTAAGATCACAGATGACTTAACATTCTGCTACAACTATAATTAAAGGAAGGAAAATCTTGGAAAACTGTATTCCAAAAGACAAAAGGCTTGTAACCAAGAATAATTTACCCTGCAAGACTGAGTATAATTCTACTTGAGGAAAAAAAAAATTGAACTTTAATGAAAGAGGGCTTTGAAGCTTTCCTGATGAAAAGACCACAGCTGTGTTTAATCTTTGAAATGCAAATACAAGAGACAAAGGTAAATACATTTGAGCAGTTGGTTGAGACTGATTGATGAAGAATTGCTTACATGCTAATAAGGGGAGCAGAAATGTTTCTCTTCAGAACCCTGCTGTATTTGGATGCCAGAGAAAGAGCTAAGGAAGAAAAACATGGGTCCTAGGTATGGTTTTGTTTGGTTTATTGAGTGTAAAGAAAAGGAACAGAAAATAAAATGAACTTGAGAAGAAATGAGGAAGGAAGCGGGAGAAACTTCCTAGTTCTCATAATTGACGTGTGTGAGAAGAAAAATTTGCAAACATGGAGGAGAGGGTGGAGTGATCACCACATTCAGAATTTAGAGACTTAAAAAGAGTGTGTTCTATGCAGTTTTATGTTCATTTCTCTATCTCCTCTAGTATGTTCCCTCTTGATTCCTTCTTTTTCTAAAAAATTTATTTTTTACGTAGCTTGTTTGTACATGTGTCTTTGAACATTGTCTCCCCTGTCAAATTGTGAGTTTCTTGAGGGCAGATAGGGTCTTTTCCCTTTCTTCGTATCTCCAGCACTTAATGTAGTGTGCTTGGCACACAATAGGTGTTTAATATATGCTGACTGTAAAGAAGTACTATTTTATTTAATGTTTAAGTTGAGAATAAAAGTAAAATTAAAAAAATATCTTAAACTTAACAGAGAAACAAGTGAAGAGAAAGGAAGTGGGTTTAAGAAGGAGGGGTAGAGTTGGAGAGGGAGTAATTACAAGCAGTAAGTTTTGAAATGATTGACAAGTGGGGCATTTTTGGTGCTACTGTGTTAAATTGAATATAGATTTTAAAAAAGATGTACATAATAAAGCTTCACTGTTGCATATACAATCATCTTTTCTGTTCTTTGTGTATGGAAATATCCATGTTGATATTTTTAAATTCACAAATTAAAAAAAAATTAAATGTAATAAAATCAAACGTTATATTTGTGTAAAATGCTAAATTGAGAAGATTGGCTGTTCGCATTTGTGAATCAAGTTAATTTTTAATTTAAATGACTGAGGTTTTATTTTGTTCTTAGTAATAAAGAGGTATCATGTAGTTTAGTGGTAAATTAAAATAGGATCTGTTCCCTGTGGGTAGCAAATTGACTTATCTTCACAAATTAATATTGTATCACTAGCCATCTGAGAGTCTCATACATACCTCTGCTGTAGTGGACAAAAAACTCCAGGAGTACTTTTAGGCAGTTCAAGTCCTCCCTTTGACTTTTACTGGTTCTGTGATCCTGGATAAGTCACTTAACCTCTCTGTGTTCTGACTCATCTGTTTTAAGATTTTATGTACAGAAGATCCTGATCTGTATTAGAGGGAGTATTCTCAACTGGGAATTCCATATATGAATGAAACCATAGATCCAATAGCTATCCCAATTTCTGATAATAACTTCAGTTATTATCCAACTCTATTTCAATACACCTATTGTGTGCTTGCATCAATCTTTTTGCCTTAAGCAGGTGTTTTCAAAGGTCTTTTCCCCTCTAAAATTCTGTATGTTGGATATGTATGTTAGGGGCCTCCTTCAGAGCCTCATTGTGGAATAGAGAGGACTCTGGGTTTTTTAAAGACTATATGCCAGCAGAGCACAAACTCATAGGTTCTGTCATCCTGGAAGGACTTGGATCTTAAGCATGATGAGTGCCCTCTTCCTCAACCAAACACTAGTGAATTATTAGAGGCTAATCACCAAGTTGTTTGCACGGTATCATAGAAACTCTTTAAAGCCATCTTTTAGCAAGTTATAGCTGGTTTGTAATCTGGTAGGTTTTTTTTTTTTAGAGGGCAGTTGGGGTTAAGTGACTTGCCCAGGGTCACACAGCTAGTTTTTGTGTTAAGTGTCTGAGGCTGGATTTGAATTCAGGTCCTCCTGACTCCAGGGCCAGGTGCTCTGTTCACTGTGCCACCTAGCCGTCCCAAGTAATCTGGTAGTTGGAAAGAGTATCCATACTCACAAAAACATGGATCCTTGGAATGTATGATAAATATCTATATGGAATATTGGCATATATCTATTTATATTTGTCTTCTTAATAGATTTTTAATTTATTGAACTCCTGCTTTGTAAAACTAATTAGACTCCATACAATTTTATTTTTTTCATATGGATGCTTAATAAGTGTTGATAAACAGCCTTTCTCCAGAGGTAATTACAAATGTAATTTTTACATCATGATGATTAATGAATTCCTATTCAGCATTAGAAGAAGAATATTTAACTGTATTTTGGGTAGCCCTAGACCTAGAGAGGTGCAGAAGGACCAGAATAAAGAAAAACTTTTGGGTCCTTTTTTCTGGCAAAACTT
The DNA here is from genome assembly GCF_028583685.1 of Petaurus breviceps papuanus. Classification (NCBI taxonomy): domain Eukaryota; kingdom Metazoa; phylum Chordata; class Mammalia; order Diprotodontia; family Petauridae; genus Petaurus; species Petaurus breviceps. The sequence continues at coordinate 59,619,918 of NW_027185764.1, read as the reverse complement.
AGAAGGTATCTAAGTTCTAGACCTTTGGAACTGAAAAAATGGTAATCATTTTCTGAGAGGTGCTATGACCTTATCTTTAAGTACCCTGAGTAATAGCATTATTTATCATCTTAAATGAGATTGTGTGTGTGTGTGTGTGTGTGTGTAATTTTAGAACTTTAAAGGATGACATATACGTCTTTTGTTGTCTTTATAGCATTATAATTTGGGTGGTATTCTGTGATATGTCAATGTTGTGTATAAAGCAGCAGATCACTTGAAATGTTTTAGAGTGGCTTTCTCACAGGTTTGCTCTTCTGTTTTTCAGACGGTATTTCTAAGCATCTTGATGAAGTCAATAGGAAATAAGAACACTGTGCTCCTGGGGTTGGGTTTTCAGATGCTCCAGTTGGCTTGGTATGGTTTTGGATCCCAGGCATGGTAAGGGACTAGCATTTCTAGTAGTCATGTATTTCTAAAAAAGCCTTTTAGAAGAGCTTTAGTTTTATTTAAGTAAATAATCTTTGGGTTTTGGTGAATTAAGAATGGGAAAAGCCTTTCTATAAATGGCATGTGCAAATTTTTAGGATTTCACAGCATTGTAAGTTTTGAACTTGAAAGGAAAAGAAATGCTGAGAGACAATATGGAATATGAAGAGAGATCTGGTCTGGGAGCCAGGAAAAAGCTGACTTCAAGTTTCACTTCTGACTGATTGAGTCATTTAACCTCTCCATGTCTTAGGCTATAAGTTGTAGCGAAGTGCTGACCTTCATTTATAGAGGGAATCTTATCTGGGAGTTCCTTGTTCAGAAGAAATCACAAGTCTAGTCCATATTGCTATTGCCATAAAATTTCAGTTTGAGAAAAAGTAGTCTGAGAGCATTTAAATTTTGTTTAAAATAAGATATTTTTATGTATTACATTTTTTCAAGGTTTTTTTTTGGAGGGTGGGGCTTTTAAACATTGGCCTATTCTTAAGTAATGTTTAAGTTTCTTCAAGAAATAGATTATATATGTTCTTATACTAATGACACTGCCTAATTTGATTGCAATACAGAAAGATCTTATTGATTACTACAAGGTCAAAACAATGCCATATTTTTCTCCTCATCAACTCTTCATTATGTGTTTGACTTCTAGTTTATTATGTTGCTAATTGTGTTTCCTATGCCGAAAGAGCTGGCACTGCTCCTTTATAATATGTATTTTTGCACATACTTGACACAAAAAATTCTGGTACATTAAGTAATGCTTGCTGAACAAATTTGGAGACACAAATATAGGTGGTCAGTGTGTGGTTGTCTGTTTCTATGAATCATTAATTATCTTAGAAAATAAAAAATTCCTTCCTGTTGTTTTTAAAATGTAGCATTTCATTATAGCTTCATTATTTCCCCCTTATTACCTTTTAGGGCTAGACCTGTGTACTTTAGGTGATATAGAAAGCTCATTAGTCTTAACTGTAAACTTTATAAAGGGAATGAAAGGTTATTTTTCCTCTCTAATAAGGTTATGCATATTATTTAGCCACTAATTTTAGCCAGAAATAAGTACTTGGTTTCCATCATATTTTCAACTTGGATCTAATTTGTTGAGAAAAGGTCTAGTCTAAAGAAACTGGTCTTCCTTCTTAGAGTTATTCTACCTTTTTTGCCCTTAATTCCTACCTTCTCTGGAGATTCCATTACTAGCTACTAGATGTTAAAAGCATTTCATTTGGAAGAATCTGGAATATTATCCTGAATTTTCAGATCCGTTCATTCAGCATTTCCACTGGTTGCACTTCGACAATATGTTCTTGTGAATTCTGCTAGCTTGCCAGCATTAAATTTCACTCCTGATTCCTTCTTGGCTCCCTAGTTGGGTAGAAGCAAATGAGGTAGCCTGAAGGGAAATGAAAAGATTGGAAACTTCGAGGTACAAAGCAAAGAATTTCCTTCTTGTAATTTGCTCATTAGATCACAAGAAGGAAAGCATGATGAATGTAAACTGAAGAAAGCTCCATTGCATTGAGCTTATGTCTTTCCAGGAGAGAAGCAAAGAATCAAAGGAAATGAAAAACAAAACTCACACTGGGAAGTTCAAATTGCGTATATTCATTCACTCTCCAATATGGTTACAGAGGAGATGTGGAGAATGTTCTTTTAGTTTTTATGTGACTGGAGTATTTGATCACACAGTGACACATTATCATTGCAGGATGATGTGGGCAGCAGGAACTGTAGCAGCCATGTCAAGTATTACATTTCCAGCAGTCAGTGCACTTGTTTCACGAAATGCAGAGTCAGACCAGCAAGGTGAGGTCAATTCATTTTACTGTTCTTATGTCTTGGTTATTTGTCTATTGTTTGGTTAGTTAGTTTACCCTTGTGGAGTTAAATACTGGTTTCTTTACCTTCTGTTTTCTTGCCTGAGGGGGGCCCCCCCATCCCAGTTTTCTTTCTTTGCTTTTTTAATTTTACTTTTAAAAAATCGAACAAAGATATGTTTTCTCTCCTTTTAGCCTCCCCCCTCTCTTGGAAAAAAGAAAAACAAAACTCATACAACAAATATAAATAGTCAAGCAAAATAATTTTCCGCATTGGCCAATATCCTCATTCTCCCCCAAATATACACACACATATACATATACATATAAACATGTATATATCAGTTTGTATCCTTAGTCTATTACTTCTCTGTTAGGAGGTACTTAGCCTGTTTTATCTTGAGTTCTTTGAAACATTACTTGACCAATGTATTGATCATAGTTCTTGAGTCTTTCAAAATTATTTGCCTTTTCCATATTATTGTTTTTTAGAAGTTGTTCTCCTGGGTCTGTCTACTTCTATATCATACAAGTCTTTCCAGATTTCTTTGAAACCTCCCACTTCATCATTTCTTATAACTCAATACTATTTCATTACATTCGTGTACCATAATTTGTTCAGCCATTCCCTAATTGATGGGTACTTCTTTAGTTTTCAATTCTTTGCTACCACTAAAAGGGCTACTATAAATATTGTTTTACATTTTTGGGACCTTTTCCTCTTTCTTTGATCTCCTTAGGTGTGTAGACCTAGTAATACTATTACTGGGTCAAAGAGTATCCCCAACATATTTTATTTTGAATTTAATGTTTTTCATTAGAAAATCTTCCCTTTTCTCCCACCTTTCCTCCCCTATTGAAAAAGTAAAATAAAACTCTTGTAACAAGTTTATATAGTCAAGCAAAACAATTTCTAATTGGCTATGTCCAGAAAAATGTGTCACTAGGCACTATGATTTTATCACCTCTTTTTCAGGAAGTGGTAGTTTGCTTCATCATGAGTTTTCTGAAATCATGATTGGTCATTGTGTTGACCAGAGTTCTTATATCTTTCAAAGCTTTTTGTTTTTACCATGTTGGTTTTGTAGAAATCATTCTTCTGTTCTCTGCATCATTTCATAAAAGTCTTCCTAGATTTCTCTGTCCCTTTTACCATTTTTTATGGCACAATAGTATTCCATCATATTCATGTACTTGTGATTTGTTTAGCTACTTTCTACTTCATCAGCATCCTTAATTTCGAGCTCTTTGCCACCACAAAAAGAGCTACTATAAATATTTTTGTATGTATGAATCTGTTTTTCTCTCTTTTATCTCTGTATACTAGGATTGGTAGTGCTGGGTTGTATGACATGCATAGTAACTTTTTTTTTTAGTAACTTTCCAGAATGGCTAGATCAGTTCGCAGTTCTACCAACAGTGAGTTAATGTACCTGTTTTCCTGCAGCAGCACCCACTTTCCCCCTCCACATTTATTATTTTCCTTTTTGCAGAGTCCCTTTTGCCAATCCTATTGGTGAGAATCGCTTTTATTTGCATTTCTCTGATTACTAGTGATCTGGAGCATTTTTTTCATATGACTTTTGATAGCTTGGATTTGAAAACTGCCTGTTCATATCCTTTGACCATTTATCAATTGGGGAATGACCTTTTATTCTTATTCATTCGAATCAGTTCCTTGTCTCTTTTGGAAATGAGACATTTGTCAGCTTGCTGCAAAACTCTTTTTCCTCCAGTTACCTGCTTTGCTTTCTGCTTGGCTTTCACATTTTTCATATTTTTATGAAATCTGTATGCCCTAGTTTTAAATATTAAAAAGACCAGTGGAGCCATCCTTCCTTTCCATTCAGTTTTGAATTCTCACTTTCACTCTTTATCATAACAGATAACTACTCATATTTTTGATTACTCTGCCTTCTCAGTCAACATGAATCATGATAAGCTGACGTAGTTTGTTAAAAGATCATGTCATATAAAACACCACTAATTGACTTAGGAGACAAGATTTTGTTGTTAGAAGAGAGAGTAGAAAAAGAGCAGATTAGAGGTGTGTTTTATGTTCACTCAGTAACCTTTTTAAAGTTCAAAGCACTGTGCTTGGTCATGGGAGAAAATACAGAGATTGGATATGGTCTCTTGCCTTCTGGAATGGATCTTATAGTGTAGCAAAAGGGTACAACACAGTTAAATATGTAATACTTTGTAATAACTCCTCTGTAGAATAGAGTATGGTACTCTAGAAGAAGAACAGGATCCATGTGAGGTCAGAGAAAGGACAATTATTTCCAGTTTAGGGGAAGAGGTGAGTGAAATTTTTTTGAATGATGGACAAGGTGGCATTTTAGTTGGGTCTTGAAAGAGGAGATTTCTAGACTTGAAGTCCAGAAGATATGAGTTCAAATCCCACTTCAGATACTTTACTGTGTGACCCCAGCCAAGTCACTGAGCTTCTTTCCTCTTTATTTTTACCTTCTCTAAAATGGAGATGAAAATAGCACCTACCTTCCTACCTATTGTGAAACTCAAAAGAGATTATATTTGCAAAGTACTTTGCAAACCTTAAAGCATTATATAAATACTATTATTGTTATTTTTTTTACTTTACTGTGATATGTGTGGAGGGAAATAAATTGATGTAGTTGGGAAAGTGGAAGGCTTTGATTGCTAGGCAGAGTTGTTAGTGGGGGTTAACCATTCACTGTTTTAGTAAAGGATTGATAAGATCATATTTGTACATAAGGAGGAAATATAATTTGTCTTCAGTATAAAGAATGTATTGGAGGCAGAAAAGGGTAAAACAGAAGACTGATTAGTAAGTTATTTCAATAGGCCAGTTAACAATAGTTAACAGTCAGATTAGAAAAAGGAGGGAGGTGGCATTGGAAGAGGTGACAGATTTGGAGTCAGAGAACCTCAATTCATTTTCCTGGCTTTGCCTATATGTGACCTTGGTCAAGACAGCCTCTGGGTTTCATTTTATTTAACTATAAAATGAGAGAGTTGGAGTAAATCATCTCAAAAGTCCCTTCCATCCCTCAATCTGAAAGGATTGAATTTGAGAATTAGAATAGAAGTGGAATTGATGGTAGTCTTCAAATGATTGGCTGTAGGACCGGAGAAAAAAAGATGAGTCAGACACTAATTAGATTTTGAATGTGAATGGTATGGCTGACAAATATGGAGTAGTCAGAAGAGGGGTTGTTTTGGCAGAGTTCTGTTTTGGGTTTATTGGGTTTAAGGTATTGACATCATGGTAGAGATGTCTAGTAGGGAGGTGGGAGATGTGTGACTGGTGTTCTTAAGTGAAATTGTAGGACCTGGACACAGAGATTAGAATCTGTCATTCATGTAGAGACAGTCACCGAAGCATTGAGAGTTGATGGCATTGGCAGGGGAGAATGTGCAAAGAGATAACGAGAGGGCTAAGGAGAGAACTCTGAGGTTATTAAAGAGTTGGAAAAAGGAGGAGGAGTCAATAAAGGAATAACAGAGAAATTCTCCTGGAAGGGCTCTCCCATGTGGTATCATGGGAGCCAGGGGAAGAAAAGAGGACAACATGGCCAGTAGCAGCACATACCCACATAGTGTGCTTAGGGGTGGGGTAGGGAACCTGTGGTCCTGAGGCCACATGTTCAGACAAATTCTGTGAAGTTTGGATTCAGTCAAAGGACTGCACTTGAGGACCTAGAGGGCCACATGTGGTCTCAAGGCCACCGGTTCCCCACCCCTGGTCTAGAGTAGTATGACAGAGAAAAGGACAGTTTGAGATTTGCATATGAAAGACAAATGGAGGAAAACCAGAAGAAAGATGTAAAAGGCTGTTCTAAAAATATAATGAGGGAAGGAACGAGTTCTCTAGGAGCAAGGCACTGATGATTTAATATCCTCTCCTCCTCTCTAATTTTTTATATTGTCAGTATTAGGTCTTTCCCTTCTTACTCTGTTCCTCCTATTCCTTATTCCACCTCCCACCCTCCCCTTTTAGTTAATTGTTGGCAGGTAGTGGAGAGTGCCTATTATAGAAGGGTAATGTTCTTTATTCCATGATACTGGAAACATCCACAATGAAACTAGGGCTGAAGACTGAACTTTGTATATATTGGATGTGGTCAGTTCATCATTTCCTGACTCCATAGCAGATTTGAAGTAGGACAGAAATTAGGCAAACTGTCCATATCAGCTGAAAAAAACCCAAACATGTAAGGCAAAACATTTGCTGTGCTTCTTCCAGGCAGTTATGTAAGGATCTCTCTCACTTAGGCTAAATCAGAGCTGAGGGGTGGGGGGGGCAGTGTTAGATATAGAGTGAATACACGCCATCTAGTGGTAGAGAGTGACGTAGCAACCACTCTGTACACTACGTGCACAACTATAGCTTCAGAAACAAGTGGATGGGGTCTTGATTGCTCTTTCTGTTACAGCACCTGGGATCCGCTTTTAGACTTGCTTTATTAATACAGAGGCTTGTCAGTACTATTATTACAAAAATATAAGTTGAATAAAAGCTGTGGCTTTTATATACCTGACATCTTACCAGCTTGAAAGCTGCAAACACTGACATTTCTCATACCTTCTGATACAAACCTTCATTGTAATAAATAGAGAAGATAAAAAAAAAGAATTCAGAAAATACTCTTGTGTAGACTGCAGGGTTGGGGAACATGTGGCCTCAGAACCACATGTGGGCTTCTAGGTCCTCAAGTGCGGCTCTGACTGAATCCAAACTTCACAGAACAAATCCCCTTAATAAAAGGATTTGTTCTGTAAAACTTGGACTCAGTCAGCAGGTTCCACACCCCTGCCTACTGTAGGGGGTTCCTGGTTATTGTAGAGGGGGGCGGTTGAGTGTAGTGGGAAGAGCCCTGCGTGTAGAGTCAGAGGACACAGTTTCACATCCTGGTTCCCCCCCTTACTAGTTATGTGACCTTGAGCAAATCACTTTGGACTGACTTTGCTGAGTTGCAATTTTCTCATCTACCAAATTGGGATAGTAATATTTGTGCTACTTCTTTATTAGTTATACTGGGAAGATCAAATAAGATGATGCATGTAAAGTGCTTTGTAATTTTAAAGTATGGCTCAGAAGTAAACTTGAGATGGTAACACAGAAGACCTCAGTCTGAGTAGTAGGTAAATTGTTAAAGTTTATTACAAAAAGGTGTAGCTAGAGGATTCACTCCCAAATGACAATGGGTCCCAAAGTTTTGGTGAATATAATGGCATATTTATACAGTTGCAGACATGTAGGAAGTCCAAGAGGGATGGGAAATGAGTCGACTTTATCAGGGCCAGAAGCAGAGAGATATAAGGAAACATCTAGGGTACATTTACTGTTTACTTCAGGGTAAACAGTCCTGGAATCTGGCATTGAGCAGTAGAGGAATATGGTAAGAGTCCAAACAATCCGGCCCAGAGGAGATAAGGGCACATATGAGACTGGTTGCGTGGGAACAAATGGGGGAGATAGTTGTGTCTGAACAGTAAGTCTGCTCATTTCTTGAATGGTAGTATCTGTGGGAACCCAAGGCAGAGAGAGACTTGGCTATCTGAGAAGAACAGTTCTGCTGTCTCACAGGTTTGTACATAACAGTAGGCTCTTTTTTCTTCAACATGAAACAGGCCAGACAGACCCCATATTGATCCTAGTGTGTTGTTAGACTGGTCAGCATTTGGAACATAAAGAAGTAAGTACAGTGGAATGATTTTAAGTATAAAGGTAACATGAGGTAGCCACGTGGTGCATTTGATAGAGCATTGGACCTGGAGTCAGGAAGAACTGAGTTCAAATACAGCCTCAAACACTTATTAACTCTTTTGTTACCCTGGAAAAATCCCTTATCTGCCTCTGTGTGCCCCAGTTTGCTCAACTGTAAAATAGGGATAATAATGGCACCTAGCTCCCTGTGTTGTTGTAAAGATAAAATCAGATAGTTGTAAAGCATTGTACAGCACTTATAGCACTATATAAATGGAATTGCTATTATAATTAAAATTTATTTTCACTACAAACTTCTAACTAATGTGCCATGAGGTACCCCTATCACAACCTTAATTTGACAAGGAAAGTACTTTGTGAACTTCAAAGTGTCATGTACATGTGAGTTCTATTTTTTAAACTACTGCTACTCTAAAAAAACATTTATTTATTTATTTACTTCTAGTTTATAGCATTCAGTTCCACAATCCCCTGAGCTCCAAATCCCCTCCCCGCAATGGCAGCAAGCAATCAGATATAGGTTCTATAAATACCTTCACATTAGATGTTAGTCAAGTTATTAAGAAGAATTATAACCAGTGGAATGAATGAGAAAGAAGGAACAAAACAAAACACAAAAGAGAGCAGGTAGTTTGCCTCCATCTGCATTCAGACTCTGTAGTTCTTTCTCTGGGTGTGGAGAGCCCCCTCCATCAGGAGTCTTTCGGAGTTGTCTTATAACCTTGCATTGCTGAGAGGAGCCCAGTCTATCAAAGTTAGTCGTCACAGATACTGTCTGTAATTGTGTACAATGTTCTCCTGGTTCTGCTTTTCTCACTCAGCATCAGTTTATATGAGTCTCTCCAGGTTATTATGAAGTCCGTCTGCTCCTCATTTCTTATAGCACAATATAAACTACTACTATTACTACTAATAATAGTTCAGATAGAATGTGGTCACATACTGTTCCTTTTGTCTGTCCAGATGTATAGGGTGTCCCAGAAGTTTTAGGCTTCTAAAAGTGCACCAAGACTTTGAGGACACCATGCATTTGTGACCAGTGACAGATAGTGTGGATAGAGCCAGTTAAGGCAATGAAAAAGGAATGAGATGTATTTACCACGTTGATGTAGTGAGCAGAGAAAAGAACTTGTGGATTTTACTATGCTCAGTAAATATAACATTAAGCTGTTAGCTGACATCTTATAAACCCCAGAAAGCTCCAGAAACTTTTACTTCTCATATGTTCTACAAATCTTCAATATAGCCATCAGGGGAGTGGTTAACTAGTAGATAGGTTATCTGTGAATTGCACAAGGATTGTTTTGCTACTTCTGTTGGAGATTTTTGGTGGTGACTTGGGGGAGGGGTAGATCATAACCAGTCATCATTTGCACATGGACCTCACTGACTTTATATTCTGCTTCAGGTTTTATGGAGGAGAATCCAGGCAGTAAGACTGTTTGTTTATGTAATCAATCAATAAACATTTATTAAGCACTTACTATGTGCTAGGCCGTGTGCTAAACTTCTTAAAAGCTTTCTTTTTCTTGATCTCAGGAAGCATAGCAGCAGGTCATAGTAATCAACAGGATTATGATATCATGCCAGACTTTTGAGCCCTGATTCAATCAAATTGTAAACAGAGTCCTGTCCCATGATCTTACTTTCCTTTATTCTGTTGCAGGAGTTGCCCAAGGAATAATAACTGGAATTAGAGGTCTATGTAATGGCCTTGGACCAGCACTGTATGGCTTCATATTCTTTTTGTTCCATGTGGAGTTAACAGAATTAGAAACAGTTCAGAGTTCTGAGGACAGCACCATTCAACATTCTGGCAGTAAGGTAAATTAACTGGTAATAAATTCACAGCTTATAACAAACTGGTTGTATCTCAATGATGATAAAATTTTGTTTTAGGATATTTGGATAGTTCTTTTGTGTACACACACACACACACACAGACACACACACACAATATCATCTTATTCAAAGGTACCTGCAGACAAGGAGGGAATGTTTCAATAACTATATAAGGGGAGGGTTGTAGTTGGTTATGTCTGAGTTGAAGGTAGGCTAATTCACAATTAAAATAATTTAGTTATTGCCAGGCATAGTGGTGCATGCCTGTCATCTCTGGTCCTGGGGAGGCTGAGGCTGGTGGATCCCTGGAGTTCAGAGCTGCAGGAGAACTAAAGCCTATTAGGTGTCCATACTAAGTCCAGCATGGGGAACACCTGAGTATATGGGTCATCTCTAGCCTGAGGAAGTTAAAGTTTCCATGCTGATCATGATTGAGATGAGTATTTTCAGCCTGGGTGAGATGGGGAGACCCAGCCTCAAATCAATCATTCAATCACTCTTGTTTTTAAAATAATTTAACTTCTCAAATTTAGATTCTTGAAACTAGAAGACTACTATATTACTTTGTATATCCCACCGTTTCCCTTTCCCAGCATTTAGTATAGATACTCTTATTTAAAAATGTAATGCAGAAGTTTTGTCTTAGATAAAAGTAGAAGATGAATTAATTTTATACTTCCCAGATGACATAGTGGATAGAGTACTGGGTTTGGAGTCAGGAATACTCATCTTCTTGGTATTAGACACTTAGTAGCTGTGTGACCCTGGGCAAGTCACTTAACCCTGTTTGCCTCAGTTTCCTCATCTGTAAAATGAACTGGAGAAATGTCAAATCACTCCTGTATCTTTGCCAACAAAACCTCAAATGGGGTCATTGAGTGTATGTGACCGAAAATGACTGAACAACAACAATAATTTTGAACGTGAACTTCTGGGTTAGGGATGAGGGTACTGTAAGATGAGGAAATAGTCTAGCTGCCTGTTAGACAGCTTGGATATTGTAGCTTGCTTTGCTTCCCCAAAATTCCATTTTGGTTTCTTCCTAAGAGCAATGCTTTAGTGCAGAAAGCAAACAGGAGAAGTGTGACTTCATATATTTTGGGAAGACAAAAGTGCAAAGAAGATGCAAACATATGGGTGGTTTAGGATGTTATTAGAAAGAACAAATCTTCATCATCTCCAGTTGACTCCATTTCACCTTGTTTTCTTCTCGTCTCTCCAACTGTCTCAGGGAGCCATCATTCCCGGCCCTCCTTTCCTGTTTGGTGCAATTGCGGTCCTCCTGGCTTTCCTGGTTGCCTTATTCATCCCTGGACATAGCAAAGCCAACAGTAGGAAGCACAACAACAGCATCAGTGGCAACCTGCCCACCAGCCCAGAACGAGGCAGCGATGAGGACATTGAACCCCTGCTGCAAGATAGCAGCGTTTGAAAACTCTCTTCTCAGGGGGAGACTGAACATCCACGTCCTGAGTTGTGACCACTGCAGGCAGAAGGGACTACAGCAAACTCCCCACTCCAGAGAACCAAGGAAAGGGCTGAAAGAATATGGGAATTAGAGGACAATGTGGTGATACTGGCACCTTCCCAGGGCTGAGTTTTTGAGACTGATCTCCACCCTCCCCCACTCCCCCATTTTGTTGATATATTAAGAACAAGGTAAGATTTTAAATTCTTATCTACAAATGATATGCACCTCTAATGGTGGTCCAGAGCCCTGACCTTGAAACTCCAATGTAATGGGCACCTCTGTAGCAGAGAGAGGAGTTCGACTACCTTTAAAAGGAGAAATGCAGTTAGTCATGATGACTACAACCTTTCGAAATCGCTTGAAGCAAACCATGCAGGCTTTAAACTAGGCTATGTTTCCTTTACAAGAGACAGTTAAGGTTCCTTTCTGTGTTTCTGCTAGTTTCCTTGAATGTCTGTCCCATCTAGTCCATGTGATTTGGGGAGGGGGCTACACTCTACAGTCACTTTTAGGAAGGGAATCATCTTAACATCAGTTTGCAGCATCCTTATTTCATCCTTCCCAGGTCTTGACTACAGCAAAATTCATCATGCCAGTGGGCAGTAATACAATAATACAGAGAACAGTGATGTTCTGTTTTCTTTAACATGGAAAGAAAATGTCCTTTAAATACAGATAATGTAGAACCACCCAATTCAAGGTTTCAGAAATGATTTCAAAGGAAAAAAAAAAGACTTCAGGTGGCACACTGAATAGAAGTTACTCCCTTGCTTCCAAGGCTCGGTAAATGTGAAACTTCATAAGTGTGTGGGACTAAGTCACTGGGTGCTAAGGGAATACATATCCAAGTTTGCGCACAATTGTTACTCAGTTCCTCTCCCCATCTCCCTTAATTGACCTGTGAAATCTTTGTTTCCATTAATTGCACTACTGCCTTAACTGCTCTGTAATGTGCATTTATTATCATATTTAGCTTTCATATCAATCTCTTTATCTCACTTGCTGAATCTCATGGGAACATTCATGTAAAATTCCTTTCTGAAAGAGTGATGCTTTAGTGGGCCTAGTTTCACTACAAGTCCCTTGGTAACTTTTTGAGATGTTTTATGGGGGAAAAAAATCTATACAAATTTATATGTATTTTGCTGCACCATTAAAAGGACCATTGAACAACACCCAACTCTAATGAAGCACTCCTATGAATGTTTTATATGTATGAAATATATGTAGATATTTGTAAGGAGTTTTAATTTTTTCCTGATGGGGTGCTGTGTAAATCTTGTATTTATAAATGTAATGAGGGTATTGACTGAAAAAAATATATATATACAGCTTTTATAAACGATTGTGTACTGACTGAATACATTTAAAAGAAAAAAATATATTTTGAAACATGTTCTGCCTTGAAAAGAGGTAACAGGCCTTTTGTACTCTGCTCTTGGTTTTTAAGTGAATAAGCTTCCTAATGCATAATAAATTTACAACTTCAATGTTTAAGTCTCTTTTGTTTCTTTAAAGCAAATAATAGCAGTAATTTTCTTGCTTCCTTCTTAGATAAATTTCTGATAAGCCAAATGAAATAAAGAGTTTTCTGGAGCAGCTAGGTGGCATAGTGAATAGAGCGCTGGCCCTGGAGTCAGGAGAACCTGAGTTCAAATTCAGCCTCAGATAAAACTAGTCTTGTGACCTTGGGCAAGTCACTTACCCCAATTGCCCTACCTTCCCCTCTCCAAAAAGCAAAGAAAAAAAAGTTTTCTTTGCTGTTATGTGGATGGATATTAGAGTTCTCACAAGTTTATTTTCATGGTCTCTCTCTCTTTTTTTTTTTTTTTTGAGGGGGAAGGCAGGGAAATTGGGGTTAAGTGACTTGCCCAAGGTCACACGGCTAGTGTTAAATGTCTAAGGCTAGATTTGAACTCAGGTCCTTTTGACTCCAGGGCTGGTGTTCTATTCACTGCAGCACCTAGCAGCCCCCATGATCTCTTTTTATATTTAAACATATTTCCTTCTTTTCATTTTAGGTCTACAGATTCACAGATCTTTGAAATCTCTAAGATTTCTTGTATTTACACTATTATTTTTAGAAATAAGTTTTTACTTTGTCTTTTTTTTTAATATCACCAGAATTTTGCCCGTGTCCTTCTCCCTTCCCTTCCTAGAGAGCATTCTATATAGTAAATAATATTTCAAATTTTTTTTAATTTTTCAAATGCTTTATTAACTTCTGATTTACATCATTCATTTCCGCCAGATTTTGAGTTACAAATTTTCTCCCCGTTTTTCCCCTACCCACTGCCCCAAAATAGCAGTCCCACAGGATATCCCCTCCTCCAATCTGCTCTCTCTCATATTTTCTCCCATACCCCTTTTGACTTTTCCAGTGGATCTCTATGCCTCAGTGCCTGTATATCTTATTTCCCAATTACATGTAAAATAGTATTAATAATAGTATATATATATATATATTTAAATATTTAATTCTAAAACCCTGAATCCTAGATTCATCCCCCTCCTCCCTTGTCACCCACCCCTACTGGGAAGACAAGAAGCCCAGCACAGACTGTACATGTGTGGCTAATGCAAAACAATAACATAGTAGATATACTGTAAAAGACTGACTATATTTCCCTCCCTCCTATCCCACCTCCCACTTGTTCTATTCTCTACTTTTATCCCATCCCTTTTCAAAAGTGGGTGCTTCCAACTTCCCTCCCCCCCAGCCTGCCCTTTTTTCCATTATTGCCCCTCTCATCCCCTTTCCCCCCTACTCTCCTGTAGGGTGAGATACCCTATTGAGTGTGTATGTCATTCCCTCCTCAAGCCAAATTCAATGGGAATAAGGTTGACCCATTCCCTTTTGCCTTCCTATTCTTCCCCTCCATTGTAACCATTTTCCCTTGCCTCTTCTATATGAGATAGTTTATCCCATTCTGTCTCTCCCCATCTCCTCTCATTATATTCCTCTCTCACCTCTTAATTTCACCTTTAAGTATCATCCCTTCCTGTTAAATTGGTCCTGTGCCCTCTATCTATGTATACCTGTAAACATATATACACATATTCACATATGTATTCATATGCTCATATACCCTCCTCTATAGACATATATATATGTGTATATATATATACATATATATATTTCTATTCCGTTCAACTACTGAGAAAAGATTCATAAGTTACAATTGTTGTTTTTCCATGTAGGAATGTTAATAGTTCAACTTTGATAAGTTCCTTATGATTTCTTTTCCCTGTTTACCTTCTCATGCATCTCTTGCTTCTTGTATCTAAATGTCATATTTTCTATTCAACTCTGGTTTTTTCATCAAGAATGCTTGAAAGTCCTCTATTCCACTGAATGACCATATTTTCCCCTGAAATATGATACTCAAGTTTTGCTGGGTAAGTGACTCTTGGTTTTAATCCTAGCTCCTTTGCCCTCCGGAATATCACATTCCAAGCCCTTCGATCCCTGAGTGTAGAAGCTGCCAGATCCTGGGTTATCTTGATTATGTCTCCACAATATTCAAATTGTTTCTTCCCGGCTGCTTGTAATATTCTCTCCTTAATCTGGGAATTCCAGAACCTGGCTATAACATTCCTAGGAGTTTTCTTTTTGGGATCTTTTTCAGGAGGTGATTGGTGGATTCTTTCAACCTCTAATTTTGCCCTCTGGTTCTAAAACATCAGGGCAGTTTTCTTTGAGAACTTCCTGGAAGATGATTTCTAGGTTCTTACTTTGACCATGGCTTTCAGGTAGTCCAATAATTTTTAAGTTATCTCTCCTGGATCTATTTTCCAGGTCAGTGATTTTTCCCATGAGGTATTTCACATTTCCTTCTATTCTTTCATTTGTTTGGATCTGTTTAACAGCATCTTGATTTCTCATAAAGTCATTAGCTTCCATTTGCTCCAATCTAATTCTGAAGCAATGATTCTTCTCAGTGAGCTTTGAGATTCTTTTTCCATCTGGCAAATTCGGCTTTTTAAGGCATTCTTCTTGTTGCCTTTTTGAGCCTCTTTTGCCATTTGAGTTAGTCTATTTTTTTTCCCTGCTCCAGAGTTGGTATTTATTAGCCAAGGCTACCACTTACCCCACCACCCTGTAGCCAGCAGCTTGAGAACATCCAGCTTTGTGGATATTCCCCAAAATAATTACAAAAGTAAGAAAAAATGTTTCTCTCCCCTCCCCCAATATTGGAAAACCCATAATTTATCCTAAAAACAGACAGACCATGCAGAGCTGGAATGAGGGTGGGGGCAGCCAGGCCCCCAACCCCTCCCTAGGACATCTTCCAGATGGTAAGCGAAGCTGTAAGGATGCCAGCCACTAATGGTAACTGTCTGCCAGGTTGGTGTCCCAAAGTAAGACAGGCCGTCCCAGCCACCCTGCTCCTGGATCCAGGTGAGCAGCCGTTCATTCAGGAAGTCTAGGGTCCAGCCCACAATGGTTTGGATCAGCTCCGGGACCTTGGTGCAAAGCGCCTTGAGCACCAGCTTGCTGGCGAAATAGAAGAGGGCTACAACCCGGCCCCAGTTGAAGTTGCCGTCGGGGAACATCTCTGTGGCCACTCAGAAGAAGATCTCCCGGGGAGAGTTGGTCTCCACAGCAGCGATCATCCTCTGCAGCTCCATGTTGCTGTCCAGCTTGTCCCCAACCCTGTGCAGGCACTCGGTCAGCCGCTTGGTCCGGGGGTCTGAGGGCAGCGGGGCTGAGTCTTCCATGGAGTCCAGGACCAGCTCAGGGGAGCCCTCGGCTACCAGACCCGCGCGGTCCGGGATGAACCCATGCAGAAGCATGGCCCCGGTCCGCATCATCTGATCGCAGCTCGTGGCCTCCTGATCGCCCCCGCCTCGTGGCTGCTCCCCATCAGTCTATTTTTTAAGGTGTTATTTTCCTCAGTCAGGATGTTGACTCTCATTTCATAATTTTCTTGCATCGTTCTCATTTCTCTTCCCAATTTTTCCTCCACTTCTCTTTTTTTTTCCCCCCCTTGTTTTTCTTTTAAGCAATCAGGGTTAAGCAACTTGCTCAAGGTTACACGGCCAGCCATCTCTGGGTGTGGTGCTGAGTGTCTGAGCCCGGGATTCGATCTCCAGGTCGTCCCAACACTGGAGCCGGTGCTCTCACTCGCTGAGCCACCTGGCCACCCCTAAGCAATTGGGGTTAAGTAACTTGCTCAAGGTTATACGGCCAGGTGTTTCTGGGTGGGTGCTAAGTGTCTGAGCCTGGGATTCGATCCCCAGGTCTTCTCAACACTGGAGCCGGTGCTCTCACTCGCTGTGCCACCTGGCCGCCCCCTCCTCCACTTCTCTTACTGCTTTTTAAGGTCCTCTATGGCCTGTAACCAGCTCGTATTTTCCTTTGAAGCTTTTGGTGCAGGAGTTCTGACTTCACTGTCTTGCTCCTGTTCCATGCTTTGCTCCTTTTTGTCCCCCAAATAGGAGTCTAATGTTGTAATCTTCTGTCTGCTTTGTTTCCTTTGCCTGGTCATGTTGCCCCTCTGTCACTTGACACCTGGGCTTTTTGCCACAGTAGGACTCTGCCACCAGAGAGGAGCTTTTGTCCCAAACACTGGGGTTTTCTCAGCTGCCGGAGGTATTAGTTGGGTGCCCTCTCTGAGGTCTCCACATGCTCTGGCAAGCTGGACACACACCCCAGGACCTCCACCCTAGACTGCAATCCAGATCCAAGCACGTTAAAGCAAGAGCAATTACCCCTCAGACTGGTGCTTGGTCCCCCTACACTCTGCAGGCCAGGAGCTGAAGCTGCCATTTGGCTTCTCACCCTGGGGGCAAAAGCCACTCACTCCCACTTACTGGGTCCCAAAGTCCAGACTGCACTGACTTCTCACTTTGTTCTTCGCATCTATACGTTGATAAATGTGGAAAAGGCCACAGCCGGTGCTGATCTGGAGTCCCTCCTGCCAGTGGCTGGTCAGGCTTGCCCTGGGGCTAAAGCCTTGGTGTGGGGCTGGGCTCAGCTCCCAGAGCACTGCGCTGGCCGATGCCTGCCTGCCTGCCGTGCTGTCCTTAGCGGGAGGTTAGCTTCTCTGTGTCATTTTGTGGGTTCTGCAGCTCCAAAGTTTGTTGAGAGTCCCCTTTTTCATGGATTGGGGAAGGTGGAAGCCAGAGCAGTGGGGAGGTCCTGCTTCTACTCTGCCATCTTGACTCCTCCCATAAATCATATTTTTAAAGATCAAAAAAGAAAAAGGAAAGGAAAGGAAAAGAATAAGCATAAGTGATCAATACATTGAAAAATTCTGAAAATATTTGCAATATACCATGCAACTCACACTGTTTAAATAAATCCATAGGTGACCTATTCAGTTGATTTTAAGTAGGTTAACAGTGTTTATGTTTACCAAGAAGGTAAATTGAAATAACTTAATGTTACAAGTTGGGTAAGGGGAACATTAAATAGTAAAAAAAAATATTTTTAAAGACCCAAATAAAAGAAAAAAGGAGGAAAAAGAGCACAATTGATCAATGTGTTGAAAAAGTCTGAAACTGTGCAGTATTACACGTCTCACCCTTTTAAAATAAATCAGTAAAAGACCTCTCCAGTTGATTTTAAGTAAATTGACAGTATTTATGTTTTACCAAGGAGGCAAATTGAAATATTTAATTTTGCAAGTTCAGGGAGTTGTGCTCTGTAGCCATTCCTATGCCATAATATTTTGTTAGGGAAATATTATTTGACATCATGAATATAGTTTACTAGTTTTAAGCAGAACATATTTTAAGCAGAACAGATACATTGTCCATTTAAAATACTGTTTCATTCATATGGAACAGTTAATTAGTGAAAGCAACAGAAAAGATATTTTTGTGGGAAGGAAAAGAATTAAATTGACTATCAAAAGAGGGATACTGTTGCTGCTGTTAGAGATGAATATTTTGATTCCTACTAGTAGGAAAATAATTTCAAATAAAAACTGCTAAAATATTTGTATAAACAAACAGCTTTCCCAACATGATTTGAGGATTCATATTTTTGTCATCGTTCATTTTTTGTTCCCAAACTGTTTAAATCTTATCTGAAAGCTGTGGTTTTTTTACACACTAGTTTTTATTAAAACAAGGTAATTTTTCTTTTCCTTTTAGCCATCAAAATGTTAAATCTGTGATAGCAGTCTAAGGTGCTTTAACAGTTGATTGAACTTTTCATTTTAAAAATATTTTCCCTGTGTCGCTCACCAGTGTACTGTTTCATATGAACAGAACAATTTCTTAGAAGGGACAGTGTACCTTACAAAAGCACACCTTAAACATTTTTGTCTTTTGCTGTTGGTTACCTTGAAACTGCACTGGACACTGTACTTGATGCAGTCACTGAATAATTCTTTTTCTTCAGGTTTTCCTGCATAATTTATTCCATTTTGAAGGCATGTCTGACATAACAAAATATAAGGATAAAGGTTCTCCTCTTTGTAATAACATTTGCGGTTTTGCATACTCATTCATACATATTTGCTTACGGTACTTAAAGTGTCCTTCTGTGCTTTTGATATTGACTTTGGAGACAGAGGGCCTAGGTTGGAATCCTGGGTGATCTTGGGCAAATCCTTTCATTTCTTTGAGCTTCTGTATCCTCCTCTGAAAAATAGAAGGCATTTGAACAAAGTGCTCTTAAGCTCAAAATATGATCCATTGTCACTGGATTTCCTTTTTTCTGAGGATGGTGTGGTGGTAGGTGGTGGTTGGTAGTGGTAGAAACTTCATAAAATTTCTGTTTAGAGGAAAACCTTAATTTACCACTATAGTAACACGTATGTGTGTGTGTGTGTGTGTGTGTGTGTGTGTATACATTCTCTAGTCGGCCAAGTCTGTTAATTGACATTCTTTTAAGAAAAAAAAAAATATTTTTGAGGGCAATTGTGGTTAAGTGACTTGCCCAAAGTCACACGGCTAGTGTGTCAAATATCTGAGGTCGGATTTGAACTTAGGTCCTCCTGACTCCAGGACCAGTACTTCATTCACTACACCACCTAGCTGCCCCTGTTTTAAAAAAAATTATGGAATAAAGCAAGCATTTCTATGAAGGTACAATAAAAAAGATGACTGTATATGAAATGGCAAATCTACCATGTACAACTTGCTATTCCTTTCAAATATACAACAAAATTATCATGTATATTTCTCCCATCCCCCCCTCCCACCCTAGAGATGGCTACCATTAGACACAAATATATGTGTAAAATTATTCTATACATACTTCTATTCATCACTTCTTTCTCTGGATATGCAAATGGCATCATTCTTCATATGTTCTTTATGGTTAATCTGGGTGTTTATAATAGACTATAAAATAACTTATTCACTCAAAGTCAGAGAGCCAGTTGACCTTATAGATAGAAAACTGCTTATTTCACGTTTAGTTATCTTGCCTTCTCCATTCAGAAAATAAGATCACCAAGGATAGATCCATGTTTTACACCATTAAAAAAAATAATTCTCACACTATATATATATAGTGTTGTTGTTGTTGAGTTGGTTTTCTCTTATATCCAACAGTGACCCCATTTGGGATTTTGTTAGCAAGGATACTGGAGTGGTTTGTCATTTCCTTTTCCAGCTCATTTTATAGAGAGGAAACCGAGGCAAATGGGGTTTAGTGACTTGCCAAGGTCACACAACTAGTAAGTTTCTGACATCAGGGTAGTTGTCCTTGAGAATTTCTTAGAGGGTGATTTCTAGGTCCTTTCTTTGATCTTGGCTTTCAGGTAGTCCAATAATTTTTAAATTATCTCTCCTGGTTCTATTTTCCAGGTCAATGGTTTTTCGAATGAGATATTTTACATTGCCTTCTGTTCTTTCATTTGTTTGGATCTGTTTAAGAGCATCTTGATTTCTCATAAAGTCATTAGTTTCCATTTGCACCAATCTAATTCTGAAGGAATGGTTCTCCTCAGTGAGCTTTTGAGATTCTTTTTCCATCTGGCAAATTCGACTTTTTAGGGCATTCTTCTCCTCATTGCCTTTTTGACCTCTTTTGCCATTTGAGTTAGTCTGTTTTTTAAGGTGTTATTTTCCTCAGTCAGGCTGTTGACTCTTATTTCATAATTTTCTTGCATTGTTCTCATTTTTCTTCCCAATTTTTCCTCCACTTGTCTTATCAAGGTCCTCTATGGCCTATAACCAGCTTGTATTTTTCTTGGAAGCTTTTGGTGCAGGAGTTCTGACTTCACTGTCTTCCTCCTGTTCCATGCTTTGATCCTTTTTGTCCCCAAAGTAGGAGTCTAATATTGGATTGCTTTGCTTGGTTTGCTTCCTTTGCCTGGTCATTTTGCCCCTCAATTACTTGACTTTTGGGCTTTTTGCCACAGTAGGACTCTGCTGCCAGACGGGGGAGCTTCATTCCAAATGCTTGGGTTTTCTCAGCTGCCGGAGGGTTTTTTAGTTGGGTGCCCTCTCTGAAGACTCCACATGCTCTGGCAAGCTGGGCACACACCCCAGGACCTCCACCCTAGACTGCAATCCAGATCCAAGCAGGTTAAAGCAAGAGCGATTACCCCTCAGACTGGTGCTTAGTTCTCCTACACTCTGCAGGCCTGGAGCTGAAGCTGCCATGTTGTGGTGGCTGTGTCGCAGCCCTCAGCAGCTTCTTGCCTGGGGGGCAAACGCCGATGCACTCCCAACTACTGGGTCCCAAAGTCTACACTGCACTAACCTCTCATTTTGTCCTTAGCATCTATGTATTGATAATTCTGGACCGCCACAGATGCTGGTGATCTGGAGTCCTTCCAGCCAGTGGCTGGTCAAGCCCGCCCTGGGGCTAAAACCTCAGTTTGGAGCTGGGCTCGGCTCCCAGAGCACTGCACTGGCCGATTCCTGCCAGCCTGCCGGGCTGTCCTCAATGGGAAGTTAGCATCTCTGTGTCATTTTGTGGGTTCTGTAGCTCCAAAGTTTATTTAGAGTCCCTTTTTACATGAATTGGAGGTGGTGGGAGCCGGAGCCCCATGGAGGTCCTGTTTCTACCATTAACCTAATAGTTTTGATGATTGCTGCTTTATTATTTAATTTGAGTACTGGCACTACAAACCCTTTCATTCCTTCTTTTTCTTCATTTTTATCCTTTGATATTTCAGAACTTTTGTTCCTCCAAATATTAAAATTATCTTTGGCTAGTTCTATAGTATGCCCTTACATAGTTTTGTATAATAATGTTTAAGTTATGTAAGTAATATTGTCATTTTATTAGCATGGTTCAACCATGAGCAATAAATACTCCAATTATTTGTCATTTTTAATTTGAGAATGTTTTGTAATTGTATTTCTGTGTCTTGAGTGTGCCTTGGTAGATTGACTCCCCCATATTTTATGTGTTTTGTAGTTATTTTAAATTAGATTTCCCTTTCTTTTACTTCTTTTTCTTTTTTTATTATTTCTATGTGGATTACCCTTGATTTTCGTGGTTTTATTCTATGATCTACTGTATAGTAATTATTTCAGCTTTTTTTTGCTGAGTTTCTCAGGTTTTTCTATATAAATCATGACTTCTACAAATAAGGATGAATTTTGTCTCCTTTTTGGGAATATTTATGCCTTTAATTCTTTTTCTCTTATTGCTATTATTAGCATTTTGAAAATGATCTCAAAAGTAGGGAGAATGAGCATTACATCTCTATTTATTGCGATTCTGTTTTCTCATTGTAAATGTTATTATTTTTTTACTAAAGTAAAAACCTAGGATCTATATATTTAGAGCTATGCAATTTATAAGCAGCCCTTCTGTGCTTTTTTATAGTAAAAAAATAAATGTTGCATATATCAAAAATGTTTTATATATCTTTTGATAGAATGTGATAAATTATGCTAATAATTTTCCTATTATTGAACCACCACTGGTATTCAACTTGGTTATAGTGACTAAGTTTTTGAATGTGTTTTTGTAGCCTTTTTGCTAGGATGTTACTTAAAAATTTTGCATGGATTAAAAATGTTGGTATTCTCTTTCTTGGCTTCCTCCTGTCCTTCCTCCTGGTCTAGTTATTACGGCCATATATGCCTCATAAAAGAATCTGCACTATTTAAGAGATCATGTCACCTGTCAAGCCAAATGATCACTTTACCTATCATCTCTAAGTTTTTTAAACACCCAAGATTGTAGTTTATCTATTTGATCTCTTATTGTTTCCTTACTCATATTGAGTATCAGTTGCCTGTATACCCTTTAAAATTGTTTTACAGCTTAAATGTCTATTTGTTTCAAGTGTTTCCTTCCTCCAATCTATATTCCATATAGCTACCTTAGACATTTACTAGTTAGTTGTATTACCCTAGTCAAGTAGCTTAGCCTTAATTAGCTTAGCCTCAATTTTCTCATTTGTAAAATAGGGATAATAGAACCTACCATATAGACTTGTAGTGAGGATCAAGTGAGATAATTAATATAAAGTATTTTGTTACATTTTAAAATCTCCCTCCTTTCCTCCTTCCCTCTCTCTGTCTCTCCCTTGTCTCTCTATCTCTGTGTAAATACACACACACGTGAGTGTGTGCACATATTCCATTATTATTATTATTATTATTAGGTAATACCTTATAAAGTCAGACAAAATAATCATTTAGATTGCAAGATTTAGAACTAGATTGGACCCAGAGGTCATCCAGTCTATTTCTTTCATTTTATAGATGAGGAAACTAAGGCTGAGATGTTAAGTGATTTTCTCAAAGTTATGAAAGTAGTCAGGATCAGTGACAGGATCTGAACCCAGCTCACACCCCTTCCCTTCTGTCTATGTATACTTCTTCTAAATGCCCTAATAATAGAAGGTTTTTAGGAGTTACACGTACTGTTTTCCCATGTAGGAATATAAACAGTTTTAGGTTTGAATCCCTTATGATTTCTTTTTTCTGTTTACCTTTTTATGCTTCTTTTGCTTCTTTTATTTGAAAGTCAAATTTTCTATTCACCTCTAGTTTTTTCATCAGGGATACCTGAAAGTCTTTTATTTCATTGATTATCCTTTTTCCTCCTGAAGGATTATACCATCATGTCCCCAGGGAGCAAACTAGTCTTCCAAAACACAACTTTCTTCATGTCACCCTCGGTTTTTTGTTATTTGAAGTGACTGTATTATTTACTGTATTGTCTAATTCATTTATGATATAGCTTTTTGTACCTAGTTCTTGAATTTGATTGGAATTTAAGGCATCATCTCTTCAGTGTCCCTCTTAGGCCTGAGGATGGAGAATAGATCTAACTCCCAGTTGGGTAGTAGACAAAGAGATGAAGAGAGAGTCTGGGTGAGGCCAGAACCTCCAGCACAAATGCAGGATACTGAAATAGAAGTCAAGGACTTAGGCAGAGGTGATATCTAAAAGGAGCTATTCCAGTTCCATTGTCAATAGCAAGTACTTCTGAATTATAAGGGAGACAGGACTCAAAAAGGTTACCAAACTCATTCAAAGGAATCAGACATGACTGGCCAGAGCACAAAATCCACCTGAAAATATGAGTGAAAAGAAAAAAAACAAAACAAAACATGAGATACAATGAAGAAACACAGTTAGTTGCCCACAAGGTAAACCAAGAAGAAGGACCCCACAATAACTTCAGTTAAAGCCTCAGGGGGAAAAATGGCTTAGACACAAGAATTACAAGAATGGTGAAGAATTGGAAATTAGTTGAGGTGCTAATTATTTGGGAAATAGCTGAATAAATTATGGCATATGAATATATTGGAATACTATCATACCATAAGATAATAAAGGGGACAGTTTCAAAGGAACCTGGGAAGACTTGTATGAACTCATGTAAAGTGAAGTGAGCAATACTGGAGAACAATACATGCAATAAGGACAACGTAGTGAAGACAAACCATTTTGTAAGACATAACTCTGATCAATGCAATAATGACCAACCATAATTCCAGAGGACTCATAATGAAGAACTATGATGCTATCTTCTGCTATGAGGTGATAGAATCGAGATACAAAATGAGACATGCAGTTTTTGAACATGGGTCAATGTGGAAATTTGTTTTGTTTGATTATGTATATTTATTATAAGAGTTTGCCCTTCTATTCTTGTTCACTGACGGTGGATGTGAAGGGAGGAGGAAAGAAAAGGAGTGTAATGGTAATTTTTAATTTCCTTTTATAAATTTTTATTATTTGGGGCTTAGGGCCATCCCTCCTGCAATTTTTGGTTAACTGAATGCCTGTCTCTTATTACTATTAAATTTACCTGACCAAAATTTGTGCCATGGGATATGAAAATTTACTTAGGGCCTTTGGCATTCCTTAAGTAAGAAGCCAGAAGAACATTCTGTGGGGAAAGTGATTTTTTATACCATTCAGGAAAAATTATCATATTGTTTAAATACAATCTTATGTGATTTAAGGTTGTTTGTACCCACAATATCGCTTGACATCAGTAACTCTAGGAATGTCAGAGATATCTAGAAGCAAGGTATTTCTGATTCCCCCAGGCCTCAGATACATCCAAAGCATTCTTGTTTTTGGTTACTACACCCAGGAACTCCTAAGGAATCCACCCTAAGCTTCTGTTTTGGGTTACAGTTATTCATTTATATCTCAATCTACCTTACCCTCTAGGATGCCCTCTTGACAAAATTAAGTTTATTTCCTTAGAGGATGTATGAAATTATGACTGTTTAAGTTGTTCAATTGTTATGGCACTGAAGGTAGTATCCTGTTATAAATGTCTTTTCTTTTTAAAAAATTAATTAATTTTTGGGTTATATTTTAAATTTTGAACTGTCTTCCTCTCTTTTCCCCATCTCACACTAGAGAAAGCCACTATTACACACACACACACACACACACACACACACACACACACACAACTGTCCTATGCCTATTGCTGTTTATCAGTTCTTTCTTTGGTGGTGGATAGCATCTTCCTTCACAGGTCCTTGTAGTTGATTTGAGTATACATAATATTCAGAATGACCTAGTCATTCACAGGTTTTCTTTGAACAATATTGCTGTTACTATATACAACATTCTTTTGGTTCTGTTCATTTAACTCTTCACTATTTCATTCAAGTCCTTCCGTGTTTTTCTAAAATCAACCTGCTCATTTGGAACTATGCCCAAAGGGCATATACACCTATGCCTATTAATTTTCATTTTAAAATTAATTTACTTTTTAATAATTATTTTTCATTAATTTCATTTCATTAATTCCTTTGGTATTCTTGACCTTTCGTTCTTCCAAATATAAAATATAATTTTATATAACCTTTTGTTCTTCCAAATTTTATGTAATTCCAATTTTATATAATTATAGATTTTATTCATTTTATATATTTATATATTATGTATATATTCATATAACCTTTATATAATTTTATGTTACCTTTATGTATTTTATATAACCTTTTACATAACATATAATTTTTTAGGTTTAAAGGTTTTTAAAGGTTTATATAATCTTTTATATAACTTTATATGATTTTGTGTAACCTTACAAATTTATATAATTTTATATAACCTTTTGTTCTTCCAAATATAAAACCATACATAACCTTTGACTCAGTAATACAGGTCTGTATCCCAAAGAATTAAAAAAACAAAAAGGAAAAGGACCTATATACACACACAAATATTTATAACAGCTTATTTTTTTGTGGTGGCAAAGAATTGGCAATTGAGCGGATGTTCATTAATTGGGGAATAGCTGAACCAGTTATTGTATATGATTGTGATGGAATACTATGGTGCTATGACAAATGATGGACAGAATAGTCTCAGAAAAACCTGGACTTACACAATCCGATGCAAAATGAAATAAACAGAATCAGGAGAACATTGTATATGGTAACAACACTGTATGATGATCAGCTATGAGTGACTGAGCTGTTCTTGGCAGTACAGTGATCTAAGACAGTTCTGAAGGATTTATGATGAAAATGCTATCCATCTCCAGAGAAAGAAGTGGTGGAGTCTGAATGCAAATTGAAGCATACTTTTTTTTTTTTTTGTGTTTTCTTTTGAAAAATAACTAACTTGGAACGGTTTTGAGACTGTACATGTATATATAGCCATTATCAAATTGCATGCCTTCTCGATGGGGAGGGAGAGAATTTGGAACTCAAAACATTTTTTAAAAATGTTAAAAAATTGTTTTTATATGTAATTGGGGAAAAATAAAATATTAAATTCAAACTGCTCATCATTTCTTATAGCACAATAGTATTCCATCACACTCATATAACACAGCTTGTTTAGCCATTCCCCAATTGATGGGCATCTCCATAATTTCCAATTCTTTGCCACCACAAAGAGAGCTGCTATATGTATTTTAGAACATATAGATTCTTTTCCTTTTTCCCCTGATCACCTTGGGAAACAGATCTAATAGTGGTATTGAAGGGTCAAAGAGTATACACAATCTTATAACTCTTTGGATATAATTTCAGATTGCTTTCCAAAATGGTTGGATCAGTCCACTGTTCCAACAACAGTGTATTGGTGTTCTAGTTTTTCCACTTCCCTTCCAGCATGTGTCATTTTCTCCTTCTGTAATTTTAACCAATCTGATAAGAGTGAGATGATATCTTAAAATTGTTTTAATTTGCATTCCTCTAATCAATAATGATTTAGAGCATTTTTATATGACTATATAGATTTGATTTCTTCACTGAAAAATTGCCTGTTCATATCCTCTGACAACTTGTCTATTGGGGAGTGATTCATATTCATATATATTTGACAAAATACTCTATATATTTGAGATATCAGACTTTTATCCAAGAAACTATAAAATTCCTAACCCTCGTCCCCAATTTTCTGCTTCTCTTCTAATCTTGGCTACATTGATTTTGTTTGTACAAAAAACTTTTAATTTGATGTAATCAAAATTATCCATTTTACATCTCATGATTCTGTCTCATTCATAAATTCTTCTGTCTCTAAGTCTGATAGATAACATGTGCCATGTTCTACTTCATTTATAGTATTTCCTGTTATATCTAGGTCATGTATCCATTTTCACTTTACTTTGGTAAATAGTGTAATATATTGGTCTATACCCAATTTCTACCAGACTGCTTTCCAGTTTTCTTAACAAATAGTGAATTCTTATCCCCAAACCTTAAATCTGTACATTTATCAAACACAAGGTTACTATAATAATTTGCTACTGTGTATTGTATGTCTCCTCTGTTCCACTAAATCACCTTTCTCTTTCTTAGTACTAGATAGTTTTGATAATCATTGCCTTATAATATAGTTTAAGATCTGACTCTGCTAAGCCTTCCTTTATTTTTTTCCCATTAATTCCTCTAATATTCTTGATCTTTTGTTCTTCCAAATGAATTTAGTTATTTTTTCTAGCTTAATAAAATATTTTTTGGTAATTTAATTGAAATAGCATTGAATAAATACATTAGGTAGAACTATCATTTTTATGAGATTGACTCTGCCCATTCATGAACAATTACTATATCTTCAATTATTTAAATCTGGGTTTCTTTGTATAAAAAGTGTTTTATAATTATGTTCATATTGTTCCTGGGTTTGTCATGGCAGGTATACTCCCAAGTATTTTATGCTAGCTATGGCTGTTTTAAATGGAATATCTCTTACTATCTCTTCTTTCAGGGTTTTGCTGCTGATATATTTCCTGCTACTTTGCTAAAATTATTAATTGTTCCAACTAGCTTTTTAGTTGAATCTCTAGGATTTTCCAAGTATATCACCATATCGTCTACAAAAAGAGATGGTTTTATTAGCTCATTGCTCATTCTGATTCCTTAAATTTCTTTTTATTCTCTTATTGCTATTGCTAGCATTTCTAATACAATATTGAAGAATATTGGTGATAATGGACATTCTTTTTTCATTCCTTATCTTATTGGGAAGGGTTCTAGCTTATCCTGATTACAAATAAAGTTTGCTGATAGTTTTAGGTAGATGCTTCTTGTCATTTTAAGGAAAAATCCATTTACATCTATATATAGATAAATCCTTTCAAGGATATATCTATATCTATATCTGTCTGTCTGTCTATATATTTATCTTTATCTGTCTGTCTATCCTTTCAAGGATTTTTAATAAGAATGAGTGTTGCATTTTGTGAAAAGCCTTTTCTACATCTCTTGATATTATCATATGACTTTTGTTACTTTTTTATTGATATAATCAATTATTTTAATAGTTTTTTTTCTTATGTTAAATTATTCCTGAACTGCTGGTATAAATTCCACTTGGTCATAAAGTATAATCTTTGTGACATATTGTAATCTCCTAGCTAGTATTTTATTTAGGAATTTTGCATCCATATTCATTAATGAAATTGGTCTATAATTTCTTTCTCTGTTTTTATTTTCTTCCTGGTTTAGGTATCAGCACCATATTTGTTTTATAATAGGAGTTTGATAGGACTCCTTCTTTGCCCATAATAATTTGTTTAATATTGGAAGTAGTTGATCTTTAAATATTTGTCAGGATTCACTTGTAAATCCCTCTGGTATTAATGCCTTTTTTTTCTTAGAAAGCTCATTTATTGCCTGTTCAGGTTTTTTTTTTTCTACAATAGGTTTATTTAGATATTCTATTTCCCCTTCTGTTAATCTAGGCAGTTTATATTCTTGTAAATATTCTTACATTTCTCTTAGATTGTTAAATTTATTGGCACATAATTGGGCTTTTAGTTCATCTTCATTAGTGGTATATTTATCCTTTTCATTTTTTATACTAATGATTTATTTTTTTCTCTCTTTTAAAAATCATACTAAGCAGTGGTTTATCTACTTTATTGTTTTTTTCATAAAAATAATTTATAATTTTAGTTCCTTAATTTGTATAATATAATTAAATAATAATTTATATAATATATTAATGTTAATATATTATAATACAAAATAGAGGTTTTTATTAGAATATATTATTAAAGTACAATATAAAATTAATATAAAATATTAATAAATAATATTATTTATATAACATAACAAATAATTTATATAATATAATTAAATAATAGTAATATGATTAAATTATTATAATTTAATTTCCTTAATTCACTTTTATTCATCTCTTTATCACTTTTATTCACCTTTAATTTTTAGGATTTCCAATTTGGTGTTTAATTAGGAATTTTTTATTTGTTCTTTGTCTAGTTTATTTTCTTTTAGTTGCATACCCAATTCATTGGATTGATCTTTCTCTATTTTATTGATATAAGTATTAAGAGATAAAAAATTTCCTCTGACTGCTGCTTTTGCTGCATCCCATAGGCTTTGGTATGTTGCCCCATTATTACCCTTCTCTTCAATAAAAATTATTTTTTTCTATGACTTGTTCTTTAACCCACTCATTCTTTTTTTTTTAAACCCAATCATTCTTTAAGATTAGGTTATTTAGTCTCCAATTAATTTTTAATCTGTGTTTCCATGGTCCCTTGTTAAATAAAATTTTTATTGCATTATGATATGAAAAGGATGTATTTAATATTTCTGCTTTTCTGCATTTAACTATGAAATTTTTTGTGCCCTAATATATGGTCAATTTTTTAAAAGGTACAATGTACTGCCAAAAAAATGTATATTCATTTTATTCCCATTCTTTTCTCTCCAGATATCTATCATATCGAGCTTATCTAAGAGTCTATTCATCTCCTTGACTTTTTTTCTTATTAATTTTTTGGTTAGATTTGTACAGTTCTGAGAGGGGAAGGTTGAAGTCCCCCACTATTATAGTTTTGCTGTCTATTTCTGTCTGTAATTAATTTATCATTTCCTTAAAAAATTTTTATACTATAGCATTTGGTGCATATAGGTCTAGTACTGATATTTCTTTATTATCTATGGTACCTTTTATCATATTTTTGTTTACTTGTTTTGTCTCTTTTAATTAAATCTACTTTAGCTTTAACTTTGTCTGAGATCATGATTGCTACCCTGTTGGGGTTTTTTTTTTGCATCCATTGAAGCATTATAAATTCTACTCCAGTCCTTTATTTTTACTCTATGTGCACCTTTCATTTTCAAATGTGTTTCTTTGTAAATATCATATTGTTGGATTCTGGTTTTTAATCTATTCTGCTATCTGTGTCTGTTTTATGGGTGAGTTCATCCTATTCAGATTTAAAGTTATGATTACTGGTTGTATATTTCCCTTCATCCTATCTTTCCTCCCTGTTTATCCTTCTCTTTTTCTCTGTCCCTCCTCAGATGTTTAATTTACTTCTGATCACTACTTCCTTGTTCTGTACCCTTTCTAAGAATCCCTCCTTTATCCTCCCCTCTTGCCTTCCTATTTCTTAATGGAGCCAACCTTCTAAAGTCTCTCCCTTATCTTATTCCCTTGCCCTCTTAACTTCTTAATTTGTGTGCCCCTCTGAGAGTCTCTCACTTATCCCCTCACCCTCCTATTTCTCTGTAAGTTTGGAAGACTTTTATACCATTCTAGATGTAGATGTCATTCCCTCTTTAACCCAGTTCTGATGAGAATAACATTCAAGCAGGCCTTAACCCCCAGTTACCCTTCCCTGAACAGTTCTTCCATTTGTGCCCTGTTTATGTGATAGAACTGCTCCATTTTTACTTCTCCCTGTCAGTTTATTTGTTAGGATTTGTCTCAACTCAATTTCAAACCTTGTATTTGTGTATACTTTTTCTGACTGTCCTAGTTATGATAAAATTCGGAAGAGTTGTAATGTTTTTCCATATAGGAAGTAAACAGTTTTACCTTCTTAAATTCTTTATAATTGGTCTTTCATGTTTACCTTCTTATATTTCTCCTGATTCTTGTAGGTACCATTTTCTGTTTTGTTTTGTTCTTTTCCTCCTGAATACCTCAAAGTCTTATAATTCATTAAATATCCACTATTTTTTATCATGCAGCTTTTCACTCAGCTTTTCTAGGTAAGTTATTCTTGTTTGCAAACTTAACTCCATTAGTCTTTGGAATATCTTGTTCCATGCCTTCAGTCTTGTAATGTAGAAGCTGCTAAATCTTCTGTTGTCCTGACTGTGGCTTCACAGTATATAAATTGTTTATTTTTAGTTGGTAATAGTATTTTGTTCTTAACCTGGGAGCTTCAAAACTTGCTATAATGTTCCTGTGAGTTTTAATCTTGGGATCTCTTTCAGGTGGTGATCGGTGGATTTTTTTTTAAATTACTGTTTTACCGTCTAGTTGTAAAACTTCAAGGCAATTTTTCTTAACTTTTGGAAGCATAGTATCTGGACTCTTTTTTTATCATAACTTTCAGGTAGTCCACCAATTCTTATGTTGTCTCTCCTTGATTTGTTTTCTGAGTCAGTTTTTCTAATGAGATGTTACACATTTTCTTCTATTTTTTTCATCTTTTGATTTTGTTTTATTATTTCTTGGTGTCCTTTTGGAGGGCAATTGGGGTTAAGTAACTTGCCCAAGGTCACAGGCTAGTTTTTTTGTGTGGGTGTTAAGTGTCTGAGGCCAGAACTGAACTCGGGTCCTCCTGACTCAGGGGCTGGCACTTTACTCACTGCTCCACCTAGCCGCCTCGCCCCAGTTCTGATTTTTTTTCCTTGCTTTTTTTTTTGGAGGGCACTTGGGGTTAAGTGACCTGCCCAAGGTCACACATCTAGTTTTTTGTGTTAGGTGTCTGAGGCCGGATTTGAATTCAGGTACTCCTGACTCCAGGGCCGGTGCTCTATTCACTACGCCACCTAGCCATCCCCCCAATTCTGATTTTTAAAGAGTTATTTTCTTCTGTAAGTTTTTGTATCTCCTTTTCCAATTTGTTGGCTTTTCATAATTTTCTTTATTTTCTTGCATTCTTCTTCTTTTTTCCCCTAATTTTTCCTCAACCTCTCATTTGATTTTTAAAATCCTTTTTAAGCTCTTTCAAGTACTCTTTTTTAACTTGTGACCATATTACATTTTTCTTTGAAGTAGAAGTAGCTGTTTTGACTTCACTGTCTTCTCAGTTGGAACCCAGGTCTTCTCTGTCACCATAGTAACTATCTATGGTTGGGTCCTTTCTTTTTTACTTACCCATTTTTTCAAAGTGACTTATTTCATGGCTGTTTTGTTTTAGAGTTGGGCTTTAGTCCCAAGGTGTGGGGGCCCATGTCTTAAGCTTCAGGTTTTTCATGCTGTTGTCTTCTCAGTTCTAAACTCTGCTGTTCCTCTTTGCCCCTGAACTATGACCAGGGTCCCCAACAATGCCGTCACCTCAAATGCTCTTACTCCCTGTAGTCTCTCCTGTGACTGCAAGCCCTGGAATCAAAACCAGGAACTCTGTTTTCCTGTAAGTGACCACAACCAACAGGGCCCCTGCCCCTCTGTGACCACACTGGCATGTGCTCACTCCTCCTCACCCACAGCCAAAGCCTGGGACCACGTCTGGTCAGGGCACCTCAGCCCCTTGACCAGCACCAGCCAATAGAGGGTCCTGCAATTTCCCCCTGATCACCTGCTTGACCCCCACACTGTCTTTTGGGTGAAAGTTTCTGAAGCTGAGAGGCTTCAGTCCACACAGAAGCCCTGCAGGGCTTGTTGTTGGGTTATTTAGTAATATCTGGCCTAGAGGGATCTGCTTATTTAGGCCAGACCACCATTCCAGGAGGTCAAGTATTTCCAAGAGTCCTCACAAATTGTCTTAGACTGGACAACTGATTTACCCTGACTTTTTATTATTTCTGCTGCACCGACGTTCACTTTGAGGCATTATTTTAAATTGTGGGGGAATTAGGGAGAAACAGGTGAAATTTTTTCCTTATTCTGCCGTCTTCCTAGAATCCTGGAATCTCTTTTCTTTAACATTTATGGACTAAGAGGAATGTACAAAATGGCAGTATGTAAAAGAATTATTTCTCTGTCACTCTGACATGGTTTTGCCTATAAGAAACCTTGTTAGAATCCTGATTGTTTTGGTTTATTGTTTTCTGAGGCCTGATCCTCTGCTTTAGCATAATAATAAAACAGGTTTTTACCACTATAATTTCTGTTGTGGTAAATATGTTTTGGCAGCAATTGTCTACCATATGAAGTCAGACAGGAGATATTTCTCTCATAACAAACATAAAAGAGCGTCATTGCAGCATTTAAAAAAATTGCACAAAAGAAAATGGAAGCCTGGAAGGAAAGAGGCAGGATAGCTTTGAAAGTTATATGTTACATGTTAAATTTATTACATACTATTTTTTTCTGTTTTATTTGAATATGAAAATATTTCATTTGTTGTTCCTTAAGTTGAGAATAAAAGCTAAAAAAGAAAGCCTCTCATGTAGCCATTTTGCTCTAACTCCAAGTCTGCTTTTTCTTAACTTGAAATAGTTACATAGACAATTATTGTTCTATCTATGGCATTAACAGTTTAACTGATTTGATATAGTTTTTAACAATCAAAACATCATTAAAATTGAAAATGCCTTGATGCTTTTGAAGGGAGAAAAACAAGCCTGTAAGTACAAAAGAGTCTTAAAAAAAAACAAACTCAAAAAAACATTGCCTGGACTTAACTTAAGAAAAGGACTTTTTATTTGAATTTGTTTGTGGAAATTGACATTGATCATCATAAGTGACCATTTTCATTTGATCTTCATGTTTACCTTGTTCTTCTGAGTAGCAAGCTAGCTCATAGCTGGGAAAAACAAAATAAAGAGCTTGCTCTTTTAGATATTGTATGCCAAGTGTGATTGATTTTTGCTCCTGAAGGCTGATTCTAGATTAGCATGTACTAAATTATTACACTGATACCACCTTTTACAGCATCTGTTTCTGTTCTTTGACCAGGTTAATATGATGGAAAAGTCCAAAGTCCATTCTAAACCATACCCCAAGTAAGATCATAGAATTATAGATTCATATGAACATAAAATGTTCTAGCCGAAAAGACCCTTAGGGATCTCTCAGCATAACTTTCTTATTTGATAGCAGAGGAAAAATGAAATGCAGAGGAAGAAATGATTGTCCCCTGGGTTATATAGCTAGGGAGTGACAAAAATTACTTTAAATATGTGACAAAAGCATGATCAAAACATGGTTATACCAAATTGATCAAGTTGGTATTTGAGTGTCCGCTGTTAGGTAGTGTGTTTAATTAAAATCCTTGCCTTTAAGCTTCTTTTATTCCTACATTCCCTTAATTAATTTGGACGTGATACAAGTGCTGATAACTGGTTTTCCAGGCCATTAATCCCTGTGGCTTAGAAGACTCTAGTGACAGGTTTTTTAGAGATTGTTATGGAAGGTGAAGGCTGTTGGCAAAAGTTTGCTCTGGCAATCACTTCTAACAGCAATTTCATGTAATTTGAGGTTGGCAATGGAAAATACCACTCCTATCTAGCTATATCATGGCATGAAATCCTCATCATGTTGTCTCAGAAGGACTTAGGACATCAGTCTCCATAAAAAGTGGAGCTTACTTATGACTAAGCAGTTTGGTCATGGGAGAAAATCTAAGCTGAGGCCCTATAATGTCTGTCTACAAAATCCAATATGTTATTAGAGCTGGAAGATGCCTAGAGGCACTGACCTTCAAATGTTAAATTAAAGCTTCACATCTACTTTGAGAGCATTTGAGGCAGAGACATTTTTCATTTG
Organism: Petaurus breviceps papuanus; assembly: GCF_028583685.1. Classification (NCBI taxonomy): domain Eukaryota; kingdom Metazoa; phylum Chordata; class Mammalia; order Diprotodontia; family Petauridae; genus Petaurus; species Petaurus breviceps. The sequence goes on along the minus strand of NW_027185764.1, from coordinate 59,585,093 downwards.
TTTAGGACAGGAAAAAAAAAAGCCTGGTTGTATTATTTTAAAATGGTACAAACTCTTTTTGCCCTGGAAACAATAACTTACACTTAGACAACACCTTTCATCCTGGGCAATTCCCAAATAGTTTGTTGATGACATACAGAGAGAATTAGTTTACCAACTTCTTAAGTGTGGCTAACAGAAAATTGGTTTCTTTGTTTGTTTGGTTTCTATTGTTCAATTTTTATCCCTTTGTGTTCAGAAGTTATGGCATCTGTTTGGGATAAGAGCTAGTGGTCTTCACTTCCTAGCAAAAGGGATTAATGAACTTTCTGGTTTTTTACTCTGTGAAAGGGCATTCCAATCATGGAACCATTAAAAATACTTCCATAAGTGGCACAATGGATAGAATGCTGGGCCTGTAGTCAGAAGGACTCATCTTTCTGAGTTCAAATCCAGCTACAGACACTAGCTGTATGACCCCATGCAAGTCACTTAACTCTGCCTCAGTTTCCTCATCTGTAAAATGAGATGGAAACCACTCCAGAATCTTTGCCAACAAAATCTCAAATATCACAAAGAGTCAGATACAACTGAAAAACAACTGAAGAAAACATTTTTGTGTCTGAAGAATATTGTTTGTTTTCTGGCATATCTTGAAAATATAGCTCTAAAGTTTTAATTGACTTAAGGCTCATAGACCTCAGGTTTTCAGAGACTTTAGATCTAGAAAGGACTTTATGGATCATCTTATCCAACCTCTTTATTTTATAGATGAGAAAATTGAGACCTCCAAAGACTAAGTGAATTGTCTAAGGTCAGGCAACTAAAAGTTTAGTAGCAGAGCAAAGCTTCCACCCAAATCATCTTCACCTTTATTTAGAGTTCCTTCCAGAGGTATCAAATTTGCAGCATGGGTAGCAAGTATCCCTCAAAACCCCAGTGCAGCCTGAACCAGATTAAAATATAATTGGGAATTTTTTAACAAAATGAACAAAAATACAACACAGATAAGGTTAATTTGTCATTTTCTAAGCAAGTTTTCTAATATTTTAAGGTTTACAAACATGATTTATATAAGTTATCTCATTTGCTTCTCACTATAACCCTGCAAGGCAGAGGTTATTGTGATTCCCATTTCACAGATGAAGAAACTGAGGCTGAGAGGGGTTCAGTGACTTGTCCAGGGTCTGAGAACTAAGTTAACTGTCTGAGGCAGGGTTTGAACCCAGGTCCTTCTTTCTGACTCTTAAGTCTAGTACTCTTATCACCTATTTGCCTCAAGAAATGGATGATTCTTTAAAAAAAATTTTAAATTTATTGAATAAAATAAGCATTCCCATAACATAGTATGATAAAAAAATGATTGCACATGAAACTACAAATCTCATATGTACAACTTGCTATTCTTTTAAATATATAATAAAGTTATCATGTAAATTTCTTCTCTTTTTTTCCTTCCTGCTCCCCCACCCTAGAGATGGCTCTCATTAGTTACAAGTGTATGTATGTGTGTGTAAAATCATTCTATACGTGCTTCTATTTATCAGTTCTTTCTCTGGATGCATATTGTATCTTCTTTCATATGTCACTTATAGTTAATTTGGGTATTTATAATAGTCAAAATGACATTCAATCAAAGTTGTTCTTAAAACAATATTGCTGTTACTGTATATGACATTCCCTTGGTTCTGCTCATTTCACTCCATTATCTTGTGTGAATCTGTGTTTTTCTAAGATCATCGAGCTCATTATTTCTTACAGCACAGTAGTATTCCATCACAATCATATACCACAACTTGTTCAGTCCTTCTCCAGTTGAGGGATGATTCTTATAAGTGGTAAAACTTATTTTGCCCATTGTTTTTTTAAATTTAAAAACTTCCTAGCAGAGTCTGATTCTTTAGAGATGCCAGTATGGCTGTTTTTCACTTTATTAGTCTGCAATCCCTTTTGTCATATTTCTAACGTTATAGGATACATAAACTGTTTTTGCTATTTCATTAGTAACAAAAACTCAGGCTTACCCAGCTGGCTATTGCTCACAATTGACTTGGTAGTCAGTTATGACCTTGGTCAGGCTATCTCACTTTTTTTTTTTTTTTTTTAAGGAATTGGGGTTAAGTAACTTGCTCAAGGTTACACAGCCAGGTGTTTCTGGGTGGGTGCCAAGTGTCTGAGCCCGGGATTTGATCTCCAGGTCTTCTCAACACTGGAGCCGGTGCTCTTACTCGCTGTGCTACCTGGCTGCCCCAGGCTATCTCACTTCTAAGTGGTTCTCTGTGTGTTCTCCCACCTTAACTATAGGTTGCCTCAGGACTCCCTGTATTTGCAACACAAAAGTGACATTATTTTGATCTTGCTTTGTCTGGGTCTATCCTTTCTCATTTTCATTATGACAGTTCATCTATGACAGGAACTATGGAAATGGGCTATGAATGATATTATGGAGGTTCCTGCTAATATAATTGAGGTCACAAAGCCTGTGTCAAATGAGGTACAGACTGCAGGGAGGGGCCTATGGGGATTTTCATGTTGACCAATTCTGAGAGTTGTGAATGGAATTCTGGTTGTTTTCAAATCTAACTTGACAACATCAAAACTATAGGAAACATCCTTTCTAGAGCTATCGGATGTTGGCCTATTAGCTGGTCTCCTGAGGTATAGCCACAAAATGCAATAAACAATGATTCTTCTCTGGCCATTAAAACTGCTGAAATGGAGTTTACTAGCATTTCTGTACCGTCTAGTTTAACAATCAATCAATTAAACATTTATTAAGAGCCTACTATGGGGCAGGCACTGTGCTAAGTGCTAGGGGTACAAAAAGAGGCAAAAGAAAGTTCCTGACCTCAAGGAGCTTACAATCTGATGGGGGAGACAGCACGCAAACAAGTATATATAAAACAAACTACATATAGGATAAATAGGAGATAACAGAGGGAGGGCACTGGAATGAAGAGAGGTTGGGAAAGACTTCCTGTAGAAGGTGAGATTTTTAGTGGGGACTTAAAGCAGGAAATTGTGGAGGAGGGAGGGTGTTCCAAGCATGAGGGACAGCCAGAGAAAATGACTAGAAGTGGGAAATGGAATGTCTTGTTTGTGAAATGGCTAGGGGGGGCCAGTATCGCTGGATCAAAGCACACGTACTGGGGAGCAAGGTGAAGGAATACTGGAAAGGTAGGAGGGGGCTAGGTGATGAAAGGCTTTGAATGCCAAAGAGAGCATTTTGTATGTGCTTCTGGAAGCAGTAGGGAGCCATTAGAGTTTGTCGAGTTGGGGTTGTGTGTGACATGATTAGACTTGCATTTGAGGAAAATCACTTTAGTGGATGAATGCAAGATGGATGGGAGGAGGGAGAGACTTGAGGCAGGCTGACTCTCCAGCTACTTTAATAGTCCCAAGTGTGAGGTGAAGAGGGCCTGTAATAGAGTGGTGGCAGTGTCAGAGGAGACATTTATTGTTGAGTCATTTTCAGTTTTGTCTGACCCTTTGTGACCCACATTTGGGGTTTTCTTGGCAAAGATACTGGCAGTGGTTCTCCATTTCCTTCTCCATCAGAGGAGAGGAGGAGTGCATAAAAGAGATGTTGCAAAGGTGAAGTTGGCAGGTCTTGGCAACAGCTTGGATATGGGGGGCGGGGGAGCAGTGTTGAGGAAGCCAGGGTGACTCACTCCTAGGTTTCGAGCCTGAGGGGCCAGGAGGATGGTGTTGTCCTCAAGAGTAATAGGGAAGGGGCAGCTAGGTGGCACAGTGAATAGAGAACTGGCCCTGGAGTCTGGAGGACCTGAGTTCAAATTTGGCCTCAGATACTTAACATTTACTAGCTGTGTAACCTTGGGCAAGTCACTTAACCTCCATTGCTCTGCCTTCCCCCTCCAAAAAAAAAAAGAGTAATAGGGAAAGAAGGTAGAGGGACTGAAAGGAGGTGGTTTAGGGGAAAAGATACTGAATTCTGTTTTGGACATATTGAGTTTTAAGATGTCTACTAGATACCTTTTCAAGATGTCTGAACACAGAGATAGCTATGCAGAAAAGGTATCCCCTTGCTACATAAATGTTATATTAGCTAAGGGTAGTGTTATTAAACACATCAAGGGCATTGTGGTTTTATTAATAATAATATGACAGTAATAGCATTTACATTGTACTTTACATTTTATCCTTACAATGACCTTGGGAAGTAGGTGCTACTCTCATCTCCATTTTGCAGATGGGGAAACTGAGGCAGATAGCAGTTATGTAACCTGTGTAGCGTTGCACAGCTAGTAAATAAGGCTCTGAGGTTGGATATGAAATTCGGTCTTAACTGGCTCCTGGTCCAGCACTCTATCCATCTACCAGCTTTGGAGTGTTTTTATTTATTTGAGTTCCTTTATTGTTTTGTTCCTTTTGAATTCCTATGAATATTCAGTTCAATTCAACAAGCATTTATTTGCCACCTAATACATGCCAGGTGCTGTGATCAGCACTAGGGAAAACAAAGACAAGAAGTCAGATGCTGTAATGATATGTAGGATAGAGATTTGTTCTCAATAGTTTTGTATCAGTAAAAGAATTGTCATGCTGAGGGCCATTAAAGGTCATTGAAGCTTACAATTAGAAGCAACACTAGCTATTATATAGTCAGTCCAACCATTGCTTAGATGTTAGAGGTAGGAAGAAACTTAGAGGTCATCCAGGGTAATAGCCAGCTGAAGCATGAAACCCCCTACTATTTCAATGACAGATCAGTTGACCTATACTCACCCACCTCCAGTGACAAAGAACTCACTACCTTTTGAGGCAAACCGTTTCATTTTTTGACAGTCATAATTGTAGGGGAATTCTCTCTTATACAGAATCAAAATCTGCTAAGTCTATTCATTAATAGCTGTCTATTTATGCACAGATCACCTGTATTTCTGTTAGGTATTTATTCAATTATAGGTTATTCAAGTCTGTTCTTTCTCTTCAACTGCCTCCGTATCACATCGTTTTTCAATCATTTGATTGCCAGAATGGTGAGGGAAAATATGTATTTCTTAGAGTATCTTCATGGGAGTGATAATATGTTAAAGAATTTCTCAAGAATATGTCAGGTAGTCACATATAAAGTATGTATTAATAGGCTGTCCACAGTTCATGTAGGTACATTATAGAGGCAAATGTGACCCTTGGGATCCCTTAGCCAAGTGAAAATATTTTATGAGCACTTTGAACCGTGGTTGGCACATAGTAGGTCCTTAATAAATTCTAGTTGACTTGATTTTTGAGATGAAATTAGAGTTCTAATGGTTAGGAAATTAGAATGTTAGTAATTTGACTTTAATTTCCAGAATTGATATAAATTTTTTGGATGGCATGGACTACTAAAGCTTCTCTGGGCTTCTTCTGCCCTCAACTCCTTAGAATCGTTAGCTTCCTGCAGGGCTCACCTCAAGTGCTGCATTTTATGGGAAGTCTTTCTTGATCCCTTTAGTTGTTAGTATTCTTCCCCCAAGCCCAAATTTAGGTCCTCAGCACCTAATGCCTGGACTAGGGAGCAAGGGAACAGTGATTTATTAAGTTCCTACTACATGCCAGGCACTGTGCTAAGCACTTTTACAAATATTATCTCATTTGATTCTCACAACAACTTTGTGAGGGAAGTGTTATTGTTATCCCCATGTTATAGTTGAGGAAACTTTGACAGAAGTTAAATGACTTGCTCAGGGTCAGTAAGGGTCTGAATCTGGATTTGAACTTAGGTCTTCCTGATTCCAGACCCGGTGCTCTAACCACTGTACCACCTAACTGCTCTCAGTAGTTTGTGTTCATGGATTTATTGAATATTGGACTAATCACTTGCTTCTGCTTCTTGCTTATCTAATTGGTTTCACTGATATACTTTTCTAGTTTTTAATATGTGAGAGGCCATATGTTTAACTAATACTGGTAGGTTTGTGTTAAATATGAATATTAAATGAAGTCTTGCAGGTATAAAATCCAATATCATTTTCACATTCTATATAATTTTCATTCCAAAATCTGTCAGATTGAAAATTTCTCTTGATGTAGGATTGACATAAATAGGTCTTCAGAGAAATGAATCTTTCCTAACAGGAATTTCAATAGCATAAAATCATTAAAAAGAGAGCCAAGATGGTTGGTCATAGAACCAGAAAAAATTGAGTTCCAATCCCACAACTGTCATATGCAAGCTGTGTGAATCCTGGGAGGTCATTTAATAAAATTTTTAGAGCTCAAAGCAAGTCTCTGCAACTGCTTTGGCAGAGAGTTTCCATATCCAAGAGTTCCCTAGACCAAGGATCCAGTCCTTGTCTCTAAAGTATATAATGTAATTAAATTAATATCTTTATCTATACATGGTGTTGTACTCACTTAAAATGCAAGATTTTAATTTTATTATTAGTTGATTACAAAAGTCTGAAGATAAATGAAAAATTTTCCTTTCCTCTGGATTATCTACAAGGGGAGCGATTCAAAACAGTTTTGCGTATGATTTGCTAAGGATTATTTTTACCATGTCTATAGCTGCAGGTAGACCATTTTTTTCCCATAAAATGAGGCCCTTAGCAGGTTTGAAAGCAACCTTGTAAAATGCAAAGAGCTCTTTTGACATCATAGACTTTAAAAAAAAATTATCTTATTTTTTCCCAATTACATGTAAAGACAATTTTTAGCATTCATTTTAAAAAATTTGAGTTCCAGATTTTCTTCTTCCTTCCCCCTCCCTAAATGGTAAGCAATTTGATGTGGAATTATATATGTGCAATCATGTACATTATTTCCATATTAGTCATGTTGTGAAAGAAGCAGATTAAAAGAAAAAAACATAAAAAAAAATAAAAAAAACATAAAGTGAAAAATAGTTTGCTTTGATTTGCATTCAGACTCCATCAGTTCTTTCTCTGGAGGTGGATAGCATTTTTCATCATGAGTCCTTTAGAATTATCTTGGATCATTGTATTGCTGAGAAGAACTAAACCATTCACAGTTGATCATTATATAATATAATTGCTTCTATGTACAGTGTTCTCCTGACTCTGCTCACTTCACTTTGCATCAATTTCTGTAAGTCTTCCCAGGGTTTTCTGAAATCAGCCTGCTTCTCATCACAGCAGTATTCCATTGGAATCATATACCATAACTTGTTCAGCCATTCCCCAATTGATAGGTGTCCTCTCAATTTCCAACTCTTTTCCACCACAAAAAAACTGCTATAAATCTTTTTGTACAAATAGGTCCTTTTCCTTCTTTTCCCTTCTCTTTGTAATATAAGATAGCATAGATTAAAATAATTTTGTTTTTCCTTATTAAAGATCTAATTTTCTCTGGAAAAATTATTTTGTCTTGCCATTTTTTTTTTGTTGCTGTTCAGTTGTTTCAGTCATGTCTGACTTTTCATGACCCCATTTGAGATTTTCTTGGCAAAGACACTGGAGTGATTTGCCATTTCCTTCCCCAGTTCATTTTATAGATGAGGAAACTGAGGCAACCATGGTTAAGTGACTTGTCCAGGGTCACACAGCTAGTAAGTATCTCAGGCCAGATTTGAACTCAGATCTTCCTGACTCCAGGCCTGGCACTCTATGCACTGTGCCTTGTTAGCTGCTAATTTTTAGGCTATCCATTTTCAAGATGTCATTTTCATGTATTAGATTCCATGCAATCTGTACTAAAGCCTTATATAAATCAAACACTACAGTCTTTCTACCAGTAACAGTAATTGTGTATACAATGAACAATAGAGTGGATCATGCTTTCTGGATTTGGTTTTTTTTTTTTTTTACTTTGTGTTTCCCTATTTCTTTAACTCAAGTTGTCTTGAACTAGTTTAAGCTATTCTAAAGGATTTTCTCTCCAAACCTGTTATTACATTTATTCATCATGAAGGGATATTATTTTCCTTTAAAATAATTGGAAATGTTACAAAATTAGATAATTAAAAATTTTAAAGTAAATTATTTTTTCATGCATTTCTAATCTGTTCCTCTTCCGACCCTCTGCCCTTTGAAAGAAATAAAGTTGGTTTTTAATCATACATCCAAAGGCAAGAAGAAATATAGTTCTCATCTTGCAGTGCTCATGATAAATATTACCAGAAAGACCACTTTGAAGAGAATTGAAGCTTATGTACCAACATTGTGAGAGATTGGCATAATGGATAGAGAGTGGGCTTCAGACGTTGGAAGATCTGGGTTCAAGGTTTGCCTCTGATGGCCACTGACTGAATGATCCTGGCAAATTCATTCAAGTTCTTAGGGTCCCAGGTAACTCTAAGACTATAAATGGCTGAGTAGTTATCACCCTGCATTGAAAGAGGAAGTTTTCTCATGAAGTCCCTATACCAACAATATCACAGATATAGTTTTAAAAAAAACTGCAGGAGTAAGAGAAATTCTACAAAGAACTTGATATGACTCGACAAAGTAATCAACATTTCCTTTAATATCAGTGACTTCAAGTCACAGAAGAGGATGGGGAAGATTTGATGGAAAAATATGATCCAGCTGTAAGAAACTTGAGATAGAGGATAGAGAGAGAAGGCATTTATTGAGCATTTTCTATATGTCAGGCACTGTGCTAAGGGCTGCAGATACATAAAAAAAGCACAAGACACAGTCCCTTCTCTCCAGGACCTAAAAGTGATGCTGGAAAGGCAAGGTAATAGTGGGGTAAGGGGAGACCCCATACAGGGTCATAACAGGGAAACTGCTGGAAATGACTTGGCAGCCAGGATACCAGTAGAGGGATTCCCTATCAAGAAGGACCTCCAAATATACCAGTTTACACATTAGATGGCACTGATTGCATCAAAGTCTGGAATGTTGTAGTGCTTTCTTAATGAGATTCATCATTACTCAAAAGAATTCAACCTAACTATCCACATAGGAAGAACCAAATGAATGAAGAATGCCTCTTTTCTAAACAATGCTATGGAATTGAATAGACAATATATAGAGCTTATCCATCAGTATTTCTATTTTGGACAATTTGTTTTTTTCTTTGCATCCTCAGGGTTTAACATAGCTCCTGGCATATAGTAAGCACTTAATAAATGCTTACTGTTGCCTTTGTTCAATTGTGTATGGCTATTTGTTGCCCCATTTGGGATTTTTTTTTTTTTTTGCTTTTTGGAGGGGCAATTGGGATTAAGTGACTTGCCCAAGGTTACATGGCCAGTTTTGTGTTGTGTCTGAGGCTGGATTTGAACTCAGGTCCTCCTGACTCCAGGGCCTGTGCTCTATTCACTGCACCCATTTGAGATTTTCTTGGCAAAGATCCTGGAGTGGTTTGCCATTTCCTTCTACAGATCATTTTACAAATGAACATACTGAGGCAACCAGGATTAAGTGACTTGCTTAGGGTCACACAGTGTCTGAGGTTGAATTTGAACTCAGATCTTCCTGACTCCAGGCCCAGCACTCTATCTACCATGCCACCTCGCTGCCCTAAATGCTTGCCGACTGCTTGACAATTTGGAGAGACAATAATCTGAGTCCAGAATTTTATAAAAGGAGGATTGCAGTGGGTTGGATTTGGAAAACTCTCATGCATTTTATGACCTCCAAATTTTTCCCTAAAACAAGGGACCAACTTAAAAAAATAATTTTGCTGATCTTTTATTTTTATGTCATCTTCATTTGCAAATATATCTTTCCCCCTTCTACATCTAAAGTACCACCCCTTATTTCAGAAAGTAAAAAGGGAATGGGAAAGAAAAAGTTTAGCAAAACTACTTAACACAGTAATCAAGTCTGATCATATATGCCATGTTCTATGTGCATAGTCACCTTCTTCCTTCAAAGAAGGTAGAAAGGGGGGTGGCTAGGTGGAGTCAGGAGGACCTGAGTTCAAATCAAGCCTCAGACACAACACAAAACTAGCTGTGTTACCTTGGGCAAATCACTTAAGCCCGATTATTCTATGTTCCCCCCTCTAAAAAGCAAAAAAAAAGGGTAGAAAGGTACATTCTCCTATCTTTTCTCCAGTGTTGAGATTGGTCACTAAATTGCAGTGTTCAGTTTTGGGTTTTGTTATTTTTTCTTTCCATTTACATTTTTCTAATAATTGAATATATTTTCCTGTTATGTTTACTTCATTCTATATTGTTTCATTTAGATTTTTCATGATATTTACCAATTCTTAATAGTACAGTGATATTCCATCACTTCCATGTACTATGATTTGTTTAATCATTCCACAATCACTTTGTTTCTATTTTGTTTTGAGTTCCTTCCTAGTAAAAAAATTTTTTAAACAATAAATGTTTATAGATATTGGACCTTTCTTTCTATCTTTAACCTTATTAGGGTTTATGCTTAGCAGTGAGATCTTTGGGTCAAAGAGTATGAACATTTTAGTCACTTTCTTGGCATGATTTTAACTGACTTTCTAGAATGGTTAGACCAATTCACAGCTCCCCTAGTAGTGCATTTGTATGCCTGTCTTCCCACAATTCCAACATGACTGATTACGCTTTTTTTTTGGCCATCTTTTCCCATTTGCTAGGTATGAAACATGAGAGTTGTTTTCATTTGCATTTATTACTATTAGAAGTTTGAAAGTCTTTCATACAGACATGAATAATTTGTAATTCTTTTAAGAACTCTTTCTATCCTCTGACCACTTATCCATTGAGGAATGGCTCAAATTATAAAACATTAATATTATTCTTCCACAGTGTTGCTACATGGTTGTGAATCATGGAACCACCATGATCTCTATGGAATTAAAATTGTGGGTTACTCAAAGATCAGTGGGAAGGTACATGCTGGATATAAATAGACTACAAACTATTAATAATGAGACATTGCATAGAAGAAGTGTTATATAAAGGATAAGACCAAAGAGATGCATGATTTTAAAAGTTAGCAGACCGATCAAGTAGGGAGATTGAGGGATAACTGACAGAGTCATGTGCTCCTCTTGTATCTATGGAATGTCAAAAGATACAGAGGAAAGAATTCACTATAATGGGGGGAACTTTTGTAGAAGATTTCTGGGAGGAATCAAGTCACACAAGATGAGAAGGCATGGATGGGTTGTGTTGTGCACACAGGGAAGGGAATACCCCCTCCATGGGATCAGATATTCATTAAAATACCAAAGTATGACAATCCCAAGTGACTCTATGTTTCAGGCCCCATTTATTGCAAGATAGAATTGATACAAAGTGCATGAAGTGAAGGAAGCAATAGCAATAGGAAGCAGTGACATCAAGCTTAAATGGAAGTAGGAGCCACTTAGAGAACCATATGTGAACATTATCTACATTCTATTTTTATTTTGTTGAGTATTTCCCAATTACATATTAATCTGGTTCAGGCTGCACTTGAGATTGTTGCAGAAGGTTGTGTTGTGAAGACCAGGGAGTTGGGAGACCATGCTCTTAACTTGGTTTTGTCCCTGACTGTGACCTTGAGTGAATCATGACTTCTTTCTATTTCTCAGCTTTCTCATTTATAAAAAGAAGTCTGGATAGATTATCCCTGAGGCCTTCTTGCCTTAAAAATTAAAAGTAACTTTAATTTAAATTCTTTCAGTCTGCTACTGTTTGTACTCAGACAGCATCCTTTCTACTTCACCCACCCTTCTTTGGGTTTTTATCTTTCTCTGTTTTATTGTCTTTATTTTGAATCATGTGTAACCATGATTCCATGCAAAAATTGTGTCTGCAATAACAAAACAATGCCACTATCTATATTCTCTAAATGAGCCGTCTTTTTCTTTTTAGGCTGTCCAGGTATGTCTGTCCCATAAAGATAAATGTATACTAAACTATTGAAATGTATTTAAAATGTTACTATTTTTATAGGTTAATTAATGTGCACTCTGCTTAGAGGTTAATTTTCAGAACTTGCTTCAATGATTATGGTTATTATTTCTTAAATAGCTACTAAGTATTTTCAAAATAGGGAATTCCTGCTGTTTTGAGTTACTGTGTTCTGTAGTCCACTGACCACTAGCTGGCAATGTTATACAGCTGTTCTTAACTCTAGACTGTAAAACGTTCCTTATTGCTGCTGAAAACCTTTAATTTTTAAAATGGAAAAAGAAACTGAATTTCTGTGGAACTGGGTACTTTTGAATATTTCTCTGCTAAGGTTCTTGAGCAGTTTATTAATAAGACAAAAACACTCAAGAAATAAATTTCTAAGTAGGGCTTTTTAATTTTGCGTTTCATTGTTCCATCCTAAATCTAGTGCTTAATATTCTTCATTTCAGAGCACGTGTATTCCAGAAAAAATTCCTATAACAAGGAAAGAAAGTAGTGCTAATTTAACCAAAAAGACCTGCTCCTGTGATTCTTGCCCTGTTCTTGTCCCCATAGAAGGAAATATCGCCCTCTTTTGGAATGAGAGAGTTCTCAAATTTTATATCTTCTGATACTCTTACTCACTACACTTAGAAAATGTCATGCAGCCAAAAGTTCACTTAGTGGAGTTCTTCATCTGGCCAATTACTAGCTACAAACCTGAGAATCTGGAATGACAATAACAATAACAAAAAGAATTACATATCAAAATTACTTGTGAACATTCTGTCTAATTACTTGGCTAATGTAATGAAGAAACACTCATTTCTTTTTGGTTGGGAAGAGGACATTAATATCCATTTTCTAGCATTGTTACTTAAAAACATAATCTTTTCCTCATAGTGTTTCATTTTAACTTAAAAAATTTTAAAATAGAAGTTAGCTTGTCACTAACAGGCATGTCAGATATCAGGCAATTTCATCAATTATAGTCATACTTTTGGGAAAAAGTCACCTTCATTTAGGTTCTCATGACCATTTTCTTGAAAGAATATACTTTATCCTTCCAATTGGATATGATTCAGTACTGATGATAATAATATAATACTTAGCATATAGCACTCTCTTGAAAACCATTAATATAGCTTTATAGCCAGTAATGAGTGAGTTACACGTAGATCAACTATGATATTTCAGCATTAAAAATAGATAAGTGGAAATTTTAGAGTCCTGAACCTGGGCTACAAGGTCAGATGAAGATAATAGGGCCACTTCTGACTGGTCTGACAGCCAATGACTCTCCCCCATAGTCCCTCCCATGCCCACCCCATTTCCACAACATCATGGACTTCCCAAATCCTTATAAACTTTCAAGTCAGGTCTCACTTAACATTTCTGGTTCTCAGTGAGGGGGTTAAACTAGATGACCTCTGAGGTCTTCCAGCTCAAAATCTAGCTCCCATACCTGAGAAGGAGGTCATTCTTTTAGCCACAATTAGAATATCAAAAGTCCTTGGCAGCAGCAACTGGGGGGGGGGGGAAGAGTGGTCTGGAGCAAGAATGATTCCTTAACTCCAGAGAAATATTAATGAGGACTATTTAACAACCACAATTAGAGATATCCATCTGGAAGAGGGGTTCTTAACCTGGGGTACATTTCAGAGCCTCCATGAACTTTGATGGGAAAAAATGACATTTTTATTTTTTACTAATTTCTAACTGAAATGGAGCATATCCTTTAATCTGAAAGCAGACAATAAACCACAAGTAGCCTTAGCAATACCTGTGACTTTGTCAACAATAAAAATCATGTATGTCTTCATACCATATTACAGTTGTTGCATTTCTCTTGAAATATTGTTTACACTCATCAGTTTAAAATTATTGTTGTTATTTAGACCAGCTGCTAGATCATAGACTTCTTGTCAATAGACTATATTTCAATATAATTGGTTTCCTTTGTAATCCTATGGATTTTATTTTATTCATTAAACATGTTATTCTGAGAAGGGGTTCCTAGGTTTCACCAGACTGCTAACTAGATCCATGACATGCAAAAGGGCTAAGAGTCCTTGATCTGGAAGATGAGGACAACTGAATAGTCCTGAAGTTTTCAAGCTAAAAGTTCTCATCAGACCTGAGTCTATATTAGAGCAATTCTTCTTCGGCAGCCCTGACTCCTCTCTGAACCAGTGGCCTCAGTTTCTTCAACTATAAAATGAAGATAATAATAACACCTACCTCTTAGGGTTGTGAGGTAATGAGACAATATTGATAAAGCACTTAGAACAGTGCCTAGGACAAAGTAGGCACTATTTAAACACTAACTGTTATTATTATGTAAGTGGGTTAAAATAATAATGTACTAAACACTACCCCAGTGAACTGAACCAGTGAATGTGTGTCTCCAGATGCCTAATTTGCTATTGTAGAATGTTTCCTGCACTGTGTAGACTAAAACCCAAAGCTCTAATATGGAAATGTTTTATATGATTGCACATAGATAATCTATACCAGATTGCTTACTGTCTTAGGGAGGGGTGAGGTGAGGGAGGAAAGGAGAAAATGTGGAACTCAAAATAAAAAAAAAAGAATGTTAAAAATTTTCTCTACATTTCTCATTTGGGAAAATATAAAATACTATTAAAAATAATAACACCCAATGCTCATGAATCTTCTTGTTCACCAAGTTCCCTTACTTCCCTTAAACCTAATATGCTGTAAACAATGAGTCAGATGAAATCAGCCAATATAGAACAAAGTTTTCATGCAGAAAAGGGCTTGAGCATGTTATGAAACATCCACAAGGTGAACTTATCCTGTGAGAACTACATCATTTGTGTCTAATGGGGAGCACCTGCTTCCAATCAGCAAAGTCAGAGTGGGAGGAATAAGGCTATAAACTACCACGGCATGTTAAGATTAGTCTCAGATAACAAATAAATCATAACAAATTACCGATAATAATATCAATAGTAATTACCTTAAAGCCCAAGCTATTATCTGTGATTTGAGGGGAGCTCAATGGTAGAGAAGGGGAATTTTAGCCAGGGTGGGGACTCTCTGTGCCCTGAGATGGCTATGGTAGCTGTGAAGGCCTTTTGGGAACCCTGAAATGCTAGTGAATTGGGTTCTATTGATAACGCTGATTGGGCTGGCACTCTGACCTGTGTGTTGTGACAACTCCTATGACTTTAAGAAATAAATAAGGCGACGTAGGGTTTTTGGCCAGTTCTACACAAAAGTGTTGTGACAATCATCTTGACAAAGAGTACAACAGAGTAAGTAATACCCTTTTAGGCTTTCTGTTTCTCAAATGAGATAAACATGTAAAAATCTTTTTAAACTTTTAGAGCACTATTATTGTTACTGTTATCGTTCTGGAATGTCAAGTACACAAAATACAGAAGAGTAAACTAAATACCAGCACTCCAATTCCTGGAAGTGCTTCATGTGTTATTCCTCCTTTGTATTCAAAGGGGACCAGTGACCTCCAGGGTGATGTCTTGACTTGTGTGTGAATTGGATGTAAGTGAGGCAGAGCTGCATAAAGTTGTCAGCCTTACTCTCTTTTCCTGCGTCATTGAAGTCCAGTGGCAAGATAAGGTCAGGACAACTGGAGATGACCAAGATGCAGTGTCTGACCAAGCTCCAAACACTCCATGGCATCTGCTTTTACCACCTTCGTGGCCATTGGAACAAACTGATCTCATCCACCCATTCTGGGAGGGAAGACTTTATGTCCTTGGGGTAGACTTCCCCCTAAGTCACTGACAGTTTTGAGGCCTGTCTGTTATCCTCAATCTGGTTTAGCATCTCTGCTGAGATGGTTTACAGGGGTATGCCCTCTACCACACAGTAAAGCAGATATGGTTAGAAGGAATGTTTAAAGTGATGAGATCCCAAATCTATTTGAGTATTTGAGTTTTTCTTGGTTACTCAGGAGTATTTAGTTTGGAAGGGTGGAGTTTCCTTAGAACTGACTATGATTGAAAGAAAAAAGGCATCAATAAAATATATTTTTAAAAACAGAGGTAGCATTTACATACAAAAAACTAGCCGTGTGACCTTGGGCAAGTCACTTAACCCTAACTGCCCTCCAAAAAAGCAAAAAAAAAAAAAGAGGTAGCAGATGACAAGGTAGAAAGGAGTGCTCAAGGCAGATTGAGCAAGCAGGATGCAGGATGTGAGACATGAGATAAGATACAGGGTGTGACCAGCCAGAAAAGTGATCAAAGAAGTCTATGCATCAAAGCCCCTACCATGGACTTGGCTGTGTGCTTTCACAAAGCACCCCCAACTACATGACATCCCTGAATAGCCCTTCCCCTTTTTCTGTTTTCCTTGCTTATCTGTATGGCAAAGACACCTCAGGACTACTGGATATCCCAGGCATTCCAGAGCCATGCTTGCCTGCTCTCCTGTTCCCCTTTTCCCTATTCCATCAAGTTGTATGCTGTCAGACTCTTAATCTGGCAAATTGCTCTGCCTCCTATGGAAGCAGGCCTGCTGGGTACATTACCCCAATAAACACCTTTCTTTAACTTGGAGCCTGTCTGAGTGATGTCTTTCAGGACACTAAGATCCACCCGTCTATTCTTCATCATTTCTATTCTTCATCAGTGGATATATTCAATCCAGGAAGAGTAGAAAGGGTTTCACTTTCCCATTATGACCTGGGGATGAGAAGCAGGTACTGACTGGGGTAGAGATTTGTAAGATAAAAAGGAAGCAGTTGAGTAGTGGTGAGAAAGAGAGAGAGGTCTCAAAAATTGAGGTGATAGGGCTAAGGTAGTGACTGTAAGTACTTCCAGGGGCATGCAAGGCCAGGACTGAGGTGGAAGCCATTGCACAGGGGGCCTAGACTACAGCAGAAGCAGAGATGGATGGGATATAAATGCTGTCTTCAGTGAGATGCTTCAACTCCACTTACACCAAGACTTTTCCTATTAGTGTTGTAAGTGTGCTTATGTAGGGATAGGAAAATAGATCTTACTAAATGGACACAAAACATTTCACATCCTCACATGCTTATGTAGCGTTTTGAACACACTGTGAGTGTTATGGGCAAAATCCCCGTATGTAACAGGTTCATGTGCTGGGGATAGAGGGATCCAGGGGAACCCATGGCAGTACACTCCCTCTCCACTATTCTTCTTTCATTTTTTACTTCTGGGCTTGCTAAAACATTCTCTATATATACAGTGCATACATATATAGACAGAGAGATGATAGATGTATTTATATATACAAATATATGTACACTTATATGTGTTACACACACATATATGTACATTTATATATATTATACACACACATATATATGTATATATAGATAGATGCACCCATCTATCACCTGTATACTGTCTGTCACTCTATTTGTCTAGTGCAAGGGCTCTTAATTTAGAGTCTATGAACTTAAAAAAAATTTTTTGATAACTATATTTCAATATAATTGATTTCCTTTGTAATCTTGTGCATTTGATTTTAGGAATTTAAGGACATTATTCTGAGAGAAGGACCACAGGCTTTACAAGACTGCCAAAGGGATCCATAACGGAAAAAAGGTTGTGAACTTGTGGTTTAGAGCAATAAAACTCAAATAGAGAAGGGGGGGCATCAAATCATTCAAAAGGATCCCTTTGGGCTGCATAATGACTTAGAAAATCACCTATTGGGGCGGCCAGGTAGCACAGCGAGTAAGAGCAACAGCCCCAGTGTCGGGATGATCTGGGGATCGAATCCAGGCTCAGACACTTAGCACCCACCCAGAAACACCCGGCTGTGCAACCATGAGCCAGTTACTTAACCCCAATTGCTTTAAAAAAAAATCACCTATTAACATTATCTCTGATCTATTGTATTTTGAATTATTTTGTTAAATATTTCCCAATTACATTTTAATGGGGGTTTGTCACCACTAAGTAATGTATGTGGCCTTTCAGTAGGCCTCTGTAACATGTTTGACCCTTCTGGTTTAGGGGAATGAAAATTCAGATTATAGAACACATTCTTTGCTCTTTGTTCATTTCTCCGTTTCACCTTGCACTGGCTAAAGGCTGTTGTGTGGAGAAGCCACTAGGTAGGAACTACCTGGGAAGAAAGCATTGTTCAATTGCTTCTTGCCTGTTGTAGGCTTCTGTAGTAGATCAGTAAGGACTCCACAGGTTTTTAGTCCTAAATCATCCTTTCCCAACTTCTATTGTTCCAAAATAACCCCAAAAAATAAAGGTGAGTGCGCCAGCTTCTTTTTGTCATACAGTAGAGTATGCAGTGTCAGAGATGGAACAGACAGAAGGAGCTTGGTGGGAGAGAAGCATGGAGGTTCTGTCCAGCGCAGGCTATTGGAAGTACAGCATGCAGCCCTAAAGGCTTCTGACTGCCAAGAGCAGAGTGGAGCTACTCCCTGTTTCAACATTGGAGAGGGACAGTTAACACATCGTTTCCTTCATAGCTTAGAGGGTTTAGAACTGTGGTGGTGTAATAGTAATGAAATTTGAAGTTCCTTTTGTATTGCTAAGCTGAGAGGTACTTAGCACTTAGTAATCAATCATGCCTCTGTGAAAGAAACAGAAGGTATGAACTCCTGTCTCCTGTTGCTGATGTAACAGGAAGGGGTTGGCTGAAACAGAAAGCTAATGCTGTGTGTATATATAAGGAAAGCCCCAGAGAGGGGGAGTTAGTTAGATCTTCTTGGAGCAGACTTTGTGGAGGCAGAAGCTGCTGCTGATGGGGTACTTGGGATCTATGTTTATAACATCAGTCTGTGATATCAGTTTGTAAAATCAATTTGTAAAACCAATTTTGGTTTTACAGGACTTGGTTTAACTTCTACCTTCTGTAATGGTAATGGGATTTGAAGATCTTCCATGCCCCTTAAACTTGCTGATGAAGTTGGAAGGGATGGGGCAGGAAGGAGCTGGAGCCGAGTGGGAGCCGGGTTGGAGCCAGAGTGGTGACTGGAAGTGGTGGCAGTGGCAGCACGAACTTTTCTTTTTGAGCTTCCAGAACTTCTGCTAAGGATTCCTGCGGAGGACTGCTGGGATGGGAACTGCAGGGGACTGGAGCTGCTGGGAGTGAGCTGCATGGAAGCTGAGCAGTTCCCGTGAATAGGGAGAGGAGGATCTTTGCCTGAGGGAGCCTGTTTTGTTTTGAAGGCTTGAGAATGTGGGTGTTTACTGCATTAACTATGTGTGCCAACTCTGTGGCTACTGTGATGGCTTTGACTTTCTGGTTTTGGGACTCAGCTTGCTGGTATTTGAATAAATGTTCTGGCTATGTCCCCATGTAGAGAGCCTGTTACATTTTGTGATTAATAACCATATCAGCATATTTATAGTCACCATAGGCATTGTGAATACTGCATTGTTGTTACACCTTCTAAATGAAGCCTTTACTGATCCACTCACTAGTGGTTCCTACCCTAAATTACCTTGTACACATTCTTTGTATTTTTATTTATTTTGTTTTTTTTCTTTTTAAGCAATTGGGGTTAAGTAATTTGCTCAAGGTTACACGGCCAGGTGTTTCTGGGTGGGTGCTTAGTGTCTGAGCCCGGATTCGATCCCAGGTCATCCTGACTCTGGGGCAGTGCTCTTACTCACTGTGCTACCTGGCCGCCCCTATTTATTTTGTTAAACATTTCCTAATTACATTTTAATCTGGCATGGGATACATTCACGAGTTGCCTAGATGAGTTTGACCCTTCCAATCTAAACTACTAGTCTAAAATCTATACATTTTCATCTCTCTCTCCGAGAGAATGTAAACTCCTTCAAGGCAGGAGTCATTTAATTTTTCCTTTTTATTCCAATTACCAGCACGATGCTTGGCACATAGTAAATAAAGGCTTGCTCATTGGTTGTTTCACAGTGACAAGTTACATAAATGTTAAGTAGAAAAATCCAGAATAGACAATTTGGTTTAAAAATTACGTGGTCATTGGTGATCTTGAAGAGAGCTGTTTTAGAGGAGTATTAGAAATTTCTTGTCTCTTTGTAAAGCACATAGCACAGCACTGGGCACCTAGTAGGAGCATAATAAATGCCTGTTTTCTTCCTTTATGTGTGTAAGGAGAGAGCATGTAACATTCCAATCCTCTGTACAATTTATTTCAGCATGCATTTATTATGTGTTGGGCTCTCCTATTGCTTTTGCCTTCAGGAATACCCATTTTCACTGTTCGTGTCCAGTTGGCTTTGTCTTTTTTTTTTTTTTTGAGGGTGGAAGGCAAGTCAAGGCAATTGGCGTTAAACAACTTGTTCAAATTCACACAACTAGTAAGTATCAAGTGTCTGAGGCTGGATTTGAACTCAGGTCCTCCTGACTCTAGGGCCAGTGCTCTATTCACTGCACCACCTAGCTGCCCCTGGCTTTGTCTTTTAACCACTAGTACAACAATGGAGAAAGGCAGCTCAACCCTAGACTGGTTGGCTGAACAGTCCTTTGGCATTTTATTACATACATCTCCTTTTCACCTAGAGTGACACATGTGAGATGATCTGTCCCAATGCTTATTAAGTATTTGGTGATCATTTTTTTTTTAAAAGAAAGTTTATCAAATGAAAATTATTGTTCTTGGATAAATGACCAAGACTGTGACTACAAATGACATGTTTCTTCTGAATTTTGAAGAGATTCTAGATTCCCAGCCCCTGACTGGCATTATGATATTTTTTTTGTTGTTGTGGTTAGGTTTCTTCAGTCTCCTTTGCTCAATGCTGCATCTTAGTCCTAAATGTATTATGTTCTAGTACAAGTGTGTGCTACACGTTTCCAATATTCAGTCCCAAGGCAGTCTCTTCTTCTGTGATCTATTTTTCCCTGTGGTTCTCCTATCATTTTTCTTAGGATGATGGTAACAACAACAGATTTATCACTGTTTCATTTTATCCCTAGTAGGCATACTTCTGGGTTACTGTATATGTCTGCAGCTCATGACTGCACTTACCAACAAATTATTATTGGGCTACTTCTCTCATATATTTGAGGTTACAATAACATCCTGTCATATAAAGCCTTCTCAGTTTGAATCCACAATTCTGCATGAAAATGTCAATATGATATCTAAATGTTGCACCCATCCTTTTTTTATGCAAACTATAAAGCAGGAGCCTTGAATTATAAGCATTTTTCCAACCATCTCAGAGGGCATGGTCCTATATTAGGAAAGATAGTACTATAGTAAATAAGAGTAAGGAAAATTCATGTTCAAATACCTCATCTGATATTTGCTACAGTAGCTATGTGACCTTGGAGAAATCACTTAGCTTCTCTGAGACTCAGTTTCCTCATCTGTAAAACAGAAATAATAATACATGTAGTACTATCTCATAGGGTTGTTATGAAGTTCAAAAGAGATAATATTGTAATGGGAATGTAAATTTGAAGATCTTCCCTGCCCCTAGGCTAAAGTGCACCTGGAGCCTGGGGTGGGAGGCTTGTTTTTCAGTAGATACTTCTTGATTGGCCAGTGAGTCAATAAGGTTGTTACATTCTCTGAGCCAGGAGAAGACTATATAAGCCCTGATGTGTAGCTTTATTTTGGGGCTCACTTTGAGAAGTGTTCTGTGATTTGATCTGGATTCTGGGAAGCCGTTGTCCAGAGCCCCCCGGCTTTGAAAAACCCAGATGTTGATTTGGTATGGATGTAATGGTTGGACAGTTTGGAAATCTGTCTACTTGATCTGTTTCTGTCTTGATAATTCTGCCTGTATACTTTGAAGTTCAGGGTGCTGACCTTTTTCCCCTGAACAAGGTAAACGATATATGTCTGATTGATTAAAGTAAGCTTGTTAACTCATTTTGAGTTGCTTTCCTTTATCAAAGCAGATCCAAGAACCTGTGTTGGCAGCAAACCCTGAGGATGTTTGGGGAGTGCTTGCTGCTACAAATATATGTTAAGTGTTTTGTAAAACTTAAAGCACAATATAAATGTCAGCTATCATGATGATACAGATCAGAATTAAATTGTAAGTATAAAAATCCCTTAGAAAATTTTAGCCATAATGTTATAGTATCTTTAGTTCACTTTATATATATATATAATTTAAAAAGTGATTTTACCTAAAACAATACTTATTTTTTCTCAGAGAAATTAAAATGATGATTTGAGTGGGAAATTTATATATTTAAAAGAAAATATTAATGTTCTCATAAAACATATTTACATGAGCTAAAATGAAAAGGTGATTAAAAATAATAAGAAAAAACAGTGACTGAACTCACAGAATGATATTGTGTTAACCTGGGAGAGAATGGCATGATTTAATCCAAAGACTGAATTTAATAGTTGAAGAATCTGAAGCCCAGAGAGGGGTAAATGACTTGCTCATGGTCACAGATCTCATTGAGACACAGATCTCATTGAGATCTCATAGAGACAGAATGAGAACTCAGGTGTTCTAGGTCCAATTCCAATCTTTGCTCTTTCCATGTTACTAGGTATTTCATCTCTCCCACCCTCCTAGAAATAGAAAGGTTAAATCAATTTTATCCCTAGCTCTACAAGGCCAATACTTCTCAGAGACTGAGAAAGTTCTTCTCAAGTTGTCTAGGTTAATAACCATCAACTTGGAGTAGCTTTTGTTAATTGTTTACTAGTAATGAAGTGGTGGTGGTATGGTGTGTTGGGATTGGTGATAAGGGTTGTCACTCACTCATAATGTCACCACCCTTGTGTGGGTTGGATTTATTCCTTCCCAAGCACAGCCTTAGTTCTGTCCCTTATATATGACTTGTTTTTCCTTTTAAGCTGTCTGGGAGTGGCAGGGGTGGGGAGTCGCATAGGGGGAATAGCACAGTAGATGGAATATTGGGCCTAGAGTTAGGAAGACTCATCTTCCTGAGTTCAAATCTGACTTCAGACACTTACCAGCTGTGTGATCCTGGGCAAGTCACTTAACCCTGTTTACCTCAGTTTCCTCATCTGTAAAATGAGATGGAGAAGGAAATGGAAAACCTTTCTAGTATCTTTGCAACAACACAGGGGAGGAGGGGGTAATTTGCAAGAAGAAAAGGCCAATGCCTCACTTTTTCTTATATAATATCAGCTCATCACAGTCTTTCCCCAGATTGTTGACTTGTTTTGCCTAGAGAAACCAGAGTCCAAGTTTCTGCTTTTATTTTGAGGAATTGTAAAATTGAACCAATAATTCTTTTTTATTTAACTCTGAGCCCCCAGCCAGGAAAATTGAGCTCTCTCATTCTCTCTTCCCAGTATCCCTCCTATTGTCTTCCTTAGCCACATTTGTGTAGAGCGGTAATGAAATGGCTAGCTATATTGATCTTTAAAACCATCTTTAAAGACAAAGTACATTGTTGAGGTTAGAGTTTGGAGAACTGGTTTGGATTTGAAAAATTCACTTAGACCTTCTGTTTAGTCAATGGGAGTTTTATTGACACAAAAGCATGCAGGCCTGAGATTTAGCAAGGAGCTAAAAAAAGGCACTGATATAGGAAAAGGACCAGACATACAGACAGAAAGCTATACAGCCTGTAGGATGATGATGTAACTTTTAGGGTTTCTAACGGGGGTTGGAGGTTTAGGGACAGGATGAGGAAGATGGATGACATAAAATAAGGGAGACAGAGGAAATTTTATGACCCAGGATGAGGGGAGACAAGGAATTTTATGGTCCAGGATAAGGGGGAAGTTTTATGGTATTTCAAGATAATAAGGGAAGAGACTTTAGGATACCCTCAGACTCAAGAGGGTCTCAGAAGGTACAGAAAAAGCAACCTTTAATATTAACCCTTAGGGCAACTTTGTATCCACATCAACACTGGAAGGGAAATAAGCTGAGAGAGAGAGAGAGAGAGAGAGAGAGAGAGAGAGAGAGAGAGAGAGAGAGAGAGAGAGAGAGAGAGAGAACAAGTGAAAAAGAAGAGGACCTACTCAGACTTTCCTTATGCCTCATTGCTTTAGCTTTCAGCATTTTGAGGTTACTAATCCACTGCTTATTCAAATTCATTTTCCTGAGGTGTTTCCTCTTCCATGGGTTCACTTGAGCTTGCTTCCTCTCCTTCCTTGTCCATTTACAAAGTTACTACCCTTCCTTTCTCTTAAGATAGTAGGGCTAGTTTCTCAGTCAAAGACTATTCTGAAATATTCACAAGGTCTGAGTAGCTCCTCAGGGGATCAAGGAGGGGAATGCTGGAGATTTCCCCTCACCAACAGTGTTCATTTCCAGTATCCTATTATATTAATGATGGAATATTTTAGCAAAAACAATAATAATAACAACAATAAGAAAAACATTCCAGTACATTTAAATTAAATGAGAGATAAAAAATTCTGGAGGAGGTGGTATAATGCAAAGAGTACCTGACTTGTGAATCAAGGGATCTAGGTTTGAATCCAAACTTTAATATTTATTCACTGTGTGATATAGGTAAGTTTCTTTATCTCTCTGAGCCTCAGTTTCCTAAGCTGTAAAATGGGGATAATATTATTTGTACTATATATCTTAGTAGCCTTACTGTAAGGAAAGTGATATGGGAATATGGATTATGATGATTTTTTTTGTTCAGAAAGCTGCAATTTCATTGTGTGAGGGTCTCTAGTCTAGAAACTCCCACGAGTAGTACCAATCTGCAGTTCATCTAGAATTTATAGCTGTAGAGAGTTTCTTGAGGTACTGAAATATTAAATGACCTGCCTACTGTCTGTGATCACAGAGATACAACTTGAATCTAGGTTTTTCTTCGTCTAAGGTTGGCCTTCTATCCAGTATGCTACACTGTTCCTGAATTATGATTAATGATAACAAGTCACTTAGGTGTCATGGGGACTATTCATTGGTTACTTCAATCATGACAGTTAAGAGGTTGCTTTTGATTCTATAGGCCTCATGGTTGGATATACCTATTGCGCTTATCAAAAGTCCCTTTTCAGGAATCACATGTGTGGGGTGAGATTGAGTGATGATATGGAATGTAATTCTTAGGATCTTAACTTCAGAGCTAGGTAGGACCTTCAGCATCATCTAATAATACTCCCATATTGTATCAATAAGGAAACTTGGCCTCAGAGAAGGGAAATCATCAATACTAAGCCACATGAGTAAAACTAGCTTCAGAGTTGGTATTTGAAGCTGTTTTCTGATTTCAGATTCAACATTTTTCAGTCCACAAACATTTATTAAGCTAGACCCAACATGTGCCAGTCTTGATAAAATTACTGAACATTATTTGCAAAGCTTATTATCCATTGAAAAAAAATCTGGCCTCAACTCTATTTGGCCTGCAAAAATTCCCTCTCCTTACTTTACAGGTGTCAACCACTGTAGTCTTCTAGTCCTAGGCACCAATATTTTGATCACTGGGCCAACCATCTGCTTGAGAATTCAATACTCAATATTATCTCCCTCCTATGTATGCCACAACTACCAGTTTTTGTAAAAATGAACCTAAGAGGTAACAGAAGAGACAGATTTTCAAATTTAATTTCTTTGAGGTTCACTGACTGACTTTCATTAGCCTCATTCTCATATTTCCTTTAAACTTACCTTTATTGTCCTTAGGTTTCCAACTTTGAATGAGGAGGAGGTAGTGATATTAATTTATTTTTGTAGGACTTAATGCTTAGTAGCATCTAAAAACAGTCACTTTATTCATGATATATTTTAAATGCTTACTCTGAATTTATAGCAATACCTCTTCTTTGTCCTTTACCATTCTTTCTATAGACTGCCAAGGGCAATGGAGTTGAAATCAGTGATTTATAATATATTGATAATGCTAGGAATTACCTTTTAACTAACCTAAGAAAATGGAGGGCATGGGATAATTTAGCTGCAGAAAGCAAAAGTCTCTAGAAAACTAAGTGCTGAATTCACCTCGAAGTTATATTTTGAGCACAAGTGTTCTGACAATTAAACTTCTTTATAAAGAAGTTGGCTGTGTTAAAGAAGAAAAAAAATTCTTGACATGAATATTATCATATTGTAAGGGTCCTGTAACCACTGACTACTAGGGTCCCTTGACCTTTTGACACAGGAATGCCTGAAAGAATAGGGAAGAGCTCAGAATCTGTTGCAAGTATACATGATTTTGTGACACAGCTGTTTGGTAAATGACATCCTGGTGTACATGGAAATACCAGTGAAAACTCACAGCTTGATGCCTGAGACTCTTCTAGGGACATACACAATTAAAAAAGCAATAAACACAGTGACATTGAGAAAGTCAGCCAGGTACCCAGACTTTCCAGAACTGAATTGCTCTCTAATAAATCACTATGTAACAATCAATCAACATTTATTAAGCACCTACTATGTGCCAGGTGCTGTGCTACGTACAAGGGACACAAGTACCAAGAATAAAACAATCCTTACTTACAGGGAGTTTACATTTAGATGGGGAAGATATCAAGTACATACCTAAACATATACAGTACAAATATAAAGTGAATAAATTTGTTGTTGCTCAAGTGTGTCCAACTCTTCTTGACCACATTTGGGGTTTTCTTGGCAAAGATACTGGAGTTGTTTGCCATTTCCTTCTCCAGCTCATTTTATAGATGGTGCTTGAAATATGTCTTAAAAGGAGATACGGGCTCTGAGGTGGAGGTAAGAAGGGATGAAGAGGGATGGGAGATGGAATGTGAAAGGACCAAAGAGAAGGCCAATTTGTCTAGATTTTAGAGTATGGGAGGGAGAGTAATGTCCAATAATACTGGAAAGTAAGACTGGCCCCACTTTTTAAAGAGTTTTAAAAGGAGAGGCAATGGTAACTGATTTTAGAGGCCATAGGAAGCCACTGGAGCTAATTGAGTAAGAGAGTGAAATGGTTTGTTCTGTATTTAAAATTACTTTGAAAGTAATGCGTAAGATGGATTAGAATGATGAAAATCTTAAGGTAAGGAAACCAATAAGAAGATTGTTGTAATGAACAAACTGAGAGGTGATGAGGGCCTAAAATAAGACGGTAGCCGTGTGAATAGAGAGGAGTGGTTGGGTGTGAGAGATGTTGTGGAAATAGTAACAGTAGTATTTGGCAACTGATTGGATGTGTGGGGTGAGGAAGAGTGAGGAGTACAGGATAATGCTGAGGTTACAACCCTAGGACATTAGAAGAATGGTGGTGTCTTCATCTGGAAAGAGGTAGGTTTTTTGGGGAGATCATGAATTCAGTTTGGGATATGTTGAGTACAGTTTGAAATGTATGATAGGCAAATGATGTAAGACTGAAGCTCTGGAGGGATACTGAAGTTGAATAGATATATCTATGAGTCATATGCATAGAGATAATAGTTAAATCTATGGGAGACGGTGAGATTACCAAAAGTATATAGAAGGAAAAGAGAAAAGGGACTAGTACAGAACCTTGGGAACACCTAAGTTAGGGGTAATGATATGTATAATGGACCAGGGGCCAGGAAAGGAGCTTGAGAAGGATAGGGCAGGCAGGTAGGAAGAGAACCAGGGGAGAGTAGTTTCATGAAAACATGGAGAGAGGGAAACGAGGGAGGGAAGGAGGACGAGAGAGAGAGACAGAGACAGAGACAGAGAGAGAAAGAGAAAGGGAGACAGAGACAGAGAGAGAGAGAGAAAGAGAGAGAGAGAGAGAGAGAGAGAGAGAGAGAGAGAGAGAGAGAGAAGAAGAAGTATGTCAGTTCACAAGGAGGAGGTGATTAACAGGGTCCAAATGAAGCAGATAGATCTGACTCTAAAAGGTTGGAAACCAACTAGAAAAGACCATTAGATTTGGCAATTTAAGTGATCATTGTTAACTTTGGAAAGAACAACTTTAGTTGTGTAATGAGATAAAAAAAATTATAAAGGGTGAAGAGTGAGAGGAAAGAAAGTGGAGGGCGGGTGGAGTCAAGATGGTAGAGTAAAAGCAGGAACTTGTTTGAGCGCTTTCCCCAAACCCCTCCAAATACCTGTAAAAAATGACTCTAAACAATTTTAGAGCTACAGAACCCACAAAATGACAGAGTGAAACACATCTGTAGCTGAAGACAGCCTGGCAGGCCTACAGGAAGGGTCTATTGCATCAGGCTGGGAGTGGAACGCTGTCCCTTGTGGGCTGCACCAGCACAGACTGGGCCAGAGCAGGCCTCAAGGGACTGAATCAGTTGGCAGCTGCAGTGGTTTCCAGACTTCTCAGCCCACAAATAGCAAAGACAAAGTAGTAGGTCAGTGAGGAAAATCTATTGGACTTGGGTGAGAAAAGAGCTTGGGTCAGGCCCTAGCCCTAGGGTGGTAGAGGTGAAGGTGGCAGCAGCAGTAGCAGCAACTTCTTCCAGAGCTCTGGGTCCACAGATGGCAGGGGGATCAAGTGGCTGAGCAGAGGGCAATTGCAGGGATCTCTATGCTGGCACTGAGGCAGGATTCTCTTGCTTTGCCCTGCTTGGATATGGGTTGTAGTCTTGGGGGTGGTGGTCCTGGGGTGAGGAGCAGTGCTGGCGTGGCAGAGCTTGTGGTGGCTGTGGAGAGGGAGTCTTCCTTATACTTCTGAGGCAGAAAAGAATGCCTGTGGTCACTCACAGACCAGACCACAGGCCAGGAGAGGAGTAAACACCTCTTCTTTGATCATATCACCTTAGAAGAACTGAAAATTTATAGATGCCTAAAAGTAGTTCTGACAATAGTTGCACAAAACTCCATAAACTTAGGACAGAGTATTATTCACTCTCAAAACAGAGTTCTAACTTGGCAAAGAACTCAAAGTCAAGTAATTGGCCAGGAAAATAAGCAACTAGAGGAAAAAAAATCAGACTGTAGAATCTTACTTTAGTGACAAAGAAGAACAAAACATACAATCAGAAGAAGACAACAAAGTCAAAACTCCTGCACTAAAAGCCTCCAAGGAAAATATGAATTGGTCACATCTCATGGAGGAGCTCAAAAAAGATTCTGAAAATCAAGTAAGAGAAGTAGAGGAAAAATTAGGAAGAGAAATGGGAGTGATGCAAGAAAATCATGAAAAACAAGTCAACACCTTGCTAAAGGGAAACACACAAAAAATGCAGAAGAAAATAACACCTTAAAAATAGACTAACCCAAATGGTAAAAGAGGTCCAAAAAGCCAATGAGAAGAAGAATGCCTTAAAAAGCAGAATTGGTCAAATGGAAAAGGAGGTCCAAATGTTCACTGAAGAAAATAATTCCTTCAAAATTAGAATGGAGCAAATGGAAACTAATGACTTTAAAACAGAACAAAAAGAATGAAAAAATAGAAGACAATGTGAAATATCTCACTGGAAAAACCATTGGCCTGGAAAACAGATCCAAGGGAGATAATTTAAAAATTCTTGGACTACTTCAAAGCCATGATTAAAAAAAAGAGCCTAGACATCATCTTTCAAGAAATCATCAAGGAAAACTGCCCTGATATTCTAGAAACAGAGGGTAAAATAGAAATGGAAAGAATCCACCTCTTGAAAAAGATCCCAAGAAGAGAACTCCTAGGAATATTGTAGCCAAATCCCAGAGTTCCTAGGTCAGAGAGAAAACATTACAAGTAGTCAGAAAGAAACAATTCGAGTATTGTAGAAAAACAATCAGGATAACACATATCTAGTAGCGTCTACATTAAGGGATCAAAGGACTTGGAATATGATATTCTGGAGGTCAAAGGGGCTAGGATTAAAACTAAGAATCACCTATCCAGCAAAAATGAGTATAATACTTCAGGTGGAAAAACGGATATTCAATGAAATAGAAGACTTTCAAGCCTGGAAAAGCAGCAGACAGAAGCAGGGAAAAAAAAAGAATAGTTGAAGGAAATATATGTATGTATGTATGTATATAGACAGAGGGTATAGGATGAGTTTAATATGAAGGAATGATATCTAAAAAATAAAATTAAGGATTGAGAGAGGAATATATTGGGAGAAGGAGGAAGGGAGAGACAGAATAGAGTAAATTATCTCACATAAAAGAGACAAGAGAAGGCTGTTGCAATAGAGGGGAAAAGCAGGGAAGTGAAAGTCAACCTTACTCTTATTGGAGTTGACTTAAGGAGGGAATAACATACACACTCAATTAGGAATCTTACTCTACAGGAAAGTAGGGGGTAAGGGGATAAGAGGGGGAGATGATAGAAGGGAGGGCAGATTGGGGGAGGGGATAGTCAGAAGAAAACACTTTTGAAAAGGGACAGGGTAAAAGGAGAAAATAGAATAAATGGGGGGAGAGATAGGATGGAGGGAAAGACAGTCTTTCACAACATGAATACTATGGAAATGTTTTACATAACTATACATGTGTAACCCATATTGTATTGTTTGTTTTCTCAATGGAAGTGGGTGAGGAGGGAAGAAGAGAAAGAATTTGGAACTCAAAGTTTTAAAAACTGCTCTTTCCTGTTTACAATGGCTATTTGACAAGTGTCATGCTCTTCAGTAGTCCTGCTTACACATGCACAGAAAAAAAAATAATTCTACTCAGGAACTATGTCTCCAAGCACAGATGAAGAAAAACCTTTAGCAAAATTGGTCACGTTTGTCTTCATCTTCTGTCTCTCCTTGCTGTGTATTTCCATTCCCTTTAATGACAGTGACCTCGGACTACAACCCTTTTATAGATTCAATGCTTCAAAGATTCAAAAATGCTTATTATGTGCGAAGAACTCTGCTGGATATTAGAGTATGCAGAGGTATGGTTCCTGTCCTTATAGTGTTTATAACTCTAAAATAGGAGACATAACTTACATGAAAAACTGAGATAGAAAATAGACAATGAAAAGTATACAAAATGTAACAAGGTTCTATACAAAGTGTGAGGAAGGAAAGACAATTTCTGACTAGAGGAATCAAGGAAGTCTGCATGGAGGGAGCTCTTGATGTAGACCTTTAAGTATTGGTAGAATTTTTTTTTGAAACTGGCTCTTTCTAGTTCCTGCCCAGACTGGAATTGCATTGGCCACTCATGGGCTGACTTCACTGCTGATTGACATGGTATAGAAACTTTAGTTGCTCATTCTGACCTGGGTTTGTTTGTTCTTTCTTAGAGGGCCTGGTACCTTTGCCCCCTCTCTTAGGTTCACCATGTTGGTGCTGGTCTTTGTGTAGACACCTGATTCCTTTAGTTTCATTGCAGCTCAGAACATTAGAACTCAAGTGATCAACCAGCATCAGCCTCCTCAGAAGCAGACCACAGGTGCACACCATCATACCTGGATGGATGGGCAGAATTTCAATAGGCAAGTATAGGAAAGAAGAATATTCTTGGTACAGAGAAAACAAGTTTAGTAGAAAGCATACTTAACTGAGAGTCAGGAGATATAGGTTCAGACATTTGCACTATTTTTAGTATTTTTATTCTCCCAATACTCTCTTCTCCCACCTTGAAGAGGCATATTCTCAGGTAAGTGAAGCCTCATATCCTTTGAGTCTCCCTTCTCTTTACCTTTGTTAAAATAGAAAATAATCTGGATTTAGAATCAAAGGGTCTGGGTTATATATTATATTTCTCAGTTGATGGGCACCCATTTTGCTTCTAGCTTTTAACTACCACAAAAAGTTTTACTACACATATTTTTGTGTATGTGGAAACCTTTTGTCATCGAGCATCTTGAGATATAACCCAATAATGACATCAGAGTCAAGGGAGATGCAAAGTTCAATGACTTTTCTAGTATGATTCTATGTTGCTTTTTACAGTAGTTAGAGTTACACCAGTTAAGTACATCTATCTTCTTGTAGTCCTTCTAATAATACACACATTTCATCTTGAAAATATGATGGATATGAGGCAAAACCTCAGATTTATTTTTAATTTGCATTTCTTTTATTGTTAGTGACTTGGAGCATTCCTGCATATGATTATTGATAGTTTGCATTTCTTCTTTTGGAAACTGCTTTTCCACATCCTCTGACTACTTATTTATTGGTGAATATCTCATATATTTGTATCAATTTCCTGTATATGTTAGACATCAGACTTTTTGCTATAAATCTTTTCCCTAATCAATAGATTCTCTTATTCTGGATGCGGTAATTTTGTTTGTCTAAAAGCTTTATAATTCTATGTAAAAATATTAGTTTTCTCTTTTATGATCACCATTATCTCTTGTTTGGTTAAGAATTCTATTCTGAGTTATAGATATGCAGAGGACCATTTTTCATTTTCCTTTGAATATTAGAGTGATCCTTTATGATATTTGTTTACAGTTTACTATTGTATATAATATAAGGTTTTGATCTAGCTCTAATTTCTGTTGAACTGTTTTCTTTTTTTTTCTTTTTGCTTTTTGGAGGGCAATTAGGCTTAAGTGACTTGCCCAAGGTCACATGACTAATTTTTGTGTTAAGTGTCTGAGGTTGGATTTGAACTCAGGTCCTCCTGACTACAGGGCCCGTGCTCTATTCACTGTGCCACTTAGCCACGCCCATTGTTGAATTGTTTTCTAATTTTCCCATTCTTGGCTCTGTGCTGTTAAAAATGTAAATCTATGTCTTAGGTAAAGGCATAGATAGTATCATTGTCAAATTTGAAGATGATACAAGTTAGGAAGGATAATTAACATAGTAGATGATAGAATCAGGATCCAAAACATATTTTTTACATTGGAATGAATTTAACAAGAATAAATTTGCTATAGACAAATGTAAAGCTTTATACTTGTCTTTAAGCAATAGATTTCACAAGTATGAGATGGTGGAAGCATATTTTAAAAACAGGTTGTCTGAAAAAAAAGATTTGGGGAAATTGGAAGCTCAGTATGAGTTAAAAGTGTGATATGGTCATCAAAAAAACTGTTCTGATCTTGAGCTACATTAAGAGGACACAGTATGCAGAAATAAAGAGGTGATAGTCCTACTGTGCTGCACAATGGTTAGATAACAGCTGGATTATTGTGTTCATTATTGCACATTGCATTTAGGAAGGACATTGATAAGTTAGAGCTGAGATATCAGACATGACCAGCAACATTCCTCAGTACCATCAGAACTAGATTAAAATATAATTGGGAAAATTTAACAAGAAAAAAATAAAATAGAACATGGATAATGTTAATATGTGATTTTCTAAGTTAATATGCTTCTTTCAGGAATCTTTCTGTGTGGTTTAGTGACCCTCATTTCTATTTGTTTGACAACACTGAGCTAGAAAATGTTCAAAGAAGTGCATACAAAATGGTGAAAGGCTTTGAGTCTGCCATATAAAGACTGATTGAAGAAACTGGGTATAATAGTAAGCCTGGAGAAGAGAAGGCTTACTGGAGTCCTGATAACTATCTTTAAAGGACTTTAAAGGCTATCGTATAGATATGTTGTTCTAACTTATTCTAACTCCAGAGGGTAGGAACAGGAATAGAAATGCATAGACTTTCTAGAAAGGTAGATTTTAGGCTCTATGTAAAGAAAAATTCGCCATCAGTTAGAGCTATCCTGGTGTGGAATAGATTACTGAGGTAGGTAATGGGTTCTTCTTCACTGAAAGCCTTCAAACCATGCCTGCATAACTGCTTTTTCGATTTGTTATAGTGGATTTTCTTTTTTCAGATATTAGCTGGGTTAGATGGCTGCTGAAGTCCTTTCCAACTTTGTGTAAAGCATAACTCTGTAACTAATTTAAGGCATCGACCCCATTGTCCTAATGGGTCTGGGAACAGGTTATGTAACAGTACAACTAGACCTGTAATTAGGCAAAATTAGGGCAAATCCAATTGGGAGAAAGGCATCATGGGGTGCAGAGGACAGTTTGATTTGGAGAGGGGCAGGTGGTGCATAGGACAGCAAAGTCCTAGTAGCATATGGGGAGTTGAGATCCTTATTGAATAGTAATACCAGCATCTCTTCTCTCACCTGCTTTGCTCTGGAGTCTTGGCTTGCTTCATTACTCCTGTTCTGTTCTACAATCTGCCTCTCAGTTCTACCTCCTACAGATCCAAAAATGTTACGAACAGTTCTGCTGGATTGTCAGAGTTTTTGCCTAGTTATATATAAAGCTCACAAGATACAGGACCAGGGAAGGACATTTCAGCATTGCTAATATACAGATCATATGCAGCTGTAGAAGATAACACACAATCTATTGAAGAAAACACTGTAATCCAGGTTTGTGGACCATAAATATAACATTATATAGCAGAATTACATGCACTTTTCCAGATACGTAGGTCATTTGTAGACATGTATTATTCAACATTTCCTATTAAAGGTGTGTTTATGAGGACATACATTCCCTTTACTCTGTGTGTCCATCCTGCCCCCAAAGCAGAACGTAGTCCTACTTCGGTTGTGGTTGTTGTTTTTTGTCCTTTGTTTTTAAAGAGGATCATGGTATCAGGAAGATGCTGCCATGACTGGCAAGTGAATTGGAGTTGAGTGAGGGAGGGCTGTGCAAAGTTACCAGCCTCACTTTCTCCTTCAGAGCCATCTGGGCCCAATGGAAAGATATAAATAATTCAGAAGACCAGAGATGGCCCCAGATGCAGACTTCAGTAAGTATTGACACTCTAAATGAGTTGCATGCAAAGTAGTATGTTAGTCCACTGTCCCTAGAGCATATTACATCAGGATAATGTGAATCTTTCTGGAGTAACCATTGTCACTTCTGAACATGTGATAGTTCCATCCTTGGTAGGGTAGCAGGTGTTTTCAAGGTCATTGATCTACCTTCCTAATTCAGTGGACAATTTAGGATTGAATGGTGTCATCTCCAGTCCTGAATGAATCTGGTTTTATGAGTTGCCTGGTTTCTGATTAATTATTTGTACCAGGTGAAGTGGTTCTTTACCACTAGGATTTTGCTCATGTTCTTCTGATTCACTTCTAGAAATACAATATTTATAAATAATGACTCCAAAGATTTGCTATGTAGGTAAACAACTCAGGAGCATTCCTCCCACTCTATACATGTGGCTTAGATTTCATGTTTCTCGTATATGCCCCATGCTATCTCAGTCAGGCAGAACATTTTACAACACCAGAGTCAGAATTTCTTCTTTACCTAGGTATCCAAAATCATTGTAGAGTGGTATTTAGGGGGCATGGTGCATGGGAAGCTGAATTTGAAATCACAAAGACTTGAGTTTGTTCCCTGCTTTAGTCACTTACTAATAACTGTGTGACCCTATGCAAGTCACTTAACTTTTTTGTGACTCAGTTTTCTGGTCTTTAAAGTGGGGATAGTACAAATAGAATGTACTTCCCAAGGTGGTTGTGATAATTCAATGACAAAACTTTAAGTTCTATAGAAATTATATTATTTACTAGTCATGAATTGGTAGACTTTGGGGGAATATTAATTGTCTTCTGGTTCCTCTCATAAGATTGGTTACTGAGATGAGGACTACTCCTGTGATTTCATCAGTGTAGGGAGCTCCTGGAAGAGGAAACTCCTTCTACCAATACAGGTAAGCATCTTTTCTGCAACTTATAGTCTTAGGCAGTTGCCTAGTACAGAGGCATCATACCCTCAGATCACAGGCAACCAGCAACACTTTGGTATTGCAGAAAAAAAATTAAATTGTAATTGGGAAATAGTTAACAAAATAAAAATACAATACAACATAGATAATGTTAATTTATGATTTTCTAAATCAATTTGCAGCTGCAGGGATCCATTTCTTTTTGAGTTTGACATGAATGGCACTAAGAGATTAAATGACTTACCAGGATCACACAGCTAGTATGTATTAGAGTCAGGATTTGAATTCAGTTTTTCTTGGTTCCAAGGATGGCTATCTATCCATTATACTGCATGGCTTTGTGAGAAACATGCTCACTCTAGAAAGAACAATACTCATTGTAAAGCCGGGAAAGTTCTCATTACATTTATTTTACATTCGTTACAAATGAATGAATGGGTAGTTACCTAACAGAGTACACTTGTTCAGACAAATGCACTGTTTTTCATACATCGTTTTCAATTTCAATTTCCCCAATTGCCTTCCATTGGCTAGGCACTTCAGGGTTCACAGCCTATCTAAAAAAATCCTAACCCCACCCCACGTGGGTCTCTCCTCCTGCTTACATTTCTCATTTTCTTTATAGAATGATATGTCATAAATTCTTTTAAAGGACTTCTCTCAATTGATAAGAGGTGGAGCCCAGGATGTTTAAGTTTCCTTCACCATTAACATAAGAAGAGTCTTAACATTCAAAACAGTCTTGTGGAATGAAATTCTCCTTGGGTCTTTGGAGTTGTGAATTTGATCCAAAGTACAGGGAAGGAGTTGTTCCCCTTCAGATATACTGATAAGCAGGTGCCCACAACCTGTCAAGTGAAGTGTTAATCCACATTGCCAAGACTTTTCTCTCTAATCCGTTCATTTTCCTGCCTTCCCCAGAAAATACAAGATTTTCTGGTGTATGACATATTTTCTGTGGAAATAGAAGTTTGGTTCATCTCTTACAGCTTCTTAGCATTGCTTGTATATAATCCAATATAGTTTGCATTCCATGACAAACGTTCTAGTTCTGTCACTTTCTTAATAGTAAGGTGACATCTGGGGAGCTAAACTTGATTCCTTGAAGATTGTGCCTATATCATTTCATGTAGACCTTCATCCTGAAACTGAGCTCACTGTTAATGGTCCATGGTCAGTCAGGACAGGGAAAATTAGCTCAAAGCTACATTTACTTTCACCAGCAGATGTTGTTTTTGTTCATCCTTTGTTCTGGAAGAGGACTAATGACATCATGATGGTGATGTCTTCATTTGTGGGTGAATTGGATTTAAGTGAAGCAGAGCTGTACAAAGTTGTCAGCCTCATTCTCTCTTCCAGACTCATTGAAGTCCAGTGTCAAGACACAAGTTAAGATGACTAGTGATGGCCTGGGATGCAAATTGGATGACCTTGGCCTTTATGAGTTAAGGTCTTTCCCAGTCTTCAGTTTGTCTGAAGCAATGCCCTTTCAATGTCTAAGGGTTAGGTAAGAATTGAGACAGAAGGTAGCCTAATTCACCATCCCAACATATCAATCTGGAAGAGGAAGCCCTTCAAAATTTATCGGCAAAACAGAAAACAATTGGTATTTACACTCATTCCAAGCCAGCAAATCCTAAGCAATGAACCTTAAGATTTTGGACTGGGGCTATTATTAGCCATTAAATGAAAGTGAGAGTGATTTGGGTTTTAAAGCCTAGTCAAGTAGCTTCATTTGAAACACAGTGGGCTGGTCCATATAATCTTGGAGTCATTTAAAACTATTACTTTTTTTAAAGTCTGTGTTTTCAAAGCTCTATTTTAGGAAATCATAAATGAAAACTGCACAGGACAAAAAGTAAATTGTCCCAGTTTTTAGAAAAAAATCTAGCCCCCAAACCTCATAATGTCTTACAAAATATAAGCAACCAAAAATTATATTCCTACGGAAAGAGCACTCACATGTAAGGATTTGGTATGGGTGCAAGAAAGGCCGAACAGACATTTCTAGTCTGGTCCCTTCCACACTTCTCCAAGAAAGACTTTCATTCCTGCCAGGCACTTTTTTCAGAGCTAGTTCTGGTGGTCTGAAAATTCTCAGTTTCAGTTAAAGGTAAGTTCAGAACTGGGATGAATGCAGTAAAAACCCTTACCACAGCTTCAGGAAGAAAAATTAAAGTTTTCCTCACACACAAATCAAACCTCCAAAATGTTAGGCCTTGAACTGCATTCAACAAGGAAATTATATGTAAAATGGATCAAAGCAGAAAGAGCAGTAGAATTGATATAAAATTTCTGGTTCTTCCTTTTACAAAATTTTGTTGGAAAAAAAAAATTTTCATTTGGGCTTTGTTGACCTTAAGTTTGGTTAAAGGAGATAAACAAAGTAGTGATATACAGTTATTTCATTTTATTCCCTTAAAACTAGCGAACTTGTACAAGGAAACAATGTTCCAAAACTGAACCAAACAGTCAAACTAAGTCTGACTGCTGAACAAAAGAATTAGAAAGCTTAAATACCTTTTAGAACCATCCTAAATCAGGGTGGCTGTGTCACACAATTTTATGATATCCATATGTTTACTATTCATATCATGAGAAAGGAAGTTTCTTGGTTGTAAATGCAAATTGACAAGACAATAGACAGAGCAGGATCCGTTTAGAATTTATGGTCTCAGGATGTTCTTGTTTTCCTCCCATATGGAGTATGTCCCCAAATTAGGGGAAATCCTACTTCCAACCTTATCTGGTCTCTGGAGTTGCTGACACAGAAAAAGGTATTTTTAAAGCAAAGCAAGGCAGTTTGCATGATTAATTCAGATTTTAGCCAAAAATATGATATATAATGATTATCAGCTTTCACCCTGATTAACAAGGCAAAACTCAGGACAAAGAGAATTAAAAGGATTTAATTATAAATACATCAAGGTAGCAACACATAGATCACTGAAGATCAGAAATGGCTTCAAGGTGGGGATGGCTTTTATAGGTAACTTTAAGGCAATTCAGATAGGTCCACCTCAGAAAAAGAGGTTGGTCCTTTGCTTCTCTGTTCCCCCCCAAGGTAGCAAGAATGTGATGACTGCAGGTAGAGGTATGTGACAGAAAGCAGGTAATACAGAAAGCTGCAGACTTGGTGTCTCTTCCTCACCAGAACCTCCAAAAAACTGGTTAATTAGCAGGGCTAGGAACAATGGGTAACTGAGTCAACATAACTTTCGACAATATCTTCTGAGTATTGGATTCTTTATCTTTAAAATGGGGATGATCACCATGTACTAGATTTATTCTTGGATTTAATGGGATTGTTGAAGTTTAGGGGTGCTGGGACCCTGAAATAGCAACACCTGAGTCCTCCCCAAATGAATTTGACTCAAGCCTTCATTCAGCCAAAGAAAAACAAAGTTTATTAAAAATCCACCATATTGGTCAGACTCTCAAGGAATTTGAACATCTGACTCTAATGTAAGCAGGCCAGATTGAATCTGAGCACTTTCCTGGAAACTAGATAGATCATACAGAAAGACTGTGGGAGGGATTTAGGGTTGTATTGGGTGATTGGAAGAGGGGTCTAGGGAGGATCTTGATGGGAGTGGCCAGTGGGCTGGGGTGACTAGAAGTGGTAGAAATAGAACCAAGAGAATGGGGTTTTGATAGGATCTAGGGCTAGGTTAAGGGTAACAAAGAATTGGGCATAGCAATAATGAAAGGCTTATAGCCTCAGGTGAACAGATCAAGTGTGGAAATTAAAGGAGAGTTCAAGGTGGGATTTTTCAGGGCTATAGGCAAATGAGACCCAAATTCTTTTTTGGGGTAAGGAGAAAAGGTCTTGGGCTTTAGTCCATACCCCATCAGAATCAGTATTCATATTCTGGTTCTTCCACTTCATACCTATTGTGCAGGTATATTGGAATTTCCATTGTGAATAATGATTTTTAATAATCATTATCTTGGAGATTCAGAGCTTTTTCTAGTCCCCTTCTTCCAAAGTTCAGTTTTTTCTTCAGAAGGACATTACTGATAATGAGATTTTATTGAGTCTCCTTATCCTGGTCAACCCTAACCCAAGCTCTGAAGTAACTTAATCTAAGGTAGGGAGGGGTAATTGTGTTCATTTCAGGCTTAGGCGGAGATAGATTCTTACCAAGGTTTTTCTCCTTTTCTTCTTCCTTATTTAGAAACCAGCCAGTGTGGGAAATCTTTCTAAAGACTTACCCAGGCCAAGATCTAATAAGACAGTAAAATAAGTTCTTAAGTTTGGACTAATGGGTATATTACTACTCATTCTTGTTTGTTCAGACAGATCTGGGAAGATATTGATTCTCCCTGTTGTCAAGACAGGTGATATGGAAATTGATGTCTCTCTGACCAAGACTTAGGTGACCTAG
Organism: Petaurus breviceps papuanus; assembly: GCF_028583685.1. Lineage (NCBI taxonomy): Eukaryota > Metazoa > Chordata > Mammalia > Diprotodontia > Petauridae > Petaurus > Petaurus breviceps. The sequence goes on along the minus strand of NW_027185764.1, from coordinate 59,545,658 downwards.
GTCATATGCCTCAAGACCCTCATTTTAATATAGCCCCAGTGTGTTAACCAATCAGAATTGATTGACATACTTTGGGAACACCTACTCTCCGAAGGGCATGTAAATTGTGTGCCCCAACCCCAAGAGGAGCTTAGTTCCCACACTGCAGCTCCATGCATATATATGCCACCCACTTTGAGAGAAATAAAACATGGACTCAGATGACCTAACTCTGTTTGTCTTTCTTAGACCAAACTCTTGAAGGTTGAGGCCACATACTGAGACAGATGATACTTAAATAGCTAGATGATAGAGATTATAGAAAAGGTATATGTAATACATATACTAAAATATTCAAATTAATCCTATGATGTTATAAATTTGTTGCAAGTGAAAGATAAAATAAGTAAGGATACAAAGAGTTGAGCTTCTGGGCACATTGATTTATTAAGCACAACAGATCAGAACCAGGACTCCTCAGGTTGTCACTGGACTTTGAATCCAAGGGGAGACAGATTTTTATGCATTAAAAGCAAACAATTAACAGGATATAAACCAGGATACAAGATTAGGTAATGTGATTTCTAATTGGAGAAAAGATCAGGGACTTTCTGAGTTGGGTGGATGGAAAGTGAGTAGGCATAAATCCCTGAAATCAGAAAAAAGAGGTGCCCCACTCCTTCCAAATGTATGTATTCAATTAGAAGAATGTGGAAACAGAAACTGATTGACCAGTGCCAGAGCCGGTTTTCAGATAAGACATATGGATTGCTTGAGATATAATTTTGAGAAAGCTCCTTGCATCTTTTTGGATCTGACTGGGCTGGTCAGCATAACCTAAGTCCTTAGTTAAAGGTCTCTAAGCAACAGATAGAGGTGGTCCAGCTTCCCAGCCATGCAGGGCTAAATTCAAACAATGCAATGAAGTTTTCCCCAATTCTCATAATTGAATAAAGTTTTCTCAGAAGACAGAAATGGGCTAGACCCATACTTGAATAGAAAGGTAACTGAATTGAAAAAAGGGAATTTAATTGAATTGAAAGCTCCAGAATTGAGTCACAAGATGGAGTCAGTGTGGTTTACTCAATTTCTACAATTCTCTCATATTTGGATAGTCCCTTTAAAGATACAGATCTGATCTCATTTATATTTGTCCCATTTTGTATACCTCTTATCCAAGCCCTATTATAGGTTCTCCACAGGCGGTTGACCTAACATACTAGGGGCCTTTTAATGTTGTTAGGATACTTGAGGAGCATTCTCTTCATATACATTCCTCCTTCATACTCCTTTATCAGCCATTATTTTTCCTTCATGCATTTCCTTAGTAATGTCCTTTATTCCAGTTCTTTGCAATTCTGTCCATATATTTTAATTTTATTAGATTAAGGTCATTATTTCATCTTATTGAGAGTATTTTTAATATCCCAACTTTTCATTCATCTTTTTCATAAAATATCATTATCAGCTTTCATTCCCAGCTTCATTTAATCCTCACTTTTAATAAATATGCCATGTATATATGATTTCAAGCAAGTCATTGACAAATAATGTTGAACAGAACAGGAACTAAGAGAGAATGATGTTTGTTTCAACCCTCTACAGATAATTCTGTGTTAGGAAGCAAGTAATCAGACAAGGGAAAAGAATATATATCATTGAAAAGTTGTGAATCAGCCTTTCCTCCCATACCCCACTCCCAAAGATAGCATGCTTCAGTTACCACCACACCATCCATATGAGGAACCATTGGTTATAGTAAATGGAGAAGTTTTGAATGTTGTGTATAAATTCACTTATCTTGGTAGTGTGCTTTTCAGGGATGTACACATTGATAATGAGGTTGACACACACGTTGCCAGAGCTAGCTCAGTGTTTGGGAGGCTCTGAAGGAAAGTATAGGAGTTAAGAGGTATTAGACGGACTACCAAACTGAAGGTCTATAGAGCTGTTGTGCTGACTGCATTGTTGTATGCCTGTGAAACCTGGACAGTCTACCAATGCCATACCAGGAAACTGATTCCCTTCCATATGAATTATTTTAGGAAGATTCTGAAGATCACTGTAAAGCCAATCATGAGAAGCTCCCAAAGACTGCTGCTATAAATAGGTTTAAGAATCTAATTGCATAGTATAGTGAACTCTCTATTTATTCAGCAATAAACTAAAGCATAACATTCAAGAAACGAAAGCACAATGTTCACAACAATATAACTTAACAATTTATTATTAAGGTGGCCTCATAGTCTTAAACAAAACATATCTTTCAGTAAGTCACAATCTCATCAGTCAATATAGAATACTCAAATAAAGTCTTCTTTCATCTTGACTTGAGGCTGGCTTCCAATCATCCTTAAGCCAATCATCCTTAAGGGGTAGCAGAAATTACAAATATCACCCACCCCTAGGTCAAGTAAGTCACAATTTCATCAGTCAATATAGAGTACACAAGTAAAGTCCTCTTTCATCTTAACTCAAGGCTGACTTCCAAACCCCATGACTCCTCTTCCATGGCTGGCCATTCCCAGCTCTTGCCTGGATTCACACATAGGCAGCTCTCTGCTCCTGTTTCATACCTCATCTTACTGCTCCACTCCAAGCTCTTTGAAGTTTTTGTTTCTAGTAAGACAAAGCTTAACAGAGGTACAACAATATTTACACACATTGCCAGAACTATTGTCTCAGTTCACTTTCTGTCTGAAAAAGTAACACAAATCAACAGACAGGGCTTCTGTCTGAGAAATCAAACACAAATCAACAGTAAAATTCTGGGGCTTCTGTAACAGCAGTAAAGTCCTCTTTCAGGGCTTCTGTCTAACAACAAAAGACAGAGTGCCACAGAGTGTCAAAGTCACAAGCATTCTCCACCTTAGTTCTGCTTGGTTCCAGTTTGTGCTCGAGCTTTTTTTCTGCTCTGCTCCTTCCTGTTCTGCTCTTTTGGCAAGCCCCTCTCATCATGGGCTCCATGTGATGACCTATATGTTAGACTTATTAAGGACAGGAAAGGTCTCCAAACTTCCTTAGGCCTATTAAGGGCAACACAATGTATACTGCTTCCAACAAAGACTGGATATAATCAAAGGCAAAGCTCAAAGGCACTTGAATAGCTGGAACAAACAGCAAAGTACTACTTTGCTTGCCATTACAATTACCTGGCAGGATAAGGTTCCAGACACTGAGGTCCTTACTCAAACTAAACTTCCAAGCATGCAAACTCTACTTTAGAGAGTGCAACTCCAATGGGTTCAAAAACAAAATGTATGCTTGCCAAAAAGATTATTTTATGGAGAACACACAGGGCAAGCATTCACCTGGTGGTCTAGAGAAGCTATATAAGGACACTCTCAAGACCTTTGGAATTGATTGTGTGACATGAGAGACAGTGGCATAGAACCGCTCAGCCTGGCATGTTTACATCAGAGGAGGTGCTGTGCTCTATGAGCAAAGCAGAACTGAAACAGCTCAAAGGAAGGCAGGATGCACAAATTTAGAGTGTCCACCCCAAATGTTCACACAGACTATTTGTACCCGACCTGTGGTAGAGCTTTCTGAGCTCACATTGCTCTGATCAGCCACCACAGTTGGACACATCCAAACTTGACTTTAGCATAGTGATAACATTTTTGATCCTCTTTGAGAATGAAGGACAACAACCAGCCAAGTGAATCTTATACATAAGCAAAGTAGGTATAATTCCAATGGTAAAAAGAACCAGGGATATTTGGCCTAGAGAAGACTGACACCAGCAGAACATTCATAGTGGAAATACCAGCCTCTTAGCCCCATTTTATCGTGACAGTGACATTCATGGAACGAATGGCCTCTGACCTCTGTGATGAGGATCACAATGGTTTTGGGTCATTGGGACCTAAGAGATAGGGCCCCTATAACTATATTTGTTCTCGGATGCCAGGAATGAATGTCAAATTCATATTGGTTAGGATCACTTTCTGTATCTGGTCATATTCTTTTCAGCAGCGTCAGAATACAGGACCGTGGATTGTCCATCCTTGAAGCTGAGCCTCATACATATAATCTTGATGCTTTTCCAAGGTGAAAAATGACAACTTCACTGTCAGTGAATCTGTTATTAGCAAATTCAATAAGTGTCTGGTAGCCATTGCTCTTCTGTCCAGTTTTTGTGCTCACTTTTCTAATATCTTCTGCTACTTTTTTCTGAATAGACTAGATAAATTCTGAGTGGTTGAGAGACTTCTTGGCTTTTTTTTTTGTAGAGCTAAAGGCAAAGTGGTAGAAGGTGGAGTCACTCTAATCACTTGGATCCACCAAATGTTGGTTGATCTCTGGTCTCTGCTGCAATTTCACTAACTAAAGCACGAAGTTTGAGAGCTCCTCTTTTTCCCACTGTGAAGCAGTTAAGGACTTCACATAGATGTCATCTGGACTCTCAGTGCCACCTACAAACATTGTAGTACTGGAATCTCAGGGCACTAGATCTTCAAGGGACATAGTCATTGCCTAGATCTTTTTCCAACAGTATCACTCCCCCTTTACTCCTGAATCATATCAATGGCATGCTTTAACTGGGGCTCAGAGGCTTCCTCTCCACATAAGAAGACATATTCTTCTGAAAATAATTCTAAGTGTCCATAGTGGGTCCCTTCTGGCTTTCCTGATTTATTGACAACCTGTTCCATGAGTTGAGGGTAGGTAAGTGGTGCAGTGGAGAGAATGCCAGGCCTGGAGTTAGGAAGGCCTGAGTTCAAGTCCAGCCTCAGACATATACTAACTGTGTGACTCTGGGCAAGTCACTTAACCCTGATTGACTCAGTTTCCTTATCTGTAAAATGAACTGGAGAAGGAAATGGCAAGTCAAGAAAACCCCAGATGGGCTCATGAAGTGTCAGGCACAACTGAAAAATGACCCCAAAACCCATATGCTGAATCTATGCCTTTGTTGGCAACTGGTTCTTGGCCAAAGAAATGGTGATGATCTTTGTTGATTTCTCTGGTATCCTCCAACTTAGTTAATACTATTAATTACTTGTTAGTTTTTTTTCGCTAATTCTTCACTAATTCTCAAGATTTTTTGTTAGTGTCATGTATTCTTTAAATAGGGATATTTCTATATCCTGTTTGCTTAATCTTAATTCCTCAATATTTTTCTCTTATCTTGATACTATAGTTAACATTTCTAATAGCCTGTCAAATAATAATAGACAGAGCAAGTATAACTTTGCTTTACCTCTGAACTTACTGGGAAAGTTTCTAGTCTTTTTTTTTATTACACATAATGGTAGCTCTTGGTTTTAGATTTATGCTTTTGAAGGGCTTTTCTATTTCTGTGAAAAAAGCTTTTCAGATTATAAAAACCTCATAAATGATTGTTGTATTTTGTCAAGGACTTTCCCTTTCATGTATTGAAAAATGTTATTTTTTTTAATGTGATGAATTATACTATTTATCTTCCTAATACTGAATCATTTTTGCATCTCAGGTATGTATACAGCTTGGTTATAATGAATAATTTTTTAAAGACAGATTACTTTTGTCTCTGTTAAAATTTTGTTTTAAACATTTTTACTGGTAGTTATTAATGATAGGGTATCATAGTTCTTTTTTCTATGCTTTACCACTTTATGGATGTTCTTGCAATAGTTACATTATTATTTCTTGGGTGGGTGGGGGGGTCTCATTATTATTGCACTATTTCCCTCTATTCTTAGGTTTTTACATTTTTTTTTTAACTCCATAGTAAATTTTGGGTGCTGTTATTGTTTTATTTTTCTCATTAAAATTGTTGGTTTTTCTGTGAGGTTTCTTTTATGACAAATTCTTTCCTATCCCTTCTTTTTTTCTTTTTTTATACTTTTCACATTTTTTGCTATTTTGGAGTGACTTAAGGAAGCTGGGCTTAGATACCATTTGTTCCAAAAGTCAAGTTGTAGATCAAAAAAACAATTGTATTAATAGTTCCCCTAGTTCAAAAATCCTTCTGTGTGATGGGCCTCAACTTGTATAGCAAGTTATGACTAGAAGTAGAGAGTTTAGTTGCTAATTTCCAAGCTCCTCTTTTCTGTATAGCACTCTAGGGACTTGGAAAAATTTCATAGTATCAGGTAGCTTGCTCAATGCAGAAGCTTCCTTAATTCCTTATGTAAATGAATGAACATTTTTTAAAATTTTCTCATTTAAAAAAATTAAAAAATTAATGTTTATTTTTAGTTTGCAATATTCATTTCCACAAGATTTTGAGGTACAAATTTTCTCCCCATCTTTCCCCTATGTACCACCCCAAAACAGTGATCCCACCGAATACTCCCTCCCCCAATCTGCTCTCTCCTATATCCTTCCCCATTCCTCCTCCACCTTCCTGGTAGGGCAAGATGGATGTCCATACCCCAGTGCCTGTATATCTTATTTCCCAGTTGCATGCAAAAATAATAATAATGATAATAATATATTTTTAAATGTTTGATTTTAAAACTTTGAATTCGAGATTCTTTCCCTTCTTCCCTCATCACCCACCCTTATTGGAAAGATAAGCAATACCATATAGGTTGTACACGTATAGTTATGCAAAACATTTCCATAGTGGATATATTGTGAAAGACTGACTATGTTTTCCTCCATGCTATCGCGCCCTCCCACTTGTTCTATTTTCTACTTTGACCCTGTCCCTTTGCAAAAGTGTGTGTTCTATTCCTTTCAACTATTTTCATACTGAGAAAAGTTTCATCAATTACAATTATTGTTTTTCCATGTAGGAATGTTAATAGTTCAACTTTGATAAGTTCCTTATGATTTCCTTTCTGTTTACCTTCTCATGCTTCTCTTGCTTCTTGTATCTGAATGTCAAATTTTCTATTCAACTCTGGTTTTTTCATCAAGAATTCTTGAAAGTCCTTTATTTAACTGAATGACCATATTTTCCCCTGAAACATTATACTCAGTTTTGCTGGGTAGGTGATTTTTGGTTTTAATCCTAGCTCCTTTGACCTCCAGAATATCATATTCCAAGCCCTTCAATCCCTTAATGTAGAAGCTGCTAGATCTTGTGTTATCCTGATTGTGTTTCCACAATATTCAAATTGTTTCTTCTTGGCTGCTTGTAATATTTTCTCCTTGATCTGAGAACTCTGGACTTGGCTATAATATTCCTAGGAGTTTTCTTTTGGGGATATTTTTCAAGAAGTAACCAATGAATTCTTTCAGTTTCTATTTTGCCCTCTGGTTCTAAAATATCAGGACAATTTTCCTTGAGAATTTCTCGAAGGATGATTTCTAGGTTCTTTTTTTGATCATGGCTTTCAGGTAGTCCAATAATTTTAAAATGATCTCTTCTGGATCTATTTTCCAGGTCAGTGGTTTTTCCAATGAGATATTTCACACTGCCTTCTATTTTTTAATTTGTTTGGCTATGTTTAATAGTATCTTGATTTCTCATAAAGTTATTAGCTTCCATTTGCTCCGATCTAATTCTGAAGGAATTATTCTATTCAGTGAGCTTTTGAAATTCTTTTTCCATCTCGCAAATTTGGCTTCTTTTGCCATTTGAGTTTGTCTATTTTTTAATGTGTTATTTTCTTCAGTCAGGTTATTGACTTTGCTTTTCATGATTTTCCTGCATCATTCTCATTTCTCTTCCCAATTTTTTTCTCCACTTCTCTTACTTGATTTTCAAAGTCTTTCTTGAGCTTCTCCATGGCCTGTAACCACTTCATCTTTTTCTTGGAAGCTTTTGGTGCAGGAGTTCTGACTTTGTTGTCTTCTTCTGGTTTCATGCTTTGATCCTTTTTGTCCCCAAAAAAGGAATCTAAAGTTTGAATGCTGTGCTTGCTTTGCTTGTTCATGTTGCCACTCAATTACTTGACTTTTGAGCAGCTGCTGGAGCTATTAGTTGGGTGCCGTCTCTGCAGCACTCACAGGCTCTGCCACCTGGTCACACACCCCAGGACCTCCACCCAAGACAGCAATCCAGATCTAAGCAGGTTAAAACAAGAGTGATTACCCCTCAGAATTGTCACTTGGTCCGCCTAGGATCTTTAGGCCAGGAGCTCTGAAGCAGCCATGCGGTGGCTGCTGTAGGGCCACTGCACCTCCACTATCTCTTGCCCCAGGGGGCAGGGGTTGGACCACAACCCTCTCCCCCCCCCCCAGTTCCAACAGAGATCCACACTGACCTTTTACTTTTTCTTTGGCATTTATGGGTTGATAATTCTGGAAACTGCCACAGGTGCTGGTGATTCACTTTCCTGAAACCTGCTCCAGCTGCTGCTCGTTGGGCTGCCCTGGGGCTAAAACTGCAGCCTCACAAGGGGCTGGGCTCTGCTCCCAGCATGCTGTGATGGACTCTTCCTGTCCGCCTGCTGGGCTGCCTTCAGTGGGAGATTTGTTTCTGTCACTTTGTGGGTTCTGTAGCTTTAAAGTTTGTTTAGAGTCATATTTTATCAGTATTTGAGGTGGTTATGGGGGGACTCATGGAGTTTTCCTGCTTCTATGCCACCCTATTGGCTCTGCCCCTCCCCCAAATCTGAATGAACATTTCTTAAGCACCTACTATGTGTCAGACTCTGTGCTAGGTGCTGGGAATACAAATAAGAAAGAGAAAGATAGTCCCTGCCCTCAAGGAGCTTATGGAATTCTAATGGGGGAAGACAATATAAAAAAGAAAACTGAAGAGCTGAGGAAATAAGGTACAAAGCATGTGTTATTGGGGCAGAGGTGGTGGTGTAGGTGCATGGTGGAATCTAGTCCAAAGAGTATATCTGGTGTGAAATGAAGAGTTGGCTGGTTTATGCACCCTCTTTAAATGAAGGCTTGTGAGGAGTTCTTTGCTTTGCCCTGTACTCTTACCTGTGGCTCCAAGAAGCTATAGCATGTGCAGTGACCTCATCCCAGTAACCATCTTGGCAGATAGACTAAATCAGGTTGAGAATAACCAACAGGCCTCAAAACCATCAATGAGTTATAGGGCTATGTACCCCAAGCATGTGAATACTTCCTCTCCCAGTGGAATGGGTGGATGAGAACAATTAGTTCTAATGACCACAAAGGTGACTGAATCACACACTGTGGAGTGCTTAGACCTTGGTTAGACATCGAACATGCTGAGGTCATGCACTACATCCTGGGCCATCACTAGTCATCTTGACTTTTGTCTTGCCACTAGACTTTGATGGGAGACAGAGTGAGGTTGATGGCTTTGTGCAACTCTGTCTCATTTAAATACAATTCATGCACAAGACAAGACATCACCTTATGATGTCATTGACCTTCTTAAAAAATGAAGGATGAACAACTACAACAAAGCCTTCCATACAGAGGGGAAGAGGGTGCTGAAAAGGTATGAGTATCAAAGATGATGCAATCTCTCAGGATGATGATGAGTTTCCTGGTGAAGAGGTTTCCTGGGAGCACAATGATGGTGGAGTCTGGTCCAAGAGGTTCAGCTGGTAGGAAATGAATGAGTTATATACCACTCTAAAGAGTCTATAGAGATGTTTAAAGTACTTTTAATGGTGCCCTCATAACAGACCAGAGGTACGCTCTAAATCTACCATAGTACATCATGTGTGTCTCTGTACTATTCTTGTGTGCTAGTTCTCTCATAATTGAAAAATCACAATGGTCATTTACTCTAACTCACAGATGTACAACGAACCTGATGTTTTTGCAGTGTCTGTACTGACTAGTTAATTGTAAAGATAGGCAGCCTACAGGTAGCCTAGAGTATACACAAAAGCCCCCAGAATATAACTAGTGGCTCTGAGCTTACCTGGACTAGGTCTAATCTTGAAGACTTCTTAGTAATAATATTTGGCTTGTGCCTCCACTTAGAAATCTCCCTTCAAACATCAGTTTCTGGCTTATATCTCTCAAGGTAGCAGTGCTTCACAGGCAAATGAGTCTGCCAAGGTATTATCATAGCATAGATTTTATTAAAAGACATGCGGAGAACAGAAGAAAGAATGGTAAGCCCCTTTAGAGAAGTAGCTATAGCTCCCATTCACATGAATGCCATTTCCTTCTTCTCTTCTGTAGAGGATCAGCTACAGTCTTTGTAAAAGCTTACTACATTCAAAGTGCAGTCCCAGTAGCATGAGTGGAGTTGAGGATCTTATTTCTGAGCAGTGCTGCCATTTCTTTATTTCCTGCTTCCCTCTGGAGTTTTGGCTTTCCCCCTTGCTTCCTTCCAGTCCGTAGTTCATCTCTCAGAATTGTAGATCCACAGCACTCTGTGTGGCACCACCAGTTTTTCCGTTCTTGGCTTAGCCCTGGAGCTCCTCCACATAGAATTTTTCTGGAAGCTGCTGTTTTTGTCTGTGCACTGCTTTTCCATCTTACCACCATAACCTAAAGCTCCCTTCCATCTTCCTTGTTGCTCTCTCTCCTAGAAACCCCTGCTTATATCTTCATATGTGCATATTACCTATGGAGTTTAGCTAACCAAATCCTTTTCACAAACACTAAGGCTCTCTTGGCAAGATTTTTTTTTTTTCTGCACATGTCTGCTGCATAATAATAAAAAAAATAGAAAAAGTGTTATCCCACTCAATTGTATGTCTAGAAAGGAGTAGGCTGCTGCTGAAAATTATTTGGGATAGCCTACCTGTTCCCTTCTCATGCTTTTATCAGAGAAATGCTTCAAGGATGTATATAGAACATTCTTGCGTATTATTTCCATAACAGTATGAGCAATGACACGGATAATGATATAGAACTTTATAGTTTAGAAAATACTTTTCTCATATTACCCTGGTGATGTAGACAATTTGTGAGACATTTTGCAGATGAGAATCCTAAAGCTAGGAGATATTAAGCTAGTAAATGACAGTAAGACTTAAACCAGGATTTTCTGAGTTTAAGTTTAGTGCTGTTTTTACTACATGGTACTGCTATAGTGATAAAATGTCTACTTTCTTGTAACAAAGTCTTGGACAGTTTACTGTCAGACATATTCTCTAAAGTACATCATTGGAAAATGTCCTCTTCATTTACTGAAGGATTTTTATAGCATTAGATACTAAGAAATCCTTGTGTCTTTTTTAGAGTACTGAAATTCAGAGGAAATATTATCAAAGGAAGAGAACTGAATCATCTTTGGTATTGTAAATTCCTTTTTTAAAGAATATTTTAGTTCTAAGAGGTAACCACATCCCTTCCCTACTCAAAAAACTCCATTGGATTCCTATTACCACTAGCATCAAAAGCACATTTTTTCCCCTGGCATTTAAAGGTCTTCAGAGTCTAGCTTCTTCTCACTTCTCAGTTTTCTTACAAATTACTACCCCTGATGATTATTACAGTCCTGTCACGCTGGTCTACTTGCTTTGCTATTTTGTGCACATGAAAATTCATCTCTTCTCTCCAGGCCTTTGTACTGGCTGTTCTATGTGCCACTAATCACTCCCTCCTAATTGATGCCTTGCAGAATCTCTGATTTCCTTTAAGACTCAGCTCAAATGACACCTTTTGTATGGAGTCTTTCCTAATGCCCCTAACTGCTAGTGTCCTTCCTCTCCAAGCTGCCTTGTACATTCTGCACACACCCACACACACAGACACAGACACACAGACACAGACACACCCACACACACCCACACACACACACACACACACTGTGTCCTCCTGACAAAATGTAAGCTCCTTAAGGGCAGGCACTATTTCCCTCTCGTGGTCAACATAGTAGGTGCTTAATAAATGCTGATTATTTTGCTTTTAACTTATTTAAGCTGTGCAGATATTTCAATCCTCAGTAGGTTCTATACACTATATCTTATTGATTTAATAGAGATATGTCTATCCTACTGCAACATCCATGGCGACAATCCAAGAGTAATAATTTATTGGAGAAGGTCTCAGGATTTCTTAGGGGGCAGCTTGGAGGCAAAGTGGATAGAACTCTGGACTTGGAGTCAGGACAACCTAAGTTCAAATCCCACCTGTGTGACTCTGGGTAAATTGCTTAATCTCTGTTTACCTCAATTTACTCAGATGTAAAATGGGGATATTAATAGCACTTATATTCCAGAGTTTTTGTGAGGATAAAATGAAATATTTATAAAGCACTTAGCAGGGTACATAGTAAGCACTTAACAAATCCTTCATTCTTATTTCTCTCCCCCTGTCCCTCCTTCCCTCCCTCCCTCCCTTCCTTATTTCCTTCCCACAGAGGAATTGTTCACAAAGGCACAGATGCTGAGTCAAAGATTTGTGAGAAAGCAGAGGGATGCGTAGAGAACCTCACAGTGGTGCGCAGAGAACCTCACAGTGGTGCGCAATGCAGCCCGTGGTGAGTAGCTGTCTGCAAAGCCTGCTTGCTGGCTGTTGAGAAAAAGCAAAGGTAGATGAGAGACATTACACACAGTGATGTCATTTTGGTCCTCCCCTAGAAGGAAGGACAACAACCAACCAACCAACCTCTGTGCAGAGTTATCCCTTTTTAGTCTGCCCTGGACCTGTGGAACTGTGTAGAGGGTGACAAAGCTGTCCCTTAACTGTCCTCATCACTGGGTATAGGTCTGGTGGTACCAGAGCATATGTCCAGGTTGTCCTCTTATCCTGGTGCATGGCTTCTCCCTGTTTGTCTCCCTTCATTGAGACTGACTAGATAAATGGCTCACTGTGACTTTTTCTTGATTTCCACGTCAGAATTTGGTCTGGTATGTTTTCTAGATCTGTTTGGAAAGAGTTTTTTTTTTTTCATTTTTCAAATGCTTTATTAACTTCTGATTTACATCATTCATTTCCACCAAATTTTGAATTACAAATTTTCTCCCTGGTTTTCCCCTACCCACCACCCCAAAATAGCAGTCCCACAGGATATCCCCTCCTCCAATCTGCTCTCTCCCATACCCCTTTCGACTTTTCCAGTAGGGCATGGTAGATCTCTATGCCCCAGTGCCGGTATATTTTATTTCCCAATTACATGTAAAATAGTATTAATAATAGTACATATATATGTATATATATTTAAACATTTGATTTTAAAACTTTGAATTCCAGATTCATTCCCTTCCTCCCTTGTCACCTACCCTTACTAGGAAGATAAGCAGTTCAGTATAGGTTGTACATGTGTAGCTAATGCAAAACAATAACATAGTAGATATATTGTAAAAGACTGACTATATTTCCCTCCCTCCTATCCCACCTCCTACTTGTTCTATTCTCTACTTTGATCCTGTCCCTTTTCAAAAGTGGGTGCTTCCAACTTCCCTCCCTCCAGCCTGCCCTCCCTTCCATCATCCCCCCTCTCATCCCCTTCCTCCCTACTCTCCTGCAGGGTGAGGTTGGAAAGAGTTTTGTAGAGGTGAGCTTGTATGCATTGCTTCCTACTATGCTACTATCTTTGTTCTACCTGTTTTTGTCTTTGACTTAGAAAAACTCAAGTTAAAAAAATTAACTCTCTTTAATAAACCAAGGAAAATATGAATAAAAATATAGGAAGTTCTGATGGAAATAGCAATTTGGTTTAATGTCTCAGATGTAGTGTTGTCTATTCCTAGCATGGACTGAAAAGCAGGGAAGAAGCTAGTGAGGAGGATGAGGAAACTAGGTAACTTTCTAGTTCCTCTTGAGTATTTGATCTTCAGAAATCTAACTTTACTGTATATTTAAAATATTGTAATTGACTCTGATACCAGGTACACCTATTTTTTTTTAAATTAATTAGTTTGTTTCCTTTTAGTTTACAGGATTTAATTCCACAATTCCTTGAATTTCACATTTTATCCTCCTCCCTCCCCTCCCCGCCCCATGGCGGCATATAGTCAAGTATAGGATCTGTAAATACTTTCACATTAGACATTAGTCAGGTTATAAAGATGGATTGTATCAGATGGAATGAAAAATGGTAAAGAGGACATATAACCAAACAAGAAAAGGAAAAAGATCAGGTATTTTGCTTCTACCTGGATATAAACTCAGTTCTTTCTAGTTCTTTCTCTGGATGCACATATTTCCATCATGAGTCTTTTGAGATTGACTTATATCACTGCATTGCTGAGAAGAGTCCAGTCTATCAAAGCTGGTCATCACACATACATTGTGTCTGTAATTGTGTACAAATTTCTCCTAGTTCTACTCTTCTCACTCAGTATCAGTTCGTATAAGACTCTCCAGGTAAATATGAAGACCGTCTGCTCCTCGTTTCTTAGAGCACAATAGTATTCCATAACATGCATATACCACAACTTGTTCAGCCATTCCCCAATTGATGGGCACCCCCTTAATTTCCAATTCTTAGCCACCACAAAAAGAGCTGCTATAAACATTTTTGTACATATGGGTTAGGTACACCTATTTTTATAAGTTTAAAATAATTTGTGAAAGCCAAATACAAATGAAATTTGCATTATCCGTTATTTCAGATATTCTTTCATCATTGCTGTGGAAAATTGAAGGTAGGCATATAATTTATCAAATGGAGAGTCATTTGCTATTTGGAAAGGAAGGTAGTCTTTGTTGAATTTGATTGAGGCAGGTTCAGTTCCCTCAAAAAGTATATGAAGAGGAAGGGTAAATCAGATGTGAACTTTGCCTAGAATCTTATGGAAACATGGCATCAGGTGCTATGGGCTACTAATGGGTGCCCCAGAAGTAGTTATGGAACGCATAAAAATACATATAACTTAGTGGTTATGGGGAGCACTAGCTGAGTTTTATCATTCCCATGTTAAACAAAGTCCCCAGATTTCCCAATATTCATTTGGCCCTTCCTTTCTTAGGGGTTGGCTCCATCTTCATTCCTTCACTCACCATTCTGTTGTATGAGGCTGGGCAAATTATTTACTTGTCTTAGACTTATTTTTCATTTTATAAGATTATTATTGTCACCTCAATATTTCAAGTATGTGTATTTTGTGGAGTTTATGTTTTGTTGCAAATTCCCCATAACACTCTTCACAGAGGTGGTTCCAAATCTGTTCTGTCCTCATGAACCTTACCTTTTCTCCCATTCTTATTTTCTTACCTCATCTGCTTTACTACAAAAACTGAGACCATCCAAAATGAGTTACTCCATTTCCCTTATTCTGTACATCTAAATACTGCTACATATTTATTCATCCTTTCCTACTTTGCTCAAAGGATAATGTGGCCCTTCTTTTTAAGGTTAACCCCTCCTACTTGTGCCTTTGAAGCCTTCTACTCTTGTCTTCAAGAACTTTCGTCACTGGTTATTCCCTTGCCTTCTATCATCTTTAGTCTCTCCGTAGGTACTGGCTTCTTCCCTGATGCCTAAAAACATACTCAGACCTTCTCTATCCTTAAAAGTTTTTTTTCTTAAATCCTGACATACTCTTAAGCTATTTTCATGTTTCCCTGTCCTTTCACTGTGTTATCTAGAAAGAATAGTCTGCCCTCATTGTTTCCACTTCTAATCAATCATTCCTCCCTCAATTACATTGCTGAAACTACTTTCTAAAAAGTCACCAATAGCTCCCTAAGTGTTAAATCCAACAGCCTGTTTGATGTGCTTGCCCTCCATGATCTTTGTATAGCATTCAATATCATTGACTATCCAATTATCCCAGATATCCTTCCTTGGCTTACATGATGCTCCTTCTGACTGTCCTTTTACCTGTATGGCTGCTATTCATCTCTTGCCCCTCAAATATGAACATCTCCCAAGGTTACTTCCTATAACTTCTTTTGTACTCTCTCTCATGGTGATCTTATTTGTCCCTAGTGATCTGCATGTGTATCATTCTCATACCTACATATCCAGCCTAAGTATCTCTACAATTCTGCATTTCTAACCACCTGAACCCAACATTCAGACTTCTACTTCTGAACATTTGGCCAAGCTATACCCCATTTCATTCTTACCTCTGACTTTCTGAAGGGAGCCTCAGTGCCAACTCAGGTGCCATTTTCACCATGAAGCCTTTCCCAATTCCATCTGGCTACAAGTATTCTCTCCTTGCTTCAATTTCCCAGAATACTTTAGTTGGCTCTGTTCTTTGCACCTGTCACACCCTACCCTATATTTAACTAATCTTTGTTTGTACTCTACTGTAGACTAAAATTTTCTTAAGAGCATAGCCTCGGGGTGGCCAGGTAGCACAGCGAGTAAGAGCACCGGCTTCAGTGTTGAGAAGACCTGGAGATCGAATCCTGGGCTCAGACACTTAGCACCCACCCAGAAACACCTGGCCGTGTAACCTTGAGCAAGTTACTTAACCCCAATTGCTTTAAAAATAAAAATAAAAAAAAGAGCATAGCCTGGGTCATTAAAAAAAATCCTTATAGACCAAAGGGCTGGACAAAACCATGTACAGAGTAGATGCTTAATAAATGTTTGTTGAATCTAGTGTAATACTACATAAAATGTGATATCCAGATATGGAGCATAATTATTTTTGAAAAATGAATGTCATGTGATATTTTAAAGTGGATTTACTTAAAGTGATTTTTAAAATCATACTTTGAATACCATTTATTGCATCTGGAAAGTTGAAAAATGATTTTTTTACCCTATACTGAATTTTGTCTGAGATAACTTGTATCCGACTGATCAGAAAATCATGTTCATTTGCTTATTTTCAAGTATAAGATTACTGGGAGAGTGATAACAGCAGTGTTGTGATATATTTGAGGATGATCAGTTCCAGAATTCTTTTGGCTGCTAGACAAAATTTCAAACCAAATTCAATAAAGGAATCTGGCAGTTGCTAAATACCAGTATTTTGGCCAGCCTTAAGCTGAACAGCTTTTGAAAGCAGAATCTGAATATAGCTTCTATGTGCAGAAAATACACTCAGTACAATGAAATAAAAATGTTTTCAGCAGACCTTTGTCTTGTGCAATTTAAATGTGTTTGTGTGTATGTGTGGGTGGGTAGGGGTTGATTCTCTAGATGAGCTATGAGAACCTACCACTGGAGGTACTTGGCATTTATTCAATATCATTAATCATGAAAGGTTTTGTTGCTTTTCAATAAATTTGTAAATCTGATGCCTCACCATCTCTTTAGAAACTATACTAGATTCACATTCTTAATTGTTGTGGCCATCATCATCATTGTTGACATAAAAAATATGTATTAACCCCCTTTCTATATGTAATGCTGTGCTAGGTCTAGATTAAGCCAAGAAATAGGTCAGTTTCAAAATTCACTGGTGCTGGAATCCTGTAAAGATGGCAGAATGAGAGATGATGCTCCCTAACACATGAAGCATATAAGAAAATGTCCTAAAATGCAGCAAATATAGCAATAATAATAATAATAAGAAGAAGAAAATGGAAACAGTCTACCAAAAAATAATTTTTCTGGGAAAAATAACTGAACACTAATTTATGAGTCTGATGTGTACCATAGATTTTGGAAAAGCAGCGTTCCAAAGCTTCATAGGAAACATAGGTAGGATCCTGAACTAAAATTCTTTGAGGAGAAGTCATTCCAGGAAGAATGAGAAACCTTTAGGAATGAAATTCTGACAACATAAAGGTATAAAATTCTAATGAAGAGTAAAAGAAAAAAAAACCCTAGAAGCTATCTGAAGAAACCAATATGGATATAGGGGGAACCCACCAATAAACTTAAGATGTTAGCAATATATGTACAGAAAATAGAAGCAAGGAAAGGTTCCAGAAGATGATTATAGAAACATGACATAGTTCTCTAAAAATAGTTTCAGAAGCATTAAAGTTCAGAGTGAGTTGAGGCTGTTGAGGGAAGCTAAACGACAACACATATGTTTTTTTTTTTTTAAATTAGCCATACTGTTAAAAAAAAGAAAAAGAACCAAATGAGCTACATAGAACCTCTACTTAGGGTTGGATGAGATAGTGATGACTAATAGGAGAAAGCAGAGTCACAAAATTTCTTTTTTACTTCACTTTTTTCTTCCAAAGAGAATAATTTTTTCATTGAAAATAAAAATAACTATCAGGGAACTGATACACAAAATAAAAAAAAGAGAGTACCTTATTGAATTCAAGTCAACTGAACCAGGTGAGTTACATCCTTGAGTACTGAAAGAACTCCTGAACTTCTGTAAATGGCAATTGAAAGATCATTGAAAATGAAGAAAACCACAAGACTAGAGCAAAGACAAAATTACTATGGTTTTCAAAAAAAAAATGGAACAGTATAAAAATGGAGTAAAGGACAGTGAGCTTGATTTTGATTCTTGGAAAAATTCTAGAAAAGATCTTTAGGGGGTTGCTTAATGAAAATTTAGAAAAGGAAGCAGCTATTACAAAGGCCCAGGATAACTTTATAAAGAAAATGTAATGCATGTTGGCCCTTCATTTTTGGACAAGGTTGTCAAATTCACATATACAGCTTAACTAGATTTTAGCAAAACACTTGATAAAGTACTATTCTTGTAGAAAAGATGGTGATAATGATATGACAGTTGGATGGATTCAAAACTAGTTGAATGATTGTACTCAAAGATGATTAATGGTTCAGTGTTGGCTTGGCAGGTCTCTAGTGGAGAATATGTAGCTAGTCCTTTGCTGTTAAACATTTTTATTAATTACTTGGAAAAAGGGCTAAATGATAAATTCATAGAATTTTCAGATGACACAAAGGTAAGAGGGACAGCTAACATTTTGGATGACAGAACTGGGATCCAAAAGCCTGGGGTCCAGGTTAGAGAATTATACTGAATCTAACAAGATATAATTGAAGAGGAATAAATGTAAAGTCTTTTACTTAGTTTCAAAAAATCAGCTTCACAAGTACAGAATGTAGGAGGCATAGTTAGATAGCAATTTGTCTAAAAAACATCAGCATGTTTTAGTGTACTATAAACAGTTTGACATAGCATCTAAAAAACAGAATTGAGCAACCAGAGTGGAGACTTTTAATTTGTGTCATATGAGGCTCAGTCGAATGAACTTTAGATGCGTAGCTAGGGAAGAGAAAACTTATGGGGGTCATAATACCTGTCTTTAAATGTTTGAAAGTGTTATTTGGAAGAAGGATGAGATTTGTTGTTTGGCATCAGAGGAAAGAGCCAGAAGCAATAGGTATGAGGCAACTTTATGCTTGATGTGAAGAAAAACTTCCTAATAATTAGAAATGTTCAAAAGTAGAGTGAGCTGCCTCCAGATTCAAAGGATTCTCTTTCAAAGGCTTCAAATAGAGGCTGAACGATTATTTGTTGGATATCTCATAGGAGGGATTCCTTTCACATAATTGTTGGACTAAATGGCTGCTGAGGTCCTTTCCAACTTCAAAGGTTTAGTGATTCTGATTCACTCAGCAATAGCTCTTGCTCCCGCTCCCAGACTAAAAACACTCCCTTCTCCAACTTGTGGAGTCATGGACCATGTCCCTGATGTTGCAGTTCTGGATAATTACTTTTTGGAGTTTATCCCTTGTCAGTGTCCCAAAGGAAACCCCACTCAGGGTGGGTTGAAGCAGTGAAACATAGCATCTTAGAACTTTAGTAGAAGATAAAGGTCAACTCTAGAAGTATATATGTAGGGGAAAGTTATAGAAAAGAGAGAGACCTGGAAGTATGATATTGGTTACAAATACATTCAATCCTCAATGCCTGTACATTTAACTTTTGAAAATGAGGAAACACCAGAAGACTAGAGCAGGAACAAGATTACCATGGTTTAAAAAAATAGAACAGTATGCAACCAGTGGAATATAGGACAGTGAGCTTCAAACATTCCTGTGATTTCATTAGTAACCTCATTTTCACATCCACATTGGCAACCACACACATTCACTGCTATGAGGAGTAAAGAAAAAAATGAGAGACAAGATGCTTGTAAATTTATGGAGTGGCTGGGATCTTACTAGGCACATTTACCTACTTTTGTGAAGAGCTCCTCATGCATTCATTGCATATTTTCATTGTCTTTAAATTCAAATTTTGTATTGCAATTATATCTCCAAAGCCTAGTACAAGTTCTTTGGGCTCTAAGGTGATTTTGAGAACTTGACAGTTTCCACATTTTCCAACAGCTATAACCAAAGGTCTAGCAACTTCTCCATTGGTTTTCAGAGGGCAGCTGAGGTAGAGAGGTTTACAGCATTTACCCTCATACTGCCATCTGACACAGTGGAAGGTAAGATTCAGGTTAAAAAATGCTTTTATCTTAAGAATTTTATTTGCTGTACAATATTTATGGTATTTTAGATTTTCATGTGTTATGAAAAGTGAATATTGTCTGAAATCAATATTTTTTTTTTGTTGAAATGTTAGCACAAAAAGTGATAGGATTCTAGGGAATTACTAATGAGAAAAAAATGTTTTTCATGTTACCAATTTTATTTTGTGTAGTGCAATCTATGGGTTATTTCATGGTTACTGTGTTAGGAAAAGTGCATATTATAAAAATTAATGTTTTGTTATAGAGAATTATATGTAGAAAAATATATTTTAGCAATCTATAGTAAAAGATGACAGTTTTTGGTGGTTGTGGAAACCTAATCCCTTATTTCCCATAGGTTCAATGCATCAGCATTCGTGTTTTAGACTTTTACAATGTTTTCTAAGAATGTTACCCTCATGAAAATTGGGGATTGACTGTATTTGTTACTCTATAGAGGGAAAAACGTAGCTGTCAGTGAGAGAAATGTGAAGAAGAGACACAATTATAAATGCTTCTCAAAATTTCCTCTTTGTGTCCTGAGAGATGTTTTCCAACTCCTCAATGAGCAGCTGGTGTATGGGATAATGTGAAGATCTGCAGAATTTCAGTTAGAGACAGAAGGGAGGAGCCCAGAAGGGCAGAGATGTGAAAGGGGAAACACAGTTTTGCAGTAGTGTCTTGAAGTCTCCCTGTAGCAGTGTCACAAGGGAGTCACCTTTATCCCCCCCCCCCCCGACTTAATAGTATTTTATTTTTTCCAATTACATGTAAAGATGGTTCTCAATATTCACTTTTATAAGATTCTGAGTTCTACATTTTTTTCTCCCTTCCTCCCTTCTCCTCTCCCCAAGACAGCATATCTGATATAGTCTATACTTTATAATCATATTAAATGTAGCTCCACATTAGTCACATTGTGAAAGAAGAATCAGAACAAAATGGAAAAACCATAAGAAAAACCAAAAGCAAAAGAGAAAATAGTATGCTTCAATCTGCATTCAAACTCCATAGTTATTTCTCTGGATATGGATAGCATTTTCTATTATGAGTCTTTTGGAGTTGTCGTAGATCATTGTGTTGCTGAGAAGAGCTAAGTCTATCAAAGCTGGTTATTGCGCAATGTTGCTGTTACTATGTACAATGTTCTCCTGGTTCTGCTCACTTTACTTAGTATTAGTTCATATAAATCTTTCCAGGTTTTTCTGAAATCTGCCTACTCATCATTTCTTTTACAACAATAGCATTCCAGTACATTCATATAAAACAACTTGTTCAGCCATTCCCTAGTTGATGGGCATCCCCTCAATTTCCAGTTCTTGGCCACCACAAAAATAAGCTGCTATAAATATTTTTGTGTAAGTGAGCCCTTTTCCCCTTTTTTATGATCTCTTTCAGATAGAGATATCGTAGTGGTATTGCTGAATCAAAAGTTATGCAGTTTTATAGTCCTTTGAGCATAGTTCCAAATTGCTTTCCAGAATGGTTGGATCAGTTCACAACTCTACCAACAGTGCATTAATGTCCCATTTTTTCCAC
Source organism: Petaurus breviceps papuanus (assembly GCF_028583685.1). Lineage (NCBI taxonomy): Eukaryota > Metazoa > Chordata > Mammalia > Diprotodontia > Petauridae > Petaurus > Petaurus breviceps. The sequence goes on along the minus strand of NW_027185764.1, from coordinate 59,524,115 downwards.
ATTCCCTTCAACATTTGTAGTTTCCCTTTTTCTGTCATATTAGCCAATTTGATAGGCATGAGGTGGTACCTTAGAGTAGTTTTAATTTGCCTTTCTCTAATTAATAGTGATTTAGAGCATTTTTTCATATGGTTATAGTTAGCTTTGGTTTCTTGATCTGAAAATTACCTGTTCATATCCTTTGACCATTTATGAATGGGGGAATGACTTGTATTCTTATAAATCTGACTCAGTTTTCTATATATTTTAGCAATGAGGTTTTTGTCAGAGGCCTTTTAAAATTTAATATAATCAAATTTATACATTTTACACCCCAATGTAATTCCAATGATAGATTCAAGTGATGCCCCCCACCCTCCCATATTCCCCCCTACTACAAAGCTCTTTTGTAACTTTTTTTATGTGAAATGGTTTGCCCCATTTTACTTCTCTCTTTTCCCTTCTCCCAGTGCATCCCTCTTCCTTTCCTCTTCATTTTTTATATCATTCCATCATAGTTAACTCACAACTGTGATCTCTGCCTAAGTATACTTCTAACTGCCCTAATAATGATAAAGTTCTTAGGAATTGCAAGTATTATCTTCCCAAGTAGGAATACAAACAGTATAACCTTATTGAATTTCTTAAGTTTTCTCTTTTCTGTTTGCCTTTTTATGCTTCTCTTGAGTCTTACATTTGAAAGTCAAATTTTCTATTCAGTTCTGGCCTTTTTATAAGGAATACTTGAAAGTCCTCTATTTCATTATAATATACATTTTTGTCCCCTGAAAGATTATACTCAGTTTTTTTAGGTAGGTGGTTATTGGTTATAATTCCAGGTCTATTGCCCTCTGGAATATCATATTCCAAGTCCTTTGATCCTTTAATATAGAAGCTACTATTTGTTATTCTGTTATTTATTGTTATTAATTATTATTGTGTTATCCTGACTGTGGCTCCATGATATATGGATTATTTTTTTTTCTGGTTGCTTGCAATATTTTCTCTTTGACCTGGGAACTCTGGAATTTGGCTATAATATTCCTGGGTGTTTCATTTTGGAATGTCTTTCAGGAGGTTATTGGTGAATTCTTTCCATTTCTCTTTAACTCTTTGGTTTAGGATATCAGGGCAGTTTCCTTAATAATTTCTTGAAATACAATGCCTATACTTTTTTTGATCATGGCTTTCAGATAGTCCAGTATTTCATAAATTATCTCTCCTGGACTTATTTTCCAGACCAGCTGTTTTTACAATGAGATATTTTACATTTTTCTTTTATTTTTCATTCTTTTGATTTATTTTTTTTCTGATGTCTCATGGAGTTGTTAACTTCCACTTGCCCAACTGTAATTCTTAAGGAATTATTTTCTTTAGTGAGCTTTTTGTACCTCCTTTCTGATTTAACCAATTCTACTGTTTAAGGAGTTCTTTTATTCAGTGAACTTTTGTACAACTTTTTTCATTTGACAAATTCTGTTTTATAGCATGTTATTTTCTTCAGTATTTTCTTGTGTGTATGCCTCCTTCACCAAGCTGTTTACTCTTTTTTTCTCATGATTTTCTTGCATCACTCTAATTTTTTCCTTTATCTCTCTTATTTTATTTTTAATAGCCTTTTTGGATGCTCTTCCAGGAATTCTTTTTGGGTCTGAGACCAATTCACATTTTTCTTTGAGACTTTCCATGCAACTATTTCAACATTGTCATCATCTTCTGAATTCCGTGTTTTGATCTTCCTTATCATCATAGTAACTCTAAGGTAAAGTGGTTTTTTGGTTGTTTGCTTATTTTTCCAGGCTATTTTTGAAATTTGACTTTTTGTTAAAGTTTGGCTAGCAGAGCCAAACTGGGTGGAGGGAGCACTGCCCCAAGCTTTCAGTTTTGTGATGCTGTTTTCAGAGCTAGTTCTGGGGGGCCTGTAGATTTTGAGTTTTTCTAAGAAGAGGTATGGTCACTACTCTCCTGACCTGTGCTCTGATCTCTCAGTGACCACAAGCACTCTTTTCAACCCTGGAACTGTGTCCAGGGTCCAGGTTCCTGCTAGTGTTCCTTCTTACCCTGGGACTGCAACCTGGAACTGCATATGGGCAATGCAATCCTGTTGCCCGGGCCAACAAAGGGTCCCCAGTAATCTCCTTCTGACTAGTTGTCTGATCCCCTTACTGTCTGTGGGCTAAGAGCTCTGGAAGCCTGTGCTTTGATTCAGTCACCTCCAAAGCCTATTGCTGGCTTGCCAGGGGGCACAGCCTGTACTGAATTGCACTTCAGTTTCACCCTGATCTTCTAAGTTGTCTTGGGCAGGAAAACTGTTTCACAGCATTTTTTTTATTGGTCCTGCCACTTTAGAATTCATTTTGAGACATTATTTTTATGTCATTTGGAGGGGAATTTAGGAGAGCTCAGACAAGTCCTTGCCTTTGCTCCACCATCTTGGCTCACCCTCCTCCTGGTCCCTGTCCTCATTATCTGGCCCCTGTTCTCATTATCTCTTCCTTGGACTATTGCAAAAGTCTTATAATTGGTCTTTTTGCTTTAAGTCTCTCCATGAATCAATTCATATTCCTCACTATTGTCAAAATGATTTTCCTATAGATTAATTTTCTAGAACCCATCCCCCCAATTCTGTTGGCTCTCTCTTACCTGAAGAATCAAATATAAACTCTGTTTGGCAAATAGGGCCAATTACAACCTGACTTCTTCCCATTTTTTCCAGTCTCATTCTTTACTTGCCTCCACGCATTCATTTTTTCCAGGAAACTGGCTTACTTGATGGTCCTTCTACACTCCACTCTTCTTTTGTACTGGCTACCCCCCACGCTTGGAATGCTTTCTCTCTTTAGCTCTCCCTCCTTCCCACAGCCTCTTTGAAGATTCCGCTCAAATGCCATGTTCTTTGGGAAGTCTTCGCAGTTCCTTGTTTCTCTGAACTTTTCCCATTATGGTTACCTTCCATCTACTCTTTATCTACGACGTATATTCCTTTATATCTGTATGTTGTCTCCTTCATTAGTATGTCAGTTCTTTGAGGAGGTGGACTGTTTTATCTCTCTTTATATTCCTAGCACTAAGCACAGTGCTCGGTACAGAGTATTTAATACATGTTTGTTGATTTATTGATGCAGTTTCAGAAATGTTAGTTATAGTAGCAAGATGGGGACAAGATAAAAGGTTTAAATAGTCACAAAGAGAAGACAAAATCATCCTCATTTGCAGATGCCTATCACAGGGAATAATGGAAGAATCTAGTTGAGATGGCAAAGAACTATAGCAACATTGCAGGATTCTAAGGACATTCACAAAAATCATCATAGTACTACATAGTACTGACAAGAAACCAGAAAGAAATGACAATAAGAGGTATTCCATTCAAAATAATTACAAAACACACAAAAGTGCTGGTATGAATATTTTGGTATATGCTTTATAGTTTTTTTAATATAAATTTTGTCTGTGTTAGTATATGGGTCTATACACATACATATGCATGTAGTGAGTATGCTCTAGGATCTCTCTCTCAGAATCAGACTTGCTAGACTTTCCCTCAGAGTTCAAGGTATATCCATGAGAGGGTTGGATTATTTTTCTTTTTTTAAAGTTGATTTATTTATTTTAGTTTTCAACATTGACCTCCATGAGTTTTAAATTTTCTCTCCCTACCTCCCCTTCTCCCTCCCCAAGATAACATGCAATCCAATACAGGCTCTACATATTTATTCCTATTAAACATGTCTTCACACTAGTCATGCTGTATAGAAGAATTAGAATGAATGGGGGGAACCAGTTGAAAGAAAAAACAAAACAAAAGAAGAAAATAGTCTTTTTCACTCTGCCTTCAGACTCCATAGTTCTTTGGATGTGGATGTAATTTTCCATCATGAGTTCTTTGGAATTGTTTTAAGTCATTGCTGAGAAGGGTTAAGTCTATCAAAATCAGTCATCAAACACTGTGGCTGCTACTGTGTACACTGTCCAGCTCTCTTCACTCAGCATCAGTTCATAGAAGTCTTTCCAAGTTTTTCTGAAGTCCACTTGTTCATAATTTCTAATAGCACAATAGTATCCCATCACATTCACATACTACAACTTGTTCAGCCATTCCCCAATTGATGGACATCCCATCAATTTCCATTTCTTGGTCACTACAAAAAGAGTTGCTATAAATATTTTTTGTACATGTGGGTCCTTTTCCCATTTTTTGATATCTTTGTGATGTAGCCCTAGAAGTGATATTGCTGGGTCAAAGGGTATACATATTTTTATAAACAGGATTATTTTTCTTTAATGCCAACAGTTCAAACTCCCATTCCAGTGTGGTCTCCCCACTGTTATCTCTCACTGATTACCAATTCCACTTAATTGACTTACATCAATTAGCTTTTACAATAGGGTATTTACTATGAATATATAACAAGAATAGATATACAAACATTCCCGCCCCATCCTCCCACCCCTACTTCAGGGGCACATTTTACCTGTTACCATCTTAGTCTCTGGGGAGAGTAGACTAAGGCTGAACACTGTTTCAACATGGCACTGCCCTCACCAAGTTCCTATCCAGTATTGCTACTGAATGAATCTTTGTTTCAGCTACTGCTGGACTGGGTCTTGCCTATTCTTTGGGACCTCAAAGCTGAATGGTTGTAGAATTCAGTGTGGATATGACTTTTAGACCTCCTTCTGGCTCACTCTCTTGATCTTTTGAAACTTACAAACATAACTTACATCTTCTTTACCTAAAATGAAGGAAGAAACACTGAGGCAAATAACCAAGTCCCCACCCTCCATATATATAAATATTCATCAAGACACATATGCATGTTTGTGTATGCACATAAGTACAAACTAGTCCTATATATGCATATATGTGTATAGGATATGTATATATTTCTGTCCCTCCACAGAGGTAACATGGAGGTAGTAGAATGCTAGGGTCAGAAAGATTGGGATCGAATCCCTCCTTTGATAAATCAACTTCTCTATGCTTTAGGCAACCCCTTAAGGACATTAAGTCATAGCTGTGTTTTTGACACAGTAAACTGCTCTGTAACTTTCCCACAAAGGGTTCAATGAGTCACCAGTGTAGAGCTTCTATTTTGGCTTTGCTATTTGGCTTTGGACAAGTCACTTTATTTCTCTCATCCTCAGTTTCCTTTTGATGAAAAATGGGAGGGATGACTAAATATTCTCTAAGTCTACATTAAGCTCTAACTCCTATTTGTGTAGTAAAATAAGCATTGTATTTAGAGTCAGAGGACCTGGTTTCCTATTCTGGATCTGTTTAGAGTCAGGAAGACCTGAGTTCAAATCTTGCTTCACAAACTTACTAGCTATATGACTCTAAAGAAGTCACTGTCTGTGCTTCAATTTCCTTAGCTGTAAAACAGGAATAATAATAATGATACCTACCTCACAGGGTTGTTGCTAAGATCAAATGAGATAATGTATGTAAAGCTTTTTGCAAATCTTAAAGTACTATGTAAATATTAGCTATTATTATTACTTGTTTGACTATGGGCAAACTTCTTACTGAGACTCAGTTTCCTCATTTGTAAAACTGGGATAAACATAGTTGCACAATGTACTGTACTGGATTACTTTGTGGAAAGGAGAGTTTCATAAATTGTAAAGCACTTTATAAATGTGGGCTATTTTTATTATTCTCATGTAGGGTTTAGAATCACTACTGAACAATATTTTGCATAGAAACAATTATATAAATGAAGTGATTCCCCTCATCAAATTGGGATTAGATGCTATAAAAAGAAACTAAGCTAGAGAAATATTTAAATTTAATTGGCTGATTTGGGCAGGATGAGATGGTAATAAATGTTTGAGGTTGTATTTAATTTTCATTACTTGAATTTCATATAGCATTCTAGATACATGATATGTGAATCCATGCTTTTCAAAGAGAATTTTTTTACTTGTCTTTTCCTTTTTTTGGGGGGGGGAATTCTTGATTTCATATTCTAGAGTTAAAGGACTATAAGGAAATAATATACCTTAAGTTCAGAAGCCTCTTCAAATATCATACACACATATTTCCAGTAGGCTGAACCTCATAAATGCAAAATATCTTAGAGTTGAGATATTTGGGCTGCTTCTGTATTGTTAGAAAAATAAGGGCTAGAAAGAAACTCTCAGGTAATTCTCTTGTTATATATTGCCCTGAGTTTGGTTCTATAACCCATTATCTCTAATAGGCAATATTAAAGTATCTCTACACATTGCTCCTGCAGGGGAAAGATCCTCATGTACTGAAATCACTGTGTTCTATCAAAAATTCACTGGTGGCAAAATAAAATAAAATGACCTGTCAGGCCAGTAACAACTTTTGAAGAGAGCAATGGGATAGCTTATCATGGGGCTGAAAATAAAGACACTTTATTGATATTACTAACTGGACTTTTAAAGGTTTTTTTGTTTATTTGTTTTGCTTTTTTTTTTCCTTTTTTATGGTCACATGAATGTCTGCCCAATCAGATCTGGCTCCAGAAGAGTCAAAGAGTCACTTGGGACTCCCCTTTACCTTTGTTAATGAGATTAACTGTTCTCCTAACAATGCTTATGGTCAAGCTTGAAGGGCAGGAGGGAGAGTGAGAATGAGAGATTAAGAGAGCAAGAAAGAGTGAGAGGAGTAGAAAGATATATATATACATCACATATATATATGTGAAAGATATACATATATCACACACACATAGATACACACACATATATATACACATAACTGCATATACATATGCATAGATACATATATACGTGTGTGTGTGTGTGTGTGTGTGAGATCCAGACAATCAGAGATAGATGGACACAGAGAGATGGGAGAAAGATATGGAGATAGAGAGAGACAGAGGCAGATATGCAGAGATGGGGAGAAAGGGGTAGATAGGAAGATAAAAGGGGTGTGTGTGTGTGTGTGTGTGTGTGTGTGTGTGGAGAGAGAGAGAGAGAGAGAGAGAGAGAGAGAGAGAGAGAGAGAGAAACAAAGATAGACACAGATATGAGGAAAAACAGAGATGGGGAGAAAGAGAGTGAGAGGAAAAAGAGAGAGAAGAGATGGGAAAAGGAAGGGTAGATAGGAAGATATATATACACACACATATATATACACATGCATATACACATGTGTGTATACATGTATATGTGTGTATGTATGCACACAGGCAGAGAAACAGATAGATGGACACAGAGAAATGGGAGAGAGAGAGACAGAGATAGACATGCAGAGACAAGAGAGAGGGAGGGAGGGAATAGAGAGGACGGTAGGTATGAAGGTACATATATATATATGCATGTATGTATATAGAGACAGATAGAAAAATGAAATAGAGACAGAGAAAAGGGAAGAAAAAGCAAGAGAGAGAGAGAAGAGGGAAAGAGAGAGAGATCATAGCTAGCTGATCTTGTGTTACAGTGAGATGACAACTCCTGGACTTTGCTTTGCTTTTGGCTATTATCATAGATGTGTCAAGCTATTCACAAACAATTTGGAGATCTGCAAATTGTTTTCAGGACAAAAGCACAGATAGAGTCCATTTTATTTCCCATCTCTGCTGCTAGAATTTCTCTCAGATAACTATTGCTTTTCCTACCCCTAATCCCATCATCTCTGCATATCACATATTATACCTGCTGGTATAAGGGCAAGTTAGAAATAGCTCTGTGTGATCCTGCTAATAGTGAGGAACCATTATCTATGCTGCTGCAAAGACCGATGCTGTCTTTTCAGACTGGTTTATGCTGGTGTTTGTGGGCTTTCATGTCCCCAAGAATTTGGAATGTGCGATTAGACACTTTGATATGTCAAAAGGTATGTGATCTCAGTGATGTTACATGTGACTTCAATCACAAAGGTTGCATGTCATTCATGCTTTTTCATCCTGTGTAATTCTTGTCCCTGCCATCTCACACACCCTCCATGAGGTCTTCCTAACATGCTTATACTTTCTTCTAGAACTCCACATTCTGTAGTCTCTTAAGATTAGTTTCTGTCCTTTGCTCTTCCTACATTTCTTTTTTTAAAAATAAACAAGAATTTTATTTTTAAAACTTTATTTTATTCAACACAGTAGGGGTTAAGTGACTTGCCCAAGGTTACACAGCTAGTAAGTGTCTGAGGCTGGATTTGTACTCGGGTCCTCCTGACTCTAGGATTGGTGCTGTAACCACTGAGCCACCTAGCTGCCACTCTCCCTACATTTCTTTGATAATATCCTTTATGCCTAGTCTGACACAAGTCTTCCTTAGTTAAATACTTCCCAGGGACCTCCAGACTCTGGACATACATAGACCAGGTCTGAGCTTGGGGTCTGACCTAGGAGAGTCATTATCTTTCTTTAGCTTGTTGTCTGCACTTAGTGGGACCACAAATTTCCAAATACAGTGTATATCAATGTTTACACAGATGTAAACCATATAAGTACTCAAGGTAACAAATGCATGTGTATAGAAAACAACTTTTACCCCTTAGAAAATGCAGAAGTTGCAAAAGACTCACATCACAGGAGCTCAAAAAGAGATACAAAAACCATGAAACTTTTGGAAGGATGATAAAGTGCCCTTAGAAGAGAAATGAATGTGGGGTTGTCAGTGGGGCAATAACTGTCCCATAGGGTTCTACATAAATCCATTCAGGATTGTAGTTCCTTCTGTGGCTTGAACTCACCTCAAAAGGCAAACACATATTGGTAATATTGGGCAGGCCCCCATTTCCCATCAGTCCTACCTGTCCAAGTTATTCATGGTATTAGTGAGTGAGTGAAAGGTCCTGATCTCTTCCCTGTCTCCCTTGTATCTATGTCATGACTTTCTCTCACTGTGGATAATCTTTTTCCAAGAGTCACTCTGTCTGGGAATATCCTTTCTCTTTTTATTTCCTAAATTTTTATACTTGGAGTAAGCCACAAAGCAAATACCGACTGATCCTGCCCAGGAAATCTAACTTCTGTGTCTAGAAATACAGATACCAGAGCATGCTGCCCAGGAAATCTAAATCCCACCCTCCTCCAAGAGGAGTTTAGGATTCAGGAAACACACACTCTCTGCCCAGATGGGCAAATATGTCTGTTTCAGCCATGTGCTTTTGTCTGAACTCTATTGCCTTGGTTACTACTACCTTTTTGCACTGGAAAAACTCACCCTTAGGTCTCTGGCCTCTGACTTGTGCTCAGAAAGCTTTGGGTGGGGGCAGCTAGGTGTCTCAGCGAATAGAGCACCAGCCTTGCAGTCAGGAAGACCTGAGTTCAAATTTGGATTCAGACATTTAACACAAAAAACTAGCCATGTGACAACCCCAATTGCCCTACCTCCTCCCCCCCAAAAAAAAGAGGAAAAAAAGAACATATATATATATCACCTTTCTGAGTGGAGGAAACAGTACACATTTATAGGCTGCTCCACTCCCCCTCCAAAAAAAAATTCCACCAGACCCTTGGTCCATTCCACTGCACTCTGGTGTGTTCTCTGAACAAGTATAAAGGTGCCTTTTTTTCTTTTTAAGGAGGCCAGCATGGAGGGATGGCTCCTTCAACAAGTTTGTCTTCCCCAGATTCACAGTCAGTCAGTTGTCTTGGGGATAGTACTAGTCAGTAATCCCACTGACTGGAAACCAAGCAGGCATTTTCAGCATCCCTTTCACAAAGTACTAATTGGTATCTCCATACTATATGGGGGAGTTGTATTGATGGGGGAAAACTCTCTTGATCAGCTCCCACTTTTAAAGGTGCCATTGGATGTACTCTATAGTAGGAATGGCAAATGCTACAAATTGACTAAAGAGAATTTCATTGCATGGCAAGCTCAGTTTCCTAGTTGAATTGTTCTTCCAAGACATATGTAGGAAATAGCTCCCTTCCTTCAAGATGTAGGTCAAACACCACTTCCTATATGAAACTTTTCCTGGTACCCTCAACTTAGAGATCCACCTTCAAATTGCCTTACATTTAACACATTTTTATTTTCTGTATTTATTCTCTTTTTATTTTGTCTATACCGTCTATACTTGTAGTTATTGTTTACACTTTCTCCTCTCTAGTCACTTCTTCCACAGCCTTGGAAATTCAACATCTTGGCCTAGAGGAACTTTGCTGTCCTGATTGGTGATTAACTCTTCTGAAATACTATTTCAGGAAAGCCTCAGCTCTATCTCCATCTCCATCATCGATATCTACATCTACATCTATACCTACATCTACATCATCTAAATCTACATCTACACCTACATTTATATCTTCACCTATACCTACATCTACATCATCTACATCTACACCTACATCTATAACTACATCTACATCATCTACATCTACATCTACACCTACACCTACATCTCTATCTACACCTACACCTACATCATCTACATCTATATCTACACCTACATCTACATCATCTATATCTACAACTATACCTACACCTACATCTGTATCTACATCTACAGCTACATCTATACCTACACCTACATTATCTACATCTATATCTACACCTACATCATGTACATCTACATATACATCTGCATCTACATCATCTTTCTTTTGCTTATTTCTTCCTCTCCTCAGGCCACACACCCCCCTGTTATATTCCTTCTTTCCGTCCTCCAGTTGTGGAACTATAAACCAAGGTCAAACAGATTCTATCATTGTTCATGTAGTGGGGTGTGTCAACCTATATCCTGATGGGCCCACTAGTCATCCTTGTATTTTTCTGGGCTTAGGAACCCTTCCCTGGCTACCATTCCTCTCTATGTGTTTTTTACCCTGTTAGAATGTAACTTCCTTGAAGGCAGGGACTCTTCATTTTCATACTTGGCATACAGTAAACACTTAATAAATATTTTCTCATAAATAAATTCATACTTATACATGTCCTTGTTGTCAAATCCCCCTTTCCCTCCCATGTAAGCTCTGTGTAAATAAGGGATTGTTTCATTCATTGTATTCATGGCCCTAGTACCTTCTACACTGAATAACTGGCACATAGTACACACCAAATGACAACCGATTGAATGAACAGTTAGGAAAATAGGGAAATTAGTAGTGATGATTTCGCTTGTGCCAAAGCTGTTTGCCCTCAATTTAAGTAATTTATGACTACTGACCCAACTTCACTCTGTTAAAGGCAGCTCATTTTATTTTGACACCATAACTCCTAAAATAGCATCTTAAAAATACTTTAGGAGAACTGAACAACATACTTGTACCCACATTAAAAAAAAGATTTTAGATCTCATCTCTAAGTAGGTTTATGTGTAGTAAACCTCAGCTATCATTTATTGAACCATATTGTTTCTTACTCATTTTTAGCTATCTTGGTCCTTTCTCATTTCTAATTTGAAACTCACTCCTCAGGCAATTACATTCCCTGAAGAGAAAGACCCTGTTGACTTCTTCCCCAGATTAGTGAATTCTCCATGGAGAATCTTTAGTTTGTATGGAGACATATGAGAGAAAACAACCCATTTGGGGAAAAATGTTAAGGGTATTAAAAAGGACTCTAAACTTGATGTGATGACAATGCTTCAGAAGTCCCTGTTTTCAAAGGCCACAGAAACATTCTTTGGCTCTTCTTTGAATTAAAAATCCTCTGAAGTTAATTTTATTTCATGCAGAGTAAGACACAATCAAAAGGAGATGATGGACGCCCTCTGAAGTCAGACTGGTATAACATGATCCTGTTTTGTGGTCCTTGTAGCACTGCAAGAAATAAGTGAACTCTTTTTTAAGGGCACTGGAAACTCAGTTACCTCAAAATCTTCAGAACAATTATTTGATTTTTTTAGTCCATCTTCAATACAAATGACCAAAAATGTACTCAGCCTTCATTGTAGTAAAACAGCATTCGACAACATTCAGGCTAGAGACTGACTGTCCAGAAGAGGGCGCTGAAGACTTTTGCATAGGCAAGTTTTGGTTATGCAACCGTGTAATCACATTTAAAAAAAATGTGAAATAGCATTAAAGACAACACAAAAGACCTAATTTAAGTCAGCTTGCAGTGCCCCTTCTCTGAATCATGCCCGTGTCTGCTACTGGGGATTCAGTTCTGCATTCTACCACATTTGCCCTTCAGCTCAGCTTCCTTGCAGTGTATAAAAGTGCCCTTAACACTGAAAGATGGAGGCTAAACTAAGCATTGAAAAGAAACTTGTCCTACAGCCCCTACAGTAGGGGCAGGTGCAGCTTGTTTTACACAACACTCTGGCATTGCTTGGTACCTCATGGATATGGTGAATCACCCCTCTCCCCCCCCCCCATTGGATTACATTGGCTTAGATTTCTCACTTTAGATATATTTTTCTATCAGGCGCAGCTAGGTGCTGCAGTGGTTAGAGCCCTAGATCTAGAGTCAAGATTTGAGTTCAAAATCCTGCCTCAGTGGTGTGACTCTGGGAAAGTCACTTATCTTCCATCTGTCTCAGTTTCTCCTATTATCTGTAAAATGGGGATAATAATAGCCTTTACCTCTCTGGTGCAAGCCCTCATTGCCTCCCAACTGGACTATTGCAGTGGCCTGCTGGTTGGTCCCCCTGCCTTGAGTCCCTTATCACCCCAGTATATCCTCTACTCAGATGACAAATTGACCTTCCTAAAGCATAAGTTTAGGGGCTTCCTATTACCTTTAGAGTCAAACAAACAAAAAATCCTCTATTTGGCTTTTAAATCTCTTCATAACCTGGTCCCTTTCTACTATTCCATTTTCCTTTGACCTTACTCCCCTGTATGTACACTGTGATTCAATGATATTAATCTCTGATCTTCCTCAAAAACAATGCTTTACTTCTTAACTCTGATTATTCTCACTGGCTGCTCCCCCATTACTTGTAACTCTGAGTTTGGAGAGAGAGAGAAAGAAAGAGAGAGAGAGACAGACAGACAGACATAAATAATAAATATGTATTTATATATGTGTATATATGTATTATGTATATAGGTATATATGTGTATATGTGTGGGAGACAGATGACAGTCTTACTGTATTCTAACCTGGTCAGATGACATTTGGAATATTGTATTAAATTCTGGGCACCACATTTTAGAAGTGATGTTATTAAGAAAAGGTGTCAAAAGGTGGGCAGCTAGGTTGCTTATAGATATCAAGTCCATTCTGTATGAGGACTGGTTGAAGGAATTGGAAAAAGGCTCAAGGCTGGACATTTTAGCTATCTTCAAAGATTTAAAGTTCAGTGGTGTGGAAGAGGGATTAGACTTGTGCTGCTTGGCCTCAGAGGGCAGAAGTAGGAGCAATGGGTGGGATTTATAGAGAGATTTCAGTTTGATACTTCCTAAATAATTGGTGAAATGAACTTAGTGGTAGTTCTTTCTCCCTCACTAATGGTCTTCTAGCTAAAGCTGAATTAACCACATGTCGAAGATATAATAAAGGGGATTTCTAAATGAGTTAAAATAAGATTGAATGACTTTTGAGGTACCTTTTAACTGATATTTTGTGATTCTCGATGTCTCCTTAGAATATAGTCAATGGCATGTGAAGTTGTATTATTTCTGTTGGACAGATGGTAAAGTAGGCCCTTTCCACTCTATAGATGTGTATCTTTATATATTTGGTAGATTATAGAGGGGGTAGGTAAAGCAATATTTACTACCTTGGGTTAACTGTAATAATATTTGTAAAAGTGTTTTTCATTCCCCAGATGGAAGATACTATGTGAGTACATGGTGCGATTATTATTTATTGTACTAAAAAAATGTATGGTCAGGGTCAATATTATACAAATTTTAATTAGTTCTCACAGAAAACAACAATAACTGATGAATCTGTAGGGACTTGAATTGTCATACAACACAGGAATAACTTTTACACATATAGTGCACTTTCAAAACTCTTCATATTTTCTGGACAAAAGAACAAGGTCATGTATTGCTTGCAAATAGTACCAAAGACTAGATTTCTAATTTCTTTAAAAAAAATTTACATGTAGACATATATATATATATATATATATATATATATATATATATACATATACAGACAGACACATGTAGCAATACCCCATATTTCCTACCTCTGGGGGTGATGGTGATGCTGCTGGTGGTGATAATCCTGCATTAGTTAAAGCCCTGCTCTGATGTCTCATTGAAGTGACCCTGGGATCTTCAAGATTGTGGCAATCGAACACAAACTCTGAAAAGTCCTGAAAAGTTGGGAAAGATTTTGGTTATAGGTCTGACAATTAACTTGCTACTCTTTCCTTTCTTGGTTTTCATAATATTTCTCTCTGGGTTCTTTTCCTACCTGTCCGTTTCTTCTTAGTCTCCTTTGTAGGATAATTATCCACATTGCTAACTGTGAGTGTAATTCAATGCTCCCTCTCCTCTTCTTTTGGGCATCTCTCTCCTTTGGGCATCTCATCATACTATCATCAAGATAGATGGTTCATATACCATCTCTAGGTAGATGACCTTGCAAATCTACATATCTAGCTCTCCTCTTTGTCTGGAGCTCCTATCTCACATTACCATTATAGCCATCTGAGTTAATATTATTTGGAGTTAAGAAGGGATAATTGAGTCCTGACCATTTGAAAATGCAAATATCTCAGGAGTTCTTTGAATTACTTAAAGTCCTGGCCATTTGCTTTTACTCCTTTTACAAAGTGCATTTTCATCTGCTCCCATTGTCTTCAATGGCAAAAAACCTAAATACTCCATTTAAACTAAAATAAGCCAAAGCAAAAGAGATGTAATGCATACGTTTCAGACAACTAGACAAGAGAAAGTTGTATATAACAGATATTTGATGTGCTCACTGTTTCTGCAGAGTTACAATGAAATATACCCTGTATGCTCAGTATGCTCTACAATGGTTATCTAACAAAAGATGAAAATGCAAATATCTCAGGAGTTCTCGAATATCTCAGGAGTTCTTTGAATTACTTGAATTCTAAGCACTGTTGTGTATTGAGTTCCTTGAGCCCTCCACAATTCTCAGTAGAGTCCTGACCATTTGCTTTTACTCCTTTTACAAAGTGCTTTTTCATCTGTCGCCTTGCGCTCATTGGAAGAAAATTTAAATACTCAGAATGCTCTACAATATCTAAGATGAAAATGCGAATTTCTCAGGAATTCTTTGAATTACTTAAATTCTAAGCACTCTTGTGCATAGAGTTCCTTCAATCCTCCTCATTTACAGGAAGACTCCTCACCATTTGCTTTTACTCCTTTTACAAAGTGCGGTTTCATCTGCTCACATTGACTTCAGTGGCAGAAAACCTAAATACTCAATTTAAACTAAAAGAAGCCAAAGCAAAAGACATATAATGCATGTGTTTCAGAGAAGTAGCCAAGAGAATGCTTTATGTAAAAGATCTTCAATGTGCTAACTGTTTCTGCAGTTACAGTGAAATACACCCTGTATACTCAATATGTTCTACAATGGCAATCTAACAAAAGATGAAAACGTGAATTTCTCAAGAGTTATTTGAATTACTTGAATTCTAAGCACTGTTGTGCATAGAGTTCCTTCAGCCCTCCACATTTCTCATTAGAGTCCTCACCATTTGCTTTTACTTCTTTTACAAAGTGCATTTTCATTTGCTCCCATTGGTTTTAATGGAAGAAAACTTAAATACTCAATTTAAAATAAAATAAGCCAAAGCAAAAGATATGTAATGCATTTGTTTCAGAGAACTAGCCAAGAGAAAGCTGTAAATATCTATCTATCTATCTATCTATCTATCTATCTATCTATCTATCTAT
>NW_027185764.1:59474507-59508413 GCF_028583685.1 Petaurus breviceps papuanus | reverse complement strand
TATCTATCTATCTATCTATCTATCTATCTATCTATCTATCTATCTATCTATCTATCTATATCTATATATATCTTCCATGTACTAATTCCTAATTCTTTCTGTAGTGTTACTGTGAAATATTCCCTGTATACTCAGTATGTCCTACAATGGCTATCTAAGCAAAGATGAAAATGCAAATTTCTTAGGAGTTCTTTGAACTACTTGAATTCTAAGCACTGTTGTGCAAACAGTTCTCGCAGCCCTCCACATTTCTCATTAGAGTCCTGACCATTTGCTTTTTTTCCTTTTACAAAGTGCGTTTTCATCTGTTCCCATTGGCTTCAATGGCAGAAAACTTAAATACTCAATTTAAACTAAAATAAGTCAAAGCGTAAGACATGTAATGCGTGCATTTCAGAGAACTAGCCAAGAAAATGCTATATAGAAAAGATCTTCACAATTTGCTCTCTTTTTCTGCATAGTTACAGTGAAATCTGCCCTGTATACTCAGTATACTATACAATGGCTATCTAAGAAGAGATGGAAACGTGAATTTCTCAGGAGTTTTTAATTTCTTGAATTCTAAGCACTGTTGTGCATAGAGTTCCTGCAGGCCTCTACATTTCTCACAGTGTTGACCATTTGCTTTTACTCCTATTACAAAATGTGTTTTCATCTGCTCTCATTGGCTTCAAAGGAAGAAAAACTAAATATTCAATTTAAACAAAAACAAGCCAAAGCACAAGGGATGTTATACATGCGTTTGAGAGAACTAGTCAAGAAAAGCTGTATAGAAAAGATCTTCAATGTGCTCATTGTTTCTGCAGAGTTTCAGTGAAATATACCCTGTATACTCAATATGCTCTACAATATTTAAGAAAAGAAGAAAATGTGAATTTCTCAGTTCTTTAAATTACTTGAATTCTAAGTACTGTTGTGAATAGAATTCCTTCAGCCCTCTGTATTTCCCATCAGAGTGCTGACCATTTACTTTTATTCCTTTTACAAAATGCGTTTTCATCTATCTGCTCACATTGGCTTCAATGGAAGGAAACCTAAATGTTAAATTTAAACTAAAAGAAGCCAAAGAAAAAGAAATGTAATGCATGCTTTTGAGAGAACTAGACAAGAGAAAGCTGTATAGAAAAGATCTTCAATGTGCTCACTGTTTCTGTAGAGTTACAGTGAAATATGCCCTCTGTTCTACAATGGCTAAGAAAAGATAAAAACTTGAATTTCTCAGGAGTTCTTTAAATTACTTGAATTCTAAGCACTGTTGTGCATAGAGTTCCTGCAGCCCTCCACATTTCTCATTAGAGTCCTGACAATTTGCTTTTACTCCTCTTATAAAATGCCTTTTCATCTGCTCTCATTAGCTTCAATGGAAGAAAACCTAAAAATTCAATTTAAACTAAAATAAGCTGAAGCAAAAGAGATATAATGCATGTGTTTCAGAGAACTAGTCAAGAGAAAGCTGTATATAAAAGATCTTCCTTGTGTTCTCTGTTTCTGCAGAGTTACAGTGAAATACAACCAGGATTTGAATTTAGGTCTCTGACTTCAAATACAGCATTCTTTCCAGTATGCCATGTATAATTACACTTGGTTCATCATATAGCCTATGCAGTGCTAACTTCTCTGTCTCAACAGTGTGAAAAAATATCCTGTTAGACTGCTGGTCCTGTGAAGGAAGTTTTGGCTTAGGTCTGATGTGAGGTTATGATTGCCTATGGCATATGTTTTCTCCAGATAATTCTTCCAACAACAGTTTTGAGTCCTACAGAATGGCATATTGGATTATATGCCACCAGACAACAAATTCTCAGCTGTACTGGGCAAGAAAGGGAGAAGGAAAATGTCATATTAAGATTCAATACCTTTGGGGTGGCTAGGTCGTGCGATGAACAGAGCACCAACCCTGGAGTTAGGAGGACCTGAGTTCAAATCTGGCCTCAGACACTTAACACTTACTAGACATGTGACCATGGGCACATGTGATAGTAATGGAATGTGGAGATTCCCCTGTGTTGGGCTTGGTTTTCAAATTGATTGTGTTAAAACCCAGAGCTTGTTAATCCCACCTGTGGGATGGACTTGTTGATGTGAAAAGAAAGTCCTGAACTGGGAGGAGCTGGTGACGTAGATTTGGAGAGACAAGAGAGAGGCGGAAGACCTTTTTTGGAAGCAGCACCCACGTGGAGGCAGGGAGAGAGACTAAGAGAATTGCTGGTGGCCGCTTTGAATTGCCCTGGACTTTTGAGACCTGCCCCCTGAGCTGCCAAGGACTGAGGAGACATGGCTGTTTTGCTGGTACTTTGTCTGTCTGTTTTGATGTTGTTTTGCCAGATTTGTCCACTGGTGAAAGACAGTCCTGTTGTTGAAGAAGTCCTGGAACCCGGCTTTTGGTTAAGAAGCCCTGAGACTGTCCTGCAGACAGAGAGTGGATACTGTCCACTGGTGAAGGACAGTGCTGTTGTTGCAGGGGTCTGGAGACTGTCCTGCAGACAGAGTGAATACTGTCCACTGGTGAAGGACAGTGCTGTTGTTGCAGGGGTCTGGGAACCTTTCTGTTGGTTCAGAAGCCCTGAAGAAGGATTTTCTTGTTGTATGTTTACAGAAATCCTAGGAGAGGGTTTTGCTAATGTTTTCAGGGGTTCTAGGACTGTTCTACAGACAGAGGATGAATTAATGGAGGGACTGGCAATGTATCTTGTGGCCTTGCTAAGCCTTGTCTCCCCAGGAACTAAGATTGCTGAGAACTTGCCTCGTGTCAAGATGAAGAAAAGACCTCCATTTGGGTATTAAGTGCTGTGTTTAAACTTGATGTAACTCTGGGGTAGATTCAATTGTGATCCAGGGGTGGGGAACTTTTGACCTTTTGTGCTCTGTGATTGACAAATAAAGGTATAGCCTAGGGGTGGAGAAGTATTTAGACCAAGGACTTTGTAATTGATTGAATGATTGGAAGGTCCTGGGGTGGGGTAGTCCTTGGAGATTATTTAATCACACTTAGTAAATGCTGTATTTTGGAATGATGTCATGTTTTGATCTTCTCTGTTCTTGGTTGGTCACTGAATAAAATGGAGAGCACCTATGCTGGTATTTTGAACCTTGGGAAGTTGCCTTTCCTTGGCAATTACAGTACAGCACGTCACTTAACCCCAAATGCTCTGCCCTTCCCCCATTAAAAAAAAGACTCAATACTTTTAACATGCTTCTGTAATTTTTAACTCATGGGCTGAATCCCAGCTCCAACTACTACCAGAAGGGAGACACACAGCATTTCAGGCACACTCATTCTCAGTGGCCAGGAAGTGAATTTGCAGTGGCTTGAGTTCCTCAAAACTTGGATTCCACATTGCTGTGTGGAAATAAAAGCTAGTTTGATTTTGAGGGCCAGGTACAGGTAAGTTATAAGTAGCTTTGTAAAGATTAGTTGGTATGGGGCTAGGTAAAAGGAATCACTACCCTCTTTCATCATAATATCAAGAAGATTAGTCCATGGATGGTTCCATGTCTGGGTCACAACAGGGGCTTGGTG
The DNA here is from genome assembly GCF_028583685.1 of Petaurus breviceps papuanus. Lineage (NCBI taxonomy): Eukaryota > Metazoa > Chordata > Mammalia > Diprotodontia > Petauridae > Petaurus > Petaurus breviceps. Next base: position 59,504,893 of record NW_027185764.1, on the reverse strand, counting down.
ACACAGGTGGACCTAACTCAGTATCCCACAAACTGAATACACTTCCTGTCACCTCTGTATTTCATTAAACTACCAGTTGGCAGCCTGGGCAAATGAGTACATGTTGTTTCTCCTGATTGAATATAAGTTCCTTAAGAACATGTATTATTTCATCTTCTACCTTTGTATCCCCAGCTCCTAGTACAATCCCTGATATGTGGTAGGCACTTAATAAAAGTTTTTTGATCTCAAATTCAACCTGTCTAAAAGAGAATACTTTAATAGTCACACCTTGTGCAATGAACAGCTTTTCTTTGGAACACTGAGTCTCACTGACTAATCTCCTGGCAAGGATGCATCAATCAATCAATCGATCTATTTAGTGACTATGCAGGAAAGGGTGGTTAAAATTCTGTGGGATAATATTTTTTTAAGTGTAGAATCACAATTTGGCTTAAATCCATTATTCAATGCTGGAAAGATTCTCCAGTGTTTTCATTCCATCATTCTTATTCCCTTTCCTAACCTTCTTATAATTATATGCCTCCTATCACTTTAAGGGAAAAAAGCCCTCCATTTTCTGCATTTTGGCATTAAAAATATTAAAAAGGTTGGGAAGAGAGGGTATAGAAAATAAAAGAATTCAGGATGTATATATACTATTTTTATGTTTATCATTCATAAGATATGTTTTAGCATAGCTGCCTACAAAGTAAATTTCTATAAAGAAAATACTATTTTCTATCAATTTCAATTATAAAAATGTTGATGAGGTCATACAGAAAAAAATCACCCAAAAGACTGACTAAAAAACTTGCTGAGAAAAGTAACTGTGTTATGCCATCCAAGAAGGTCTGAGTTCAGCTCAGCCCCACCTTCAGAGAAAAGCCACTCTTCAATCACGGTACTGGAAAATACCTAAAATTTTGAGGTTTATTTACTCTACTACCTTTTGTCTATTTTGTGCTATTCCCTCTCTTGTGGCTAGCCAAGTTCCCCCAATTAAAAAGCAGTATAGCTTAATGTGTGGGGTATGGAGACCCTAACCCAAATTGACTATTCGGAGACCTCTCAAAGTGAAGGTAGAAAGATTTATTAGAATCTTTTGAGAAGTGGGCGGTCCAGTCTCTGGGACAGCACTGAGAGAGAGGAGGCCACCATACAGAAGCTAAAGCTGGGTTAAATAAGCAAGGGTTACAAACATTAACATAATTATTACTAATGAGGCTCTAATCTTGTTGGATATTATATATAATACATGAGGTTCATTACGCAGGTGCAGTAACAACCTTAGAATACTGGACCCCTTTTCAGTCTACCCTTGATACATTCTTATCTGGACTTGAGGGTCTCAAGGCCACTGTCTATTCCTTGATTGGTCAAATCCACCTGCTGCTGCCAGCTCCTTCCATTTTTCATTATTTTTGGTATTATCTATGAGTTTTAGTCTGGGAACCAGGGTCTAAGCTCCTTCCCAAGGTTACTGCCTGTCTCCCTCTTATCAGTAGTCTTGTTCAGCAATTCTTGCAGTTTCTAAAACAAAACAAAACAACTCCTTTATAGCAAGCTGAGTGAAGGCGGGGTGGGGGGGGCTGACTAGAATAGGGCAGCTATATAGAAAGATTCTTAAAGTTTCAAAATCACATAATTTCTATCTAAAAAAAAAACAGAAACCTAGGCCTAAGGACCATACTTACTATAACAAACAGTCTCTGAGAAACCACATTGTATCTTTCCCATACACTTAATAACTAGGGCACTAGATGCTGAGTCAGGAAGACCTGAGTTCAAATCCTGCCTCAAACATTATGCTTTGTATTAAATTTTATGTTTATTTTTGGTTTACATCATTCATTTCCACAAGATTTTGAGTTACAGTTTTTTTTCACCATTTTTTCCTCTACCCACCACCCCCAAAACAGTGATCCCACTGAATATTCCCTCCTCCAATCTGCTCTCTCCTATATCTTCCTCCACCCCACCTCCAACTTTCCAGTAGGGCACAGTGGATCTCTATGCCCCGGTGCCTGTATATCTTATTTCCCAGAAACACTATGGTTTGTGATCCTGTGCAAATCACTTAGTATTTCTGTGATGTAGTTCTCTGATCTGTAAAAACAAGATCAGACTCAAAACTCCTTAAGTTCCTTTAGCTCAAAAATCTATGATTTTAATTCTTGACCTCCTGCTTTCCTGATCACTATTATTCTAAACTTTTGCTGCTCTAGATGAAAATCTCTTTCCTCTGATCCCCCTGCCTTAATCTTATCTCAATCCATCTGAGCTTTATATTTTTTCACTCCTTACTCTTCTCTGACCACCTTTTCCACTGTTTCCTCTGAAATTTTGTTTTGGTCTCTTCCTCTGACATTCCTTCTTTCTCCTGCTGCTTTTTGAAGCATAGCTTTCCCTAAAGATACCCCATCCCTTACCACCCTTTCCATTGCTAGCCACTCTTCTCATCCTCCTTGATTCAAAGAAAGAGGAGGAGTTTGTATCTTCCTTGTTTCCTACAGTCCCCAGTTCTAGGCCTGCCACCATCACTCAATCTCTGAGCACCTTTTCCCGGTTCTTGTAGCTCCCATCTAAAACTCCTGGGCATTTTACCTTGTTCATGCATTTTAGCTCCTGGCCTAACAATAACTTCTCCTCCTGAACTACTGCCAATGATTCAATTCTCATGCTCATGACCTAACTCACTTGTTTCTTTAATTCTTAAACTCAACTCCTATGCTCCACATTTTCCTTTACTTCTGCTATCCACAGGGATGATCACACCTTAGATAGTACTATCACTAAAAATTACACAACTTGAAATCTGAAATTTGCTTCTCTAATCACAACTTCTCCCTCATCCTCACTTATGTTCACTTCGTGACCTTTCAGTTTTTCAGCTCACAATCCTCCCTACCTCTCATGTATGTTCACTTTCTACACTTTAGTCTGGAGCCTATGCTTGTTTATCTGGCCTCTTCCAGAAGACCTCCATCAAAGTTAGGGAGGGGGAGGAAAGAAGTGAGGATCCATTATCTCCTCATTCCAATTTTGTCAAGAAACTTTTTTCCTTACATCAAACCTAAATCTGACTCTGAGCAAGGCCCACCTCCTTCCCTATTGAATTTCACCACTACTTAAAATTTAAGACAACAAAGCTAAACTTTGGGAATATTTGGAGCATTTCTGTAAATGAACATGTACAAATGAAACTACACTTTTCTAAAGCTTAGTTGAGAGCCTCTACTAGGTTGTTCAAACAGCTTCTGCTGATGTTTTCATAGACCAACAGAATCACAGGCCTGAAGGGGACTAGACGTACTGCCCAAGGGAGAAGCAAAGGTGATTTCACAGAATCCTAGGCTGAGCTGGAAGGAAATCAGACCATTCTATTTTGACACCTCCACCAAGTACCGTGCCACAGCACCGCTTCCCTTCTGTGCCACGGGCCTCTTGAATGTTCCAGGACCCCTCAGATCCAGGCATTCCTTCTGGCTGTCCCCTCTGCCTGCTGCTACTGACCTCCATGGAAGCCCCAACTAAAAGCCCCCCTTCTACAAGAGGCCTTCCCCAGCCCCTCTCAAGTCCAGTGCTTTCCCTCTGTTAATTACCTCTTATTTACCCTGTATATAGCTACTCTGTATACATGTTTGCTGGTCATCTCCCCAATTCAACTCTAAGTCCCTTGAGGTCAGGCCTTTTACCTCTTTTTGCCTCCCTAGCCTTAGCACAGTACCTGGCACAGAGTAGGCACCAAAAGACCTCCACCGGAACAGAGAAGGGGGTACAGGAAGAGGCGGGGGCCCCATTCCACTTTTAGTTGAGTTACAGCAAATCTAAACCTGACTCGGGGCGATGCCTGACTCATTGCTCTCTTCTTGTCCAGCCATATTCGCATGGCTGCCCTTCAAGCACTCGAAGGCCACGGTCTATCATGCTGCTTCTCACCCCCCTTCACTAAGCCCCAAGAATTTCTGTCTCTTAAGTGATCAGCACGCGGCGCCTGCAAGGCCACAGAACCCCTCGCAGCCTCCGTGGGCGCGCCCAGGCACGAGGAAGGCTCAGGAATGTGGCCCAGAATTCTGACTGCCCCGCCCCCTCCCACTCCTGGGGCCGCTGCGTCACTTCCGGATCTCAGAGGAGTCGCTGGTTTCTACTCTAGAAAGTACTTTCGATCCCGAAGTCTTCCCACGTGCTCCTCCGCACTCCCACCGGGTTCCAGGGAGGCCGAGGAGCGAGCACCGCCTTTTCCCGGCCCCACCCTCGCCTTGGTAGGGAAACGAGTCATGAGCGCTCGCTGTCGCGGGCGCTTGCTCCTGCCTCTTCCCAGCCAACCCACTCCTCCTCGTGAGGGGCCTAAGGGCGTGCACGCGCTGCCTCGTCCCGCCCCCGCCTTTTTGGAGGAAGCCGAGGAGCGGGCGCTGCGCTCTGTCTCGGTTCCTCGCCCCCGCGTCCTAGGCTGGGGCCCACGCGCACGCGCGCCTCACCAAGCCCTCTTCCCTCCTCCCAGCCCCAGCTACATCCCCTGGAGCCCTGTTCCTCTGTGAATCTCATGGCTGTCCTCGGGATAGTCGATCTTTGAGCGGCCTGAGGTGGGGGAGGGGAATAAGGCAAAAGGGCGGGATTGCTGGGGCTGGCATGGAGGAAGAATCGGCTCAGGAGTTAGACTGGAACAGTGACGAGACGGTGGTGGAGGGGTTGGTGACCGAGAGCGAGCGGGAGGATGAGGAGCCGCTCCTGCAAAGGTGACGGCCCAGGCGGCGCTCGCCCGCCCCCGTCACCCCGCGGAGCCCAGCCTCGCCCGGCCCTCGGCGGCGTTCGAGGCTCTCCCCCCATCTTCACTGCGCCCGGCCGTGAAACGGGCCGAGCGCCACCGAGTGGGGCAGGGGCTGCAGGTTCAAATGCGGCCTGAGAACCTGAGTCATTTAACTTCGGTGGAGCCCAGTCCTCTTGTGTAAAACAAGGCGGGGCAGAGCGGGGGAGGGAGGTAGCGGTGTGCCCCGCGTGGCCTCTGAGGTCCCTTCCAAAGCAAAGAAAGGGCGCTTTTTGCTGCTACATTTTGGGCATTTTACCCTAGTACAAAACGTCGAGAGTCTTCCATCGAAAGATGCTTTTGCTTCAGGCACTTGTGTGTAATGGGCAATGGGGGTTAAGGTTTGGCATTTGCAAAGTGCAGATCTAGAGCATCTTCTTATTGCATTTATGTATCTTTTTAAGGTCTGCAAAGTTTTTTATAAATATTATCTAGTTTTGTTCTCTGAACACACACGTGTACACACACACAGGCCTAGAGTGTAGATGCTGTTATCATCCCTATTTTATAGATGCCACTTGAAGTTAGCAGAGAATGAGTTGCCCAGGCTTACACAACTAGTAAATGTCTGGGGCCAGATAAACCCAAACTAAGAATGCTTGGTAAAAAGTTGATAGCATAAAATCCGAATTTGAGAAAATGAACAAATTGGAAAACTAGTAATGGAGAATGTCATTAATTGTCATGACCTAAGATTTTGTTTTTTAAAAAGGTACCATTTATTTTTTACTTAACAATAGAAAATTATAAGAAATGTTTCTAAAGCTGCAGAGCTTTTGGGGTTGCCAACCTGTCAGTGATGAACTGCTCTGAATGCAAACGATCTGGTATTGTATTTGATGCCTAACTTGGTAGAACCCAACAAATTTTGTGCTCCTTTTTGAGAAGCAGAAGAAACCTCCACACTTCAATGAAGCAAAAATAGAGCAGGGAGCAGCATCAAGGTCATTTTATGCTATGAAACCTTGCTGTTTCTGATTTATCAATGATCAATATTATGACTTCAAATTAAAGCAGACTCCAGTACCATGAGGATTGCCAATTATGTTAGGTTTTACATGTTTTTCCTCTGCTAAAGAAGGATTCAGCATGACTGAAAGCTTAGTTCCACGTCTAAGGTTTGAACAATATTCTGCCAATAACTGTAGCTCATCTTACGTTATTTCTCTAGTGCTAAGCTTTCCTAGATGCTGGTGCCATCTGAAAGCAGTTATTGGTGATCAAAAAATAAGAATAACCCCTATAGCAACTGGCTATGGTACAATGGCAGGTACTTTAGCAATGCTCATTCTTAGTGTTGATTTTTAGGGTTAAAAAAGACAAAATCATTTTGTCGCGTGATATCTGTCAGCTGTATTCCCTGAACTCTAAAAATTGAGAGGTACTGAAAGATGCCTTGATTTAATCCTTGTGTAGGATAAACACCTTATTGTAGCAATTCATTAGGATAGGGGTTTGCCTATATATTTTACCTAATTGTATCTCCTGAAACAAAGGGACATAAAGGAAACATCTGATAGAGTAGATCATTCTGTATTGTAGGGCTAATTCTGTATCTCAGACCTTTATATAGGAAGGATTATGTTGTATCACCATGTGTATGGTTTGCAAAAATCTTCCACGAAGGTAGTTCATTTAAAGGAAGTGAGAAATAGGATAATTTTCCAATTATAAGAAGACTTGGAATTACTAAAATAGGTCAACTAAATGAAACAGACCTGGGGGCAGAGAGAGAGAAGTCAAACTGAAGGATTTTGTACTGATTAACGTAAAATGTGCTGCATTCTATTTTTAGAATTATCACACTAAAAAAGATGTTTTAGTTATACATTTTCACTAACTCCATTATTGGCACAGTATGAGAACTATGGTACCATTGTTATTTTTATGAAATTTAAAACTGAAGTACTTTTAGAAAATTTCACCATATTTTTTCACAAATAAATGAAAGTGTTCACATTCAAATAATGGGCCATGTTTTGCAAGGTCCTCTCCACTCCCACCCTTCCCCTTCAAAAAGAAATCCTCTTCTTTAAATGAAGTAACACACAGCTATTAAGTACCACATCTCTAACCACTGTATCACCTCATTGCTTCAGTATGGTTTTCACCTGAGTTAAAGAAATAAGTGTATTTAAATGGGAGAGAAATAGAGGACAATTTTGAAAGTATGATACTAAGAAAATCAGTATAATTTTATGGTGTGTTTTTTTCTCATAATAAACTTTATAAAAATCAAGGAAGTTTATATCTTAGAAAAAATGATTCACTAGAACTCTGGATTTTTACAAAATAGAATAAAAAACAAGATAAGAGTTAACTCTTGTAAATGGAATTTGACAAAATATATCCCTATAGAGATCTTAATCTTATAATTTCCCCAAAAGATTGCTGTGGTATTGAGAAATTTGAAGGAAAAACAGAAAACAGGAGCTCTGGCATTGTTGATAATTGTACATCCGTTGAAGGAATGCTCTCCTCTCTTCCCCAAAGGTAGATATATTTTGTCAAATCTTTCTAAATACCAGAGTAGCAAAAGATTAAAAAAAAAGATTATCTCCACCCTTCTATCTCCCATCCCATTGTAAACTTCTAATAATGGAGGTATACATTTCTGAAAAATATTTCAAAAAGGAAATCCTTATACCACCTTAGCTATGAATTTTGATGGTTATGTATAAAATAAAAATATTAGTTTCAATAGTAGACTGTGATTACTATGTTGCTTTCTTTCTAATCTAAGAAAAGTAGAATAATTTGTGCTTTTTGTATTGATTGAAAGGTTATTTTTTGCTCAAGATACATCCTTTAAATCTGATCCCAGTTTCCACTCTGGTCTCAGAGGAATGTATAAGGTAAGAAAGGATTCTTTTAGTAGGTAGAACTTTTTATTCTTATTGGTATTTTAAAAAATTATTAATCTGTTATAACTTTAAATAGTCTATTTTTTATAGGATTTTATAACTGACCCTGAGGAAAAGTTGTTCCATTGCTCACTGTAAGGTCAGCAGGCACTATAGATCAACTCACATTCTATCTATTTTTACAGTGGAAAACATTTTTAATGCACAGCCTCTTTTTCCTAGTCTGAATTGAAGGTCCATAGGAATGCCCTGGATGGGGGGAAAAGTCTCATATCTTTATTATTTCCTATACTTAGTGAGCACTGAACTTACTTTTAAAATTGCTACTATTCAACTTGTTGATTAATGAAATGAGAGGAGGGGAGAGACTTCAAAAAGATGCATTTTTTAAGTAACTAGTTATGTGAGAGGCAGCTCCCAGGTTAAGATTTCTTACTCTTACTTTTGACATCATGGGCTTTGAACAGGGTGGAACCAACTTTCCTTAAACATTTGTGTCTTTGACTCTCTTTCTTTTTGCTCTCTCTTGTCTCTATCCCTTTTCTAATGCCTGTCTGATCCTTGGTGGACAGGATTATTCAAATATGTTGGGGTAGCCACTGGAAAAAAGTAGGAAAAGTGTACTTCAGCAGATCAGGGTGGAAATCCTGAATCTTTGGATTATGAATTCTGTGATATTGTCAGATATTTATTGCTGAAAATGCAAGGCACTACTCAGTCCTGAAGATACAGACAAAAACTTCTGCAACAATCCCTATCCTCAAGGAGATTACATTCAATTAGGGGATGCACCATAGGCATATATAAAGAAACCTAAAATGTATTCAAATTATACGAAGTAATTTCAAGAACAAAAGAGCACTACTATCTGGGAAAATAATGAAGGTGATGACAACTTGGTTGTTGAAGGAAGATACAGTTAAGGGGTATAGTGAAGAGGGGCTGTATCCCAAAACAATGGGATCTATTTGTGCAAAGGCATGACAATGGGAGATAGAATTTTGAGTAAAGGAACATGTATTGGACCTGTTTCATTGGAATGGAGTGTGTGCATAAAGGGAAGTAAACTGAAATAAGGTAGGTAGACGCCTTAATGTTTTGGTCTTTGAGTGCCAAATTGAAGATTTTCCCCTAGAGGGAATAGGGAATCACTGAAGATTTCTGAATAGGGAAATGAAATAGATCTGTGTTTTAGGAAAAAATAAGATTTAAGAGGAAAGAGATTAGAAGCAGGTAGATCAATTAGGAGGCTATGGCAGGAGTTCAGGCAAGTGGTGATAAGGATCTGAACTAGGGTGAAGACCGGGTAATTAGAGAGGAAATGAATGTAAGAGATATTATGGAGATGGAAAACTTTGGTAAATTATAGGATATAGGGGATAGGTGGGGTTAAAGTTGTTAACATGGGTAGCTGGAAGGATGATTGTGTCCTAAATAGAAACAGAGAGGTTTCAAGGAAGGATGAGTTTGGGGGAAAATTTCTATTTTGAACATATTGAGTTTGAGGTGGATATGTTCAGGAAAAAATGAATAAAAACCTTAATTTCATTGTTTCCGCAGTGGAGTTGATAATATCTGTCCTGTTTACCTCACAGGATTGTTCTGAGGAAAATATAATGTATGTAAAAGGAATTTTGTAAAATGTGAAGTACTATACAAAATATAGGTTTTTATTAGTTTTATAGTTAAAGACCAAGGTAATTTCTATGAACCAGGCTGGGCAAACTCCCAGGGTTCCAGACCACTTTTACACATACAAAAAAGCACAGTTTACCCCACAGCCTTGATTGCTTGTCCAGGATGGGTCAACCCTCATGTAACAAGATTCTAGAAAAGAGTCTTCATTATTTAACAAGTTTATTATAAGTTGCTTTTTTAGTTTTTTTTTTTAATTTTAGAACTTATATGACAATATAGTTTTGATAACTATAAGGTCATGGGCACAGTCTCTTTGTGGATATGTTAGCATAATTCTGTTCTGTGGCCACTCTTAATCCCAGACAGCTCTCTTAATGCATGGAATTGGTAAAAAAAAAAAAAAAAGGAATTATTGGTGGGGGAAAAGAGTAATATTAACATGAATAATCCATGTCAATAGTTGGAAGAACAATTTGAAGTATTCATCCCACTGGTGGTGAATCAGTAGCATTTTTGTATCCTCTTTTAAAAATTAATTAGTGAAGAAATTATTTTGAAATTTGCATTCCAATAATGACAACATAGGGTTAAATTATAGTACTGAGCCACATTGTACCAATCTTAGCTCTTAGGAAACGATTGCCCTTCTCCCAGGAAAGGTGCTGGGATCATCCATTGACTCTGGGAACTACTAACACCAGCTTTTTTTTTTTCCCTCCTCTGTTTTTGGACGATCTCTAAAGTCACCTTGAGTAATTTGAATAATATGTCTCAATTGCCCCAGAGGAAGTTGGGAGATAGAATGGCAAATAAAGAGCTAGAGTGACTTTCTGTACCCCCAAAAGACTTGATTGGATGATGTAAAATGGGTGTACACACTGGAGACACTGACTACACCAACTGTAGGGTGGAAGGTAACACAGGAGAGCTTCTAGCATTAGCAAGTTCACTCGATCTGGGCAGACAGGAAGACAAGAATGGAGATATAATAAGGGGTTAATTAAACTTACTTTATTTTAATCTTCTCAAGGAGAGGGTTGCTGATAATGGGAGTACAACTCCTATAGCGTCCCTTTCTTGCAGGGGTAGGCGAGAATGGGAGTTTTCAACTTCTTGGGACCCCTAAGTCTCGATGGGGGTCAGTTGAGACTAACACACATTAACAAATTCCCCCAAAGCCTTGATGGGGGCTGATCAAGGAAAGCACAGCATTCCAGCTTGTGAATTTCCCCCTAAGCCTCAATGGGGACTGGTTGAGGCAAGCACACATGCACATTCCCCTTGTGCATTCCTATTCTCTACTTACTGACCAGTGTTCACTTGATTTATAGGGTAAATCCTTTTTTAGGGTAATACTTTTTACCCTTTAAAGGGTAAAAAAGAAGGTAATTTGCCAGCAATAGCCTCATAAGTTTACATTAACTTTAGCGATATCACAGTGACTTAGCACAGAGCACAGGCTGTTTACCAGCTCAACTCAAATGTTCACATATTAAGATTATAATATAATGCTTAGGTGTGGTGGAGATGTTGACAAGCCATGAGCCTGGGAACTAGATGATTATTATGGCCATAGATCCTGGGTACTTGCATCTATGATCCTGGGAACTATTATTTAAAAAAGAATAACAAAATCCACCTTACATACTCTAAAGTCTACCTTACATACACTAAAATCCACCTTACATACAGATGGGTTAATGCAAGTGGGAAGCACACTGTCAAAGCACTGGAAGAAGGAGGTGGTAAATGCTATAGACTAAACAAACTAAAGGCCTGTTTGAGTAGAATTAGAAAGAGGAGAGCTGAAGGAAGAGGAGTAGCAAAGCCTGGGAATAAAGGGCAAGAAGTTACCCAAGATGCTCACTGGAAGCTGAGAATAACAAAAGTGACAAGGAGTACCTATGACTGAATTGGAGCTACTTTGTCTTTCAAGGTTCTTTATGTGTGTTTGAAGAGTTTTAAAATGAGGAGCTAATCAGTTTCTCCTATCCATTTAAAGATTAAATGAATGATTATGTGACAACTCAGAAGGCATTAGGGAAGGGGAAAGGAGAAAACCCATGTACAAGACTTCATTTTCCAATGAGATTTATTCAAGGATATTCAGAACATCTGAATGGGTCAGAAGGATTAGAGATGGATGAGGGGTAATATAGCTCTCCAAATCTGTGTCCAGTTTGGGGTAGTTGTGTAGTAGCTCCCAATATGACTTCTTAGCTTTCTCCTTTTGCACAGGAAAAGTTCCATGAGGGTGCTGGTAGTAATAAATCCCTGTTAGGGATAATCCTTCCTTTCTGGGTTTTCTAAGACAGTGATAGATATTTTGAATATTGTATTTGGTTGAAGGGGGTGAAAGTCATAGTATTATAATGTCCACCTTCCCAGCCTATTTGAGGGTGGACTAAGGAGGGAATGTGAAGAACCTTATCTATTGTTCCAGATGCTATGGGACTGTTTGGGTCTATATTTACCTATGAAGGTAAATTAGGAGATGGAGATAATTGGAGAGCTGGGGAAAACCTTCTTAGCTGTTTTAGGGGTGAAAATAAAAGGAAGAAACAAAGCTACGTAGAGTTATAGCATAATAGGTAGTTGATACAGGCATGAGTATTCTCAGGGATTTCTACCTCTAAATTGCCTTATCACAGTTAGGAGGATAGCCATAGATTATTCTCTCAAGTGAGTGTTAAAGTCCCTCTAATAAAGTTTGTTTATAGATATTTTTTCTCCTGAGATTCAACAAATGAATGCTAACTTAGATTCTACAGGGGAGGAGAAAACAAACTCCCGATGTACAAAAATCCTAACATGGAATAAAAGCCCCCATATATGAATGTAGTTATGAATAAATTAGTATATGCTTGTATAGATTTCAGAGAAATATAGCAATTACAAAATTTTAAGAATCAAACATATCCATATATATATATTATAAGATGGATTATAGAGACTACCAAATAAACACTATACAAAATGGTTCATGATGTAAGGAAAGAGTAATGTAATCCCCTGCTCCCCACCTCAATGGATGTAATCACAGAAAATAGTACTACACCATGAAGTTTTAATGTGTAAATATTATGAAGTATGACCAATTCTGAATTTAGAAAGGAACATTTTGATTGGCTGAGAAAACAAATTAGCTGTATGTACCTTTGTGGGTTCTAAATCATTAAGCCCTAAGGAACTCAGGGTATTGCAGGCTTAGAGCAGTTGTGGAATGAAATTTCTATGGTTGGGGAAGAGAGAATTTCTTTCTTGTCCCCTTCTTTCCCCCAAGATATCATGACATGAAGCCACAGAGCAAGAGGTACTCCTTCTAGAAGTTAAAGGCTGGGAAAGATTTCAGGTCAAAAGAAGACACCACATCCTGAGATGAGTAGATGAAACACCTCTGAGGTGACACAGTACACATGCTAAAAGACACATTAACTCTTAGGAAAGGCATTTTCTAAAATGGCCTGACAAGAACAGTACAGAAATTAGAAAAGCATTCTCCCCATAAATCTGAGGCAGGAGGGTCACATGACATAGAAACACAGGTCATGGACAGATGTGAATTTAAACAGTTATCGAACTTTAAAGAGCATGACCTCGGCAATCAAGATTTGGATTGTGGAGAAGAGTCAGTTCTAGGAACCCAGCCTGAGTCTTCTGCGAAGAGAAAGGAAAAGGTTTCAGGTCCTAATCTAAGCAATTATTTTATTATCATTGTACTTTATTATCATGTACTTATCATTGTACATTGTACACCTTTTCTCATGTATTTTTGTGGGAGAATGTTCCTCAGGTTTATAGGGAGAATGTTTTTGCATTCTTGCCATGTCATCTTAGTAAATACCTTTGCTAAGAGCTAATTGTGTTTACTGCCATGATTGTTCATTGGAAGCACACTGGTAGGGGCATATGAGCTATGGATTATCCCAAGAAGCTGAGGGAGCAACTACCCTCTTAAGACTCAACCCTTGAGTGCATTTGCGAGTTGGGAAAGTAGTTTAAAAGACCCTACAACAATGACCCTTGCTGGGAAGGGAGAATTGCAGCAACAGAGGAGACAGAAGGGTTGATAGAGTACTGGGGTGGGGGGGGGGGGGGGGGGGGGGAGATGGCGGGAGAGGGACAACAAATTTTGGCTTTACCTTCTTGCACTTCCCTCAGGATAGTACTGCATAGCATAAGAATTGTCTACCTTCCTTGCAGGGTGATGATGGCCCACTTGGTGGGGATGGTCCCTTGATTTTCTATGGACTCAGAACCAAGCCCTTTCTGTGTCCTTTATTTTATAAATAAAAAATAGTCTGTTTTTAAAGATTTGTGATTCTGAGTGCATTTAAAGGGAACTGATGACTGTTCTTGGGGAAGTGCCTGATACTAAAGTTTTTGTTTTCTATCTTGGTGGAGACAATGAGCCAAATAATGAGAAGTGGAGCTCCAAATTTATCCGAACCCTTTATACCAGGAAGAGGCCTTTTATACAAAAATTCCACCTATATTAAATGCATATTTGTAGAAGTATCATGTTAGTGAAAGACTATAGGAAAGGAGAAAATAAGCATTTATATAGCACCTACTATACATCAGGCATTGTGCTAAGCACTTTAGAAATATTTCATTTGATCTTCATAATAACCCATTATGAGGTAGGTCTTATCTCCATTTTTTACATTTGAAGAAACTAAAACAGGCTCGTATAGCTTATTGAGGCTGAATTTGAACTCAGATCTTCCTGATTCCAGGCCACAACCTTCTATCCATTGGGCCACCTAGCTGCCTCATAAATTGATAAATAACATCATATAAATATCACAAATAGATAAATAACTTTAGATAAATGTTGAATAATAGCCTTTAGTTTTGTTTTTGTTTTCTTACCACCAAGTACCCCATAATTTTCCCCCCATACTCTTTCACATAAAAAAAGTTTATGTTGACAGCTATCTTATGAGGCTATACTGGAAGCATAATAATTGAGATTGTTTATCTTTATTTTAGTCATATACTCATCTTAACTTTTAAAATTTCTTTTGAATGTCTGGGACAGATGGCCCATCTTTATATCCTTTACCTCCTAGCTAATATAATTCTAGAGTTTGACATTCAAAAGCATGATTCCTTAGGAATTATGGAAAAAGTCATATAATTGAAAAGGTAGTAGAATGCCAGAGAGTGGTTTTATGTTTTTTATAATACAAAAGGTCTTTTAATATTTTCAGCCTCTAGATTGTCCTTTGGATGGAATGTAGGGTGGGGCAGAGTAGATGATGGGGTGAAGTGGAAAATATTTAAAAAATTATTCATGATACTTTTTAAGTTAAGATGCATCATTAATACTTTTTCCTTACTTTCTTTAGACAATCTACAAAACAAAAAAAAAATCAAGTCCTGATTAGTTTTTGATATTTCTGAGGTGTAAATGCTCACATTGAAAATTTAACAGTGGCCCTCAGAGACTTTGGTACTCAAATGAGCATACTACATAGATTTTCAACTGGCATTTTTTCCCCTATGGGATCAGAGAATACCTATGATGTATTGGTGGGGTACTACTGTCATGTTGATCTCCTAGTTTCTGTTCCAAGTAGCAGATATCCTGGGGAGATTTTTCCTACGTGTAATTTGAAGGCATTGTGTTCTCCAAAGTTTTCCTACTCAATAGGGATTTGTACTAATCAATCAATCACAAGCATTTATTTATTGAGCACTTATACCAGGTGCTATCCTAAGCACTGGGAGATACAAAAACAAAAGTGACAAAGTTTCTCACACTAAAGGAGCTTTACACTGTAATGGAGGAGGCAGTACAGTAAAAGGTATATAAAAATAACTAATAACCTCAAAGAAGGGACTAGAAGCTAGGAGTCCTAGGAAAGGTCTCCTGCAGAGGGTGACATTTGAACTTAATGAGTTAACCTGTAAATGTTGCTATTATTATTCAGGAAGATTAGAGACTTGATTTTTTTTCTCCTCTATATTATGAGAGTTTTGACCAGTATTTTTTTTTCAGTCATATCAGCTCACAAATATCAACTGCTAAGGTCAGTTCAATCATTTTTCAGTTAGATCTAAGCCTTTGTGGCCTCTTTTTGGGATTTTTCTTGGTGAAAATACTAGAGTGGTTTGCCATTTCCTTTTCCAGATCATTTTAGAGATGAGGAAACTGAAGCAAACAAGATTAAGTGATTTGCCCAGGGTCACACAGCTAGTAAATGCCCAAATTTGAACTCAGGTCTTAATGACTTCAGGCCTGGCACTGTATTCACTGTACCACCTAACTGCCCTGTTAATGTAGTGGTTCTCAAACTTTTTGGTCTCAGAGACCCTCGCCCATCAAGTGCTTTGTTTATGGAGATCATATCTATATTACTATATTAAAAATGGAAACATCTTAGTATTATTATGAAAAGAGCTTTTAACTCATGGACCCACTAAAAGATTCTTGGGGGCTCTTAAATATCCTCAATTCACACTTTAATAACCTCTGTGCTAAGGCATATAGGGGGTTGCAACCTGCATTCATGAAGGGGTACTCAGAATGACGAAATCTTGTGTCTTTATAGTATAGAAGTGTTTAAATAAATATCTATGCTAACATATTTTTGGAGTTTGAACTAGGCCCCCAAAATAGAGTCCAAACACACTGTTTCCTCTGAAGAATAAATCTTCAAATATTGAAGGACAGTTCATACACCTTTACTACAACATGAAGATAAGTTTCTGAGTCTTCCCTTTTATACATGTCTTCCTAGTCAGTGATTAAAATTTCGTCATAGAAAAGTGACAGTTAACAAATCATGGATTACAGAATGAGTTTTTAAAGTGCTTGGGAGCTATGATGAATTATTTGGGTCACTGTAAGAAGGAAGCAACCACACTGCTGTAAATTATTTTGTGTTTGTGTCATTGTAGAAGCATCCTCTCCAGAGATTCATCTTGTGTACAAACTCAGAGAGTATCTACAAGAGCAGATGAATAAGCAAATTATAAGCCCAGTATGTAGAGAGATTTTATTACTATAGATATATAGGACTGTGGCTGAAATGTCACTGATAAATGTTTTGAAGCACCAATCGGTATTTTCTCTTGTGATGGAAAATGGAGAGTGAAAGTACTTTAATTCTTTCCTGTTGTTGGCCCCCTTTCTTCCCTCTTGCTCAGTTTTCTTGCTTCCAGCAACATGAGAAACATTTGCCAGAGGTGGGGAGGAGGTTGAGGAAGAGATCATTTGGGCTGTGGCCACTTCTGAAAGGAGTTACCACCTGGGAGGGGGGTCAAATGGAAGAAGAGTTCATATATGATGTGACTTTGGTGTAGGAAGCTCCTAAAGTTCCTCATTTTAACAAATTATTTTTGTTACCTGAGTTTTATGCTCAATTTTTTCAAAGTTACCCAGAAAGTGCTGTCATTGCCCTCTAAATTTCAAAGTCCAGGGGCCAAACCTTGGTCACCCTATCCTAGTTATGGTTCTTCTCGTTCCTCTATTCTTTTTCACTCCATTCTCTCTGATTACTTTGTGAAGACTTACTATCACTTTGAGAAAACTTGTAGAATAAGATTGTGAAATACTCTCCTTTTCTTTGTATCTTTGTTGGGAGAAGAGGAGGAATAAAGGTGATGAAAATGATGTTAGGTTATCATGACTTTTATTCTTATACTTTCTAAGTCATAACTGGCCAACTCTACATGTGAAACATGTTAAATATGTTTTGAGGGGTATGACTAGAGAGGAAGAAAGGAGAACTTTTATTAAGTGCCTACTAAGTGCCAGGTATTGTGCTGTCTTTAGTAGTCCTCTGAAAATGTAACTACCCCCAATCTTTAAGTAAGAATTTAAATCAATAACTTACTTAAGCATGATTTTTTTCCAAAGATTAGCACACCAGTCATCTTCCTGAGAGGTAGGTATCGGGACAGGTAAGTTTTGATTTGGGGCCATAAAATAGTACTCTAGGCAAGGGAGCAATAAAGTATATATGTTTATATATTTGTTTATTAACTAGAATTCTTTTACATTTGGTTATATATAATTTACATTGAAAAATCTTAAGTGAATATTATACCTACACTATGCAATGAATATCATTGTTTAAAAACATTTACAGTCTGAAAATAGAATTTTAGATATTTAGATTTGAAATACTACTTTGCAATTTAAAAAAGAGTGAGCAAATTAGAAGGGTTTTTCTTATTAAAAATCTAAAATTACATTTTCCCCTGTTATCCTAAAATTAACAAATAGGTTTCTAAGTAAATTCTTCCTTAATGTTATGAACAAATGTGAACATTTCAGCCATGAAGGTGAATTTATGTATTTATGTCTGTGGAAAAAGAGAAAAAGGAGGCTATTGGCAGGAGCTATGTCCTTTGAGGCTATCTTGTTATCTATATTATATTTTTTACTTTCTCTGTGCAGATAAGTGTCATGTGAGTAATTAAGGCTCAATGAAGTAAATAACTGATTTCTAGCAAATGGACAACTCCTGCAAGAAATATTGTACAATTGAAAATGCATGTCTTATATGACCTCTGAGATTTCTGGTAACATTTTATAAATATGCCTTGTTAGAAATCTTTTCCTGACAATCCTTTTTGGTTGTAAAAGTCCAGCTGACAGGAAATTCAGAGAGTAATGACTTCTCCAGAGCCAAGGAACAATGTAATATCACTAAAAGAGACAGCAGAAGAAGCAGTAACTTAAAATGAGAGCAGAATCACTAGACAGGTGGGAGACATCTGATTCGGTCTTTTGGGACCACTCAGAAAAATTCAAGCCACAAGCTTTGTAGAATGATGGTATAGACCTAAAGGCATGGCAGGGAGTATCATTACCATATATGTTGAAACAGAGAGAAGTTTGCACAGATACAGAGCTGATGTGATTTTATTGCTTATTTTCATGGTTTTATTTAATATTACTCAGGAGGTATTTAGACATTCATAGTCTTAGTGGCTTTATTTTAGTGATGCCGTGGCCTCCTCCTGGGAACCCAAAGACAGGACATCCTTAAAAGTCTTTTTCTGTTGATCTTTTTTGACATTTGGAATGATTTTTCTTAGGAATGGAGGAACAATGTAGTATTGCTAAAAATTATTGTTGAAGAGGCATTTTATGATACATTAAGAAAGCATTTTGTGATATATCCCTTTCTTTTACAAATGAACACTATATTTCATAGTATGCTCCTGAAAACTGGGTACATTTAACCCAATACTTAGAATTCTGACACATGCTATGTAATTAAAGATTGTCCATGTTTATAATAACATGAAGTTTTAGCTTAGTACAATTCGGTGGTCTAGATCTTTTAGCCACAAGAGGAAATAACTGGGAGAGCTTGGAATTTGATGGCAAACCCTATGAGTAGGATGGATACTCAGAACCAAAATGGTTGAGTTAAAATGAAATGACATCTTTTACTTGCTTTCCCCTTTCCTTCCTAGCCCCCAAGAACCTCTCAGTACAGAAAAACCAAGTAAGAGTAAAATAAAGAAAAACAAAGACTTAAAAAAATAAAATCTTAAGGTTTTTATTTTTTAAGTTGATGTACGTTCATTAAGCAGATAAAACTACCATTTCTTTCAGCTCTCTGAAGGGGGAAGTGAAACTGAATTGTCTCAAGCTCTAACACAGTGAGTAGAAAAAGTTCCTGTCCAGTTACATTCTGGGTAATATTATACATATAAATGTAAAAAAATCTACTATGGTATTTGTAAGTAAGGAGGATTTTGTTATCCTTTTAGAGTTTAGTTTCTCAGGATCCATGGCCATGGCAATGTCTAATTTCCAGGTATTAGATAATAACTCACAGAATAGCCCCAAGGATCCTAGATAGTAATTTCTAGAATCATAGTGATAGAACTACTGAGGCTGTGCCATGATATATGGGGTGATATAATTGATATTTACTATGCTGTAATGTTAATGGGATATAAGATTTTGACTACCCATTAAAAGACCTCACATGGAACCCATTAAAGAAAGCTTGCTTAGGGGAGGCTTGCTTCTAGGAAAGCTTGCACACCTTTTGTTAAATTTCCAATTAGGAACTGAGTCATGAGGGTTGTGATGCCTTCTGGTTCGGAGGAGTGTATATATACTCTGAGTTGGTATTTCACTTTGGGGACTCACTTGTGAGAAGGATCTTGTGATTCCCTGGTTGAGGTTCTGAGTGGCCATATGGTCAGAGCTCCACAACTGCTCCGATGTAAAGGCTCTCTCTATCCAGGGATATATGTAAGGTGTATAGTTAATTCAGCCAGTGAGAGCTGTATCTGTTGGTCTTTATTTCTCTGCTTGTATTTTCTCTGTGTTTTCTATGTTTGTATTTTCTCTAAAGTTCAGGGTGCTTACTTTTCCCTTGAACTAGTGAATGCAATTTGTCTTTTCTAATAAAGCAGATCTAAGAACCTGTGCTAGCAGCCATCTTGGGTATGCCACTGTGGTTGCCATTACATATGCTTGTGCAGAATGATAATATTGCTAAAGTTAATGTATAAAGCTTAACGTTGACAAGATACCTTCTTTGTCTGTTGCCCTACAAAGCAAGTGGGCACTGGTCAGTGAGTGGGGAATACAGAGGGGAAACCACGAGGAATCCATTTGGGATTTGAGTAATGTATAAAGGAATGCATTACCTGCCTCAATCGGCACCATTGAGACTTGAAGGGATTTAGGGGAGTGCACAAGCTGTGCCTGTCTTGATTGAACCCATTGAGACATAGAAATAGTTGTCCCGCCCTTCACACTGGCCCCTGTGAGAAGGGTTGTTAGGGAATGCTGTAGGAGTTGGTGCTCCCAATTATCAGCAACTTCCTTTGAGAAGACTAGACTAGAATAAAGTAAGATTATTAATCCCTCCAAAGCTGTCTTCCTGTCTGATCAGATCAAGAGTGAACTTGTTATGGGCCAGTCTGAAAACTCCATTGCCTCCTTTGTGTTACCTGTGAAACAGTATTTCAGTCAGTTTGCAATCTCATTTATGTTGGATACTCCCATGAATGAAGGAATGAAAAGCATTTTTGTATATTTATTATATACTAAGCACTATATTAAGCCTTGAAGAAAAAAAGGAAACAGTGAATTCACAGTCTTGAGTCAGAGTGTTTGGTTTCAGATTCTGTCTCTGACCCTTACTACATATGCAATTTTGGGCAAGTCACAATGTCCCTGGACCTCAGTTTTCTCATCATAAAATGGGGGTGGGAGGGGTAAGGTGGAGTAGATGGCCTCTGAGATCTCTTCTTTATATTCCTTATCATCATTTTAGTATTTCACTATATTCATATGTCACAAGTTTGGCCATTCTGCATTTGTCGAGCACTTAAATTGTTTCTGTTTTTCATAATGACAAATAAAAATCCAATAAATATTTGAGTAAATAACTTTAAAATTGTTTGATAATGCTTTTAGAGTATATTGCTTATAGAATAATTGAGTCCAAGGTCATGATTGGTTTTGTGCTTCCAGCTTGCCTTTCCTCCCCCCAAAATTCCACAAAATTGCCATTCTGTCAGCCATGAGTGTCTCTCCCTTTTGTGTTATAAAAACCAATGAAGCTTGGAATATAGCATGAGCAAGGAATTAAGAGAATTTAATGAATGTAAATTTCATACTACTATTGGACATTAGGAAAGAAAGGTGAAAGACAATAAGGATTTCTTTTATTCTTCCAGTAGTCAAAATTTTTTTGTTGTGATTTTCAGGCTTGTCAAAAGAAGATATTGCAGTGTATTTTTTTTTTAAAGCAATTGGGGTTAAGTAACTTGCTTAAGGTTACACGGCCAGTTATTTCTGGGTGTGGTGCTGAGTATCTGAGCCCGGATTTGATCCAGGTCATCCCGACACTGGAGTCGGTGCTCTTACTCGATGAGCCACCTGGCCACCCCCAGTGTATTTTTTTTACCAGTCTACCTTTCCACATGAAGCCACATTAATATGAATATTAACAAAAATAAATATTCTTTCCTATTTATCACAACATATTTCTTGCTACTTACTATTATTGTGAGTAGACATGTTCTGTATCAGGATTATTTTAAAGCATTATTTCTATACATAGAGTAGAATGTACATTTTGTTACATTTACTTAATAACACTATTAATAGGTATAGAACTGGAAGGAATCTTAGTCATCACTTAGTTTGACTAATTCCTTCATTTTGTAGATAAGAAAATTGAAGTCCAGAGATTTGTAATGACTTGTTCAAGGTTACATGGTAAGGAGTAGAGATAGGATTCCTTAGGACTTCAAATATAGCAGAGTTTGAAGGGTGCTTGGTGCATGATGCCAGGGCAGCTAGAGAGTGAATGCTGCACCTGGAGTCAGTAAGACCTGAGTTAAAATCCTGTCTCAAATCCTTGCAGTGTGACCCTGGGTAAGCCACTATAACTCAGCCTCAGTCTTCTCATTTGTAAAATGATGGTGATAAGAGCAACTGCCTTACAGGATTGTTGTAAGGATCCAATGAGATAACAACTATAAGGTACCTTGCAAGCCATAGAACATTATAGAAGTGTCAGTTATTTAAACAGTAAGAACAAAAGGCTAATTGATTGCCTTTACATTATACATTTGGTTGATGTAGCAGCAAGCACCCTAGCACCAGGTAGCACAGGTTCTTAGATCTGCTTTTCTAAAGGAAAGCAACTCAAAATGGGTTAACAACCTCACTTTAATCAAACATATATCATTTACCTAGTTCAGGGGGAAAAGTCAGCATCCTGAACTTCAGAGATTACAAGCAGAGAAAAAGTACAGACAGAGAGACAGATCAGCAGACAGGGCTTGCAACTGTCTGACCATTACATCCATACCTAGTTAGTTACCAGAGAGGGAAGCACCAACATCTGTGTTTTCAAATCTGGGAGGCTCAATGGCTGCCCAGAGCCTCATCTGGCCAAATCACACAACTCTTGCCAAAGTGAGCCCCAAAGCAAAACTTCACATCAGGTTATATATAGCCTTCTCCTGGTTCAGAGAATGTCACAACCCTCTTGACCCACTGCCCAATCACAGAGTAACAAGGTGTAGGCTTTCCTGAAAAACAAGCCTCCCGCCACAGGCTCCGTGTGACCACATTCAGCCTATTAAGGAGCAGAATATATTTTCAAATCAGGCAAGGTTCTCAGATTCACTTAAGCCTATCAAGGGGCCAAGGGCAGGGAAGATCTTCAGATTCCCATTCCTATTACATTACTTTTTCTCTTAACTCTAAATTTTGCAGGGATAGGTGATTGAAATTGTAGATTAACTTTATCACTTATTTTTCTTTCTTTCCTTTTTCTTTTGGTTTCTATCTTATATCCTATTATTCCCTATTGTTAAGGTGAACTTTTCTGTCAGTGACTTTTATATACACTCATTTTGTAGCCTTGTAGATCTTGACCATGGAGAAATAGCCAAACTGGTAATTCAGAATGGAGGGGTAGGTGGGTGGGGAGGAGGTCCCTTCAAGAAAAAAGAAAGAAAAACAACCAAAAAAACCTAATGGCCTAGATGATTTGATTTTGTTTGTTTATACTATCCCTAAATATTTGTTTGATTTTCTCCTCCCCTTTGAGAGTCTCTTAAAATGGAAATGGAAATAAATTGGTGAAGTAATAAAGTGGACAATAGGGCTCAATAGTTTCTTCAGATGAAAAATCCTCTTGACATTGTATTGGAATAACCATTGTTACTATCCACTGTCTTTCAGGGATGAAATTAATTACCCACTCTTCACTGGAGAAGGCCCCCAAGATGATCAGGTGCTGGACTCTGAATGGCAGAATGAACACAATTACCCAGCAGGTATGTTGTTCACAGGTACTTTAAGTTTGATTTTGTCTAAATATAGAAGCATTGGGTGGATTTATTTAGAATACTTTTGTTTTTGCCATCCTTCACAGAAGGATTTCTTGATAAGTCAGTCAACAAACATTTATAAGGTGCCTAGTATGTGCCAGAACTAAGTATAGAAGGCATAGATACCTCCCTGTCTTCTCACCCTGCTGCAAAAAACAAACAAAAAATCCCCCCCCCAAAGGAAAACAACCCAATTCCTTTCTTCAAGGAATTTGTAATCTATACAGTGTATTGAGGGTTGTGGGATATAGGAGAGTATATATTATATAGTATATATTATGTAAAATTTGGAACTGCCCTGCTTTCCCCTCAGCTTCTGTCCTTGACAGTCACATCAGAATAATTTTGAGGCAGCAAGCAAACCATAATATTTTTCATGCATTCAGGCAAAAATATTTATTGAGTACTTACTCTGTCTAGGGCACCATGGGAGAGGAGGTGAGGAGATAAGATACAAAATAATAATAATAAAGGATAAGCCATTGGGGGTGGCTAGGTGGTGGTGCAGTGAATAGAGCACTGGCCCTGGAGTCAGGAGGACCTTAGTTCAAATCTGGCCTCAGACACTTAACAGTTACTAGCCATGTGAACGTTTGCCCAATACAAACTTGGGCAAGTCATTAACCCCAATTACTTTGCCTTCCCCCATCCAAAAAGCAAAAAAAGAAAGGATAAGTCACGATCCTGTTCTCAGGAAGGTTATGGTTTAATAAGCTTATTTCTCTGCCTCATTATATTCTTCCCCTCCTCAATGTCAGAAGAGGAACAGAGTTCCCTCCTCCATGCCTGGAATCTTTCATAGCTCCAGTGGCCCTCTCCTTGTGACCTGTTGACATCTGCTGCTATTGGGACACTATTGGCAATAACCTCACTGCACTCTTAAAGCTAAAAGCTTTAAGTTCTAAGTTCCTTAAATATGTTGTGCATGTAGGAGGTGTCACTTTGTGGTGCTCTGCTACCGTGAGCTTCTGTGGCGGGAGAGAACAAGAGTTTTTAGTTGCCCCACCGGGTATATGGAGCTCCTACTCTGTGCCAAGCCCTGTGCTAGGGCTGGGGAAATGAAGAAAGGAATGAAACAGTACTTGCCCTTTAAGGAGCTTATATTTTCTCAGAAGAGATAACATGCACAATATGAGTTCATATGAAATAAATGCAAGGTAATTTCAGAGAAAAAGCTTTAATATGTCTGGGAGAGTCAAAAAAAGCCTCATGTAGGTAAGTGGCATTTGCACTGCTCTTTCATGAAAACTCGGATTTCTGAGAATTGCTGGTAAGAATACAGGGCATCTTGGGCATAGAGGACAGCCTTTACAAAGAAATGGAGATGGGAGATGAAAGAGCAAATGTAAGGAACAGGAAGGCCAATTTGACTGGACCAGAGTCCCTGAAGCAGGGCATCTGCTTTGTTCCTTTCAGGTAGATAAATTGCATTTCTTCTCAGAACTATAGGTCAAGCCACATTTAGTAACGTTTTCACACTGTTGGTTTCTAAAGCTGATTCCTCTTCAGATCTGTACCTCTGCACTTCACCAGACATTCAAAGGTCAGAGATCATTCCTGTTTTGGGATACAGACCAGTGATTTCATTAGTATAGGGAAATCCTAAAGAGAAAACTACTTCTACCAAGTCTGATCAGCACCTGTTCTGCAATTTACAATCTGAAAGGTTTTACTGAGGCACCAGGGGTGTAAGTGACCTGCCCTGACTCCCAGGTCACTCCGCTAGTCTGTATCAGAGGAGACACTCAAACCTGGTCTTCCTAATTCCAGGGTCTGCTCTCTATTCATGATCCCATGCTGCTAGATTGAACCATGAATTCTGATTGCATTTGGCATATGTTTGTAATTAAATAGTTAAATTGAATGGCCTTAAGCCAGTGGGCTTAAAAAAAAATTAAATTAAGCAAAATTTCAAAAATTAAAGTACTGACTGATAATTTTATTTTAAATTAACATATTTGTTACTTCTGAATTATGTTACAAGTGTAATATAAATATGTATGCCATCTTAAGTGATGGAAAATATATGTCTTTTTAACAAGAATCTTGGCAAAGAACAACCTTAACTTACTTAAAATACTACTCTAAGGTCTCATTGTGATGTGTATGTGACTCAAGGGTCTCAAAGGCAATGCCAATAGGGCACAAACTCTGGAAAGTATTCTTAGCAAGCTGGGAAAGCTTCAGGTATGGGCCTAGTGACAAGATTGGGTGTCTGATGGCCCAGTCTAGCCACCTGATGGACTAGTGAATGCTATTAGTCACAGAAATTCAGGAAAACCATTAACTAAGGCTTAGATTAGGATCACATGCTGCAATAGTGAAGGGAGTACCCTCTTGAACCCTCAAAGAGTACCTGATGACATCATGCAACCTTTAAATTTTGAATAAAGTAAAGAATAAAAGCAGCATTCAAAATATTGATTTTTTTCCCCCTTTATTTTCTACATGGTACATTAACGAGCTTTTCTAGCCTGGAAATTGGAATTTCCTACAAATAATATTTTTTTAAAATTAATAATATTAAATTATTATTATTATTATTATTATTATTTGCCTTTTTGGAGAGCAGTTGGGGTTAAGTAACCTGCCCAAGGTTACATGGCTAGTTTTTTTGTGTGGATGTTAAGTGTCTGAGGCCAGAACCAAACTTGGGTCCTCCTGACTCTGGGGCCAGTGCTTTACTTCACTTTCCACCTAGCTGCCCCAATAATATTAAATTTTTGCAAAGGATTTTATATATGGTATATAAAACATTTAAGTCTAAAGCATAAATTATTAACACATAATTATTTTGGTATTAGTTATTAGAGAGAATCAGGGCAGAAAGTAAATGCCTTTGAGGGCTCTTTCTCTTTTAACTATTTAGAGAAGATGAGAAAAGAGCAAAAGCAGAACTAATTAATACATTATTCATACTCAGTGCTCAGAACAATATCATCCATAAACTTAGAATATCACAGCTGGGAGGGAGCTTGGGCATCATGATATTGAGGAAAGAACATTGGATTTAGATTTAGGATTTTCTAACTCTGTTTCCCTTGTCAAGGCACATTTCTTCTATAAGGATTTTTTCTTGTTTGTAAAATGGGAGGAGTAATATCTTTAGTATTATTATCTCACAAGATTATTTTGAGGGTCAACTGAGATAATGTATATAAAATGCTTTGCAAATCTTAAGGTATTATATAAGTGTCCACTATTAGCATTTGGCCCATTTCCTTCAACTTACAGATAGGGAAACCCAAGGGTAAAATTCAGAGTTGAAGACTGTTATATAAAACACCTTGACAAAAGAGAGAACAGCTATTAAATTTTTAGAAAAGTATTTCTCATATCAACATTAGATATTAAATGCCTGTTTTGTTTTTTTTTTTTTGCCTTTTGGAGGGCAATTGGGGTTAAGTAACTTGCCCAAGGTTACACCGCTAGTTTTTTTTGTGTGGGTGTTAAGTGTCTGAGGCCAGAACTGAACTCGGGTCCTCCTGACTCTGGGGCTGGTGCTTTACTCACTGCGTCACCTAGCCACCCCTCTGGGCTTTTTTTTAAATGAGCCAAATTGCAGTTCGTGTAGTAGAATAATTAATTAATTAAGTATATATAATTAATATTATATTAATAATTAAGTAGAATACTTAAGCAAGATTTATAAGAGAATGCTTCCCCATAGCTTGTTACTCCTCATGCCTCTGATTGAAAATTTCATGGTCATTAGCCTCTCAGCTAATTTTCTGAGCTGATTTTGTGTAGTTCAGTGAAAAAAAAGAATTAATTTAGAGGAGCAACAGCATAGTGAAGCTGACCTTCTCAGGCAAAAGAACAAAAATAAAAGGTTTATATACTTAATTCAGTGCCTTGGAGAACACTATACAGAGCAGTTGAGATTATCTGGGGAAATATCTGGTGTTCTATTAGTTGAAAGAATGGGTTCTGAATTTGAGCAGGAAATTGTGTCTCCCTCTGATTCGCTCTGGCTATTTAGATAGAGTGCAAACTGAAAGAAAATTGAGGAACATAAAAGTAATACTGATCTTACAATGCACCTCCCAGATTATACAAAAGCCTGTCTTTCTATATCTCTCTCATACTACTCCCTTTCCTAATTACTGTATATTCTGACCATCATACAATAAGCATTTATTAAACACCCATTATGTGAGAGGCACTGGGGATATAGGTACAATAGATGAAATAATCCATACTCACAAAGAGATTATATTCTAATAGGGAAGACAGCAAGGATATGTAAGTACATAAAGAACAAATGTAGGGAGAATCAATACAAACAAATAAGAAGTAGTTAAAGTTAAGGTAGATTCAGGAGGAAATCATTAGTAGTTGAGAACAGGAAAGGTTTCATATAGGAAGTGCTTGAGCTGTGTTTTGAAGGAAGGCATTTGGAGTCAGTTGAGTAGGGGAATGGCATAATCAGATCTATACTTGAAGAAAGTTACTTTGACAGAAATAAAGAGAGACTTAAGGTGGGGAGATCCATTAAGAGGCCTCATAGTAATCTGGGTGATGAGTGATGAGGGACTAAAGTACTAGCTGTGTAAGTAGGGAGGAGGGATAGGATGTAAGAGATGTTATAAAGGTAGAAATATGTGGGGTGAGGGAGGGTGAGGAGTTGAGACTAATGTCTAGGTTATAAAACCTAGAAGACTAGAAGAAAGGTGGTGCCTTCAATAGGAAAAAAATCAGAAAAAGAATAAATTGGAAGGAGGGAGGGGGAAGATAAATGAAACTAGTTTTAGACTTGTTGAGTTCAAGATGTTCCTGGGACACCCAATTTGAAATGTTTGATAAGCAGTTGATGATGTGGGACTGAAACTCCTTGTAGAGACTGTGGCCAGTTTTATATAAATATGTGAGTCATTGCATAGAGATGACAATTAAACACATGGTAATTGATGAACTTAATAAATGCTTGTTGAGCTTATAAGAATGCAGTGAGAGGAGAGAAAAGGGACCAGGGTGGAGCCTTGGGATATACCTGAAGTTAAGGGCACAATACAGGTGATGAATTAACAAATGAGACTCTGAAGGAGTATATGAATAGGAAGAAGGAAAAAACAGAAGAGGGTAACACCATGAAAGACCAGAGGACAGAATAAATGTTTAGGAGGCGATGGTAGTAAATACAGCAGATTGGATGAGAAAGGTGAAGACTGAAATAGACCATAAGATTTAGAAGTTAAACTCATTGGTAACTTTGTAGAGAGAAGTTTTAGTGGAATGATGAGAATGGAAACCAGATTGCAGACAATTGAAGAGTGAGAGGAGATAATCTGGAGGCAGTGAATATAGCTTTTCCTTCGAGTTTGATTGAAAAAGAAAAGATATAAACCAATAGCTTGAGGGGATGGTATGGTTTAATGAATTTTTTTTAAGGATAGAGATTTTGGGTCATGTTCTAGATCAGTAGGGAAGGAAATAATAAGTAGGGAGAGCTTAAATATTAGGGGGAAAGAGGGGAAGATTGAGTTTGCAATTTGCTGTAATAGACATGAAGGGATGAGATCAAGGGCACTATAAAGGAGATGGTCTTTTGCAAGAAGGGTCACTTCACTGTCATAGACCTGGGGGAAGGGACAGAGACTGGGGGATGATGTCAGGGGTTTAGAGATGAAGAGAAGAATGGTATGTCAGATAGCCTCAATTTTCTCAGCAAAGTAGGAGGCCAGGCAAAGTCCTCAGTTAAAAAAGGTGTGTGTGGGGGGGTAGTAGATAGAAATAGGGTACTTTTGAGGAGAAAATAAGGAAAATATTCTGTAGGGGATGATAAAAGCAGTCAATGAAAAATAAAATGATTACCTTGCTACAATGAGGGTCTAGTTGAAATAACATAAACTTAACATTTATACCCAGTCAGCTTAGTTGTATGAGTGCTTCCAGCTCTTTTTGGTAGCACTTGAGTAGGAGCAAAGGCAGTTGATGAGGGGAATAATCTAAAGCTGAGATTGTAAGGAATGAGTGCCAATAGGAAAAGGGATTCAAAAGTAGAGAACAGTGTAGAGTGTAATTGGCTAACTATAGAGTCAGAAGGGGGGGAGGGGCATGTGAAGTCAGAACAGGGGTAAAGGCCTGAGAAAGTATAGAAGGGTAGAGGGATTACAGGATTAGATAAGGCTGAATAATGGGTTTAGGGAGGGTAAGGTGTAATAATAATAGATTATGGTCAGATAGAAGAATATCAGAATTTTTAATTAGAGAAATGGAACATTTCTGGGTAATGGTAAGACATATTATGTGACTTATCCCTATCTGTGTAATTGAACTGGAATAAAGTGATAGGTCATAGGACTTCAGGAAACTGAAGAACTGGGAAGTGAGAGAGTTTGAAGGTATATTAGGATGAATTTTGAAGCCCCCAGTTGGGGAAAAGAAGATAGATTAATGAGTTTTTAAATTCTTTGAGAAAGGAAGGAGAATCACTGGGGACCACTATTTCATACAATAGCCACCATTTGATGGTGGTGCTATAATCAGACTCTACTACTCTCTGTCTTCCATTCTTATCCCAGTTTTTATCTTTTGATGATTTAGGGCAATATACATTTCATTTCCTCCTACACCTCCTTCCAGTCTTCACCTGTTGAAGTTTTCCCTTCTTTCAGGGTTCAACTCAGATCTTACTTCCTCCATTAGCTTTCCTTGGTTCTACCCTCCCCCTCAACTGAAAGTGATGTGAGGATATTACTGTTCCTTGTATCATTGTTTTTGTACCTATTTTTTCTTTATTATATTTTAAGTGTTTTTAGAGTAGTGTCGATGTCATACTTCTTTGAATTTTTACTAGCTAATGTACCTGAAAGTGGACATGTCTGGGAATATGTATGCCCCCATATTCTTCTGGATATGCAACTAAATTCCCTTTTGTCATTCCATAGAATCCTGCTTGTGCAAACTCTGTTACTGGCAGCCAAGCTGAACTGGAAATTTATTATATCCATAGTGAAGGAGAAACTGGAACTGAATAAGTATTTTTTGGTTTCATGTGATGAAATTAGGTTGATGTCAGGCCAAGTCTATACAGTTGAAATTGCTTGAGGATAATTTAGGCAAATTTTATGGTTTTTCCCTGATTTACTCTCCCCCAGGTCTTTATAGTTGTGAATATATGGCTTTAACTGACCCTCCTTCCTTCCTTCCTTCCTTCCTTCTTTCCTTCCTTCCTTCCTTCCTTCCTTCCTTCCTTCCTTCCTTCCTTCCTTCCTTCCTTCCTTCCTTCCTTCCTTCCTTCCTTCCTTCCT
>NW_027185764.1:59433753-59474497 GCF_028583685.1 Petaurus breviceps papuanus | reverse complement strand
CCTTCCTTCCTTCCTTCCTTCCTTCCTTCCTTCCTTCCTTCCTTCCTCCCTTCTTTCCTCCCTCCCTCTCTTTCTCTCTTTCTTCCTTTCTTTCCCTCCTTTTTTTTTCCTTCTTTCCTTTTTTCCTTCTATGTGACAGACTATTCCAAGAAAAATATTCCAGAACAACCTACCAAGGCTTTTGGGACAGAAATGGGATGGCAGGGAATAAAGTTTTACCATAAGGACAAAACTACTTGTGCTTTAATAAAGTTTTATTTCTCCCCCCTACCAACTGTTGCTGTTATTATAGGATTTGATGCAGAAGATCTTGGATTTCTACAAAGGCCAGAAAAGGTTAGTCTCTTTTGCATCCTAGGCTACCTATATATGGTACAGATTTGGAAGCTAATAGAGAGCATTCATTATTTGGGGCATGGCTCTTATTTTGACAAATTTTAATCAGTTCCTTATGTATCTTTGAAATGAAGCCTTTATAAGATAGGCTTGCAGTAAATATTTTTCCTAGTTAATTGTTTCCTTTTTAGTCTTAGCTGTATTGATTTTATTTGTGCAAAAACTTTTGAATTTTATGTAATCAAAATTGTCAAATTTATCCTCTATGATCCTCTCTATTCTTTGTTTGTTCATGAACTCTTCCCTTTTCCTAAGATATGAAAGATACTTTCTTTCTTGCTCCTTTGATTTGCTTATTATGTGACCTTTGGAGCTTATCTTGGTATATGGTACTAAGGTTAATTCCTGCCATTATTTTATAGTTTTTCCCAGACAGATCTTATTTGTTTTGCTTGACTGTGTATTTGTTACAAGGGTTTTATTTCCCTTTTTATTTTCAATAAGGGGAGGAGTTAAAGGGAACAAAAATAAATAGTTGTTAATTGAAAAAATGATAAAAATAAAACAAAAGGGAACTTGATAAGAGGAATCTAATTTATTCCTTGTCTTTAGGTAGTATCATAACTAAATTATCCTAAAGATAAGATAATTCATCCTTTTTAAATGACTTCCAGAGACTTTAGTAGTAATTAGATGACTAGTTATGTTTCCCCACTGCCTATTGGGAAAATTTTCCTCACCATGTAACTTGGTATATTGAAAGGACCTCTGAGTTCAAGTCCTGGTTCTAATTTAACACATGATCTTTATACAAATCACTTAAACTCTCTGAGCCTCAGACTCCTCATCTCTAAAATGAGGATAATAATACTTGTATTGCTTAGCTCAGTACATGACACCGAGCTACATATCCCAGTCAAGCCTTTGCTTCCTTCTGACTAACTGATTCTGGTTTCTAAACTTTGTTTTACAACCTATTAATTATCTTCATTTATTTTTCTGTCTATTGTGTGATCATAAGCTCATTGACTTAGAGCTAGAGGGGTCCTTAGAGGTCATCTAGTCAAACCCCTGGTTTTATAAATGAGGAAACTGAATCCTAGGAAGGTTAAGTGATTTATTGGAGTCACGGAGGTAAAATATGGGGAGCCTAGATTTGAACTTAGTTCCTGTGGTTCCAGATTGGGCCCTTTTCCCATTATGATCTGCTGCTTCTTTGAAGAAGTATGATTCCAATACTTTGACAAACACAAAATATGTGTTCCCCACCTTGGAGGAACTTAACCTTTCATCAAAGAGACAAATTAGTTGACATCCTCCACAACTTAGTAACAACACCTTTCCTACTTTATTTCCCTCTACTCCCCTGCCAAAGCTCTCTGTTTCAGTCAAACTGCTCTGTTTGCCCTTCCACAATGAGGCTGTTAGCTCTTGCCATTCCCCCTGTTTAGAATTCTGTCTTCCTCTCTGCTTACCCAAACCCAATGCATCCTTCAAGGCTCAGCCCTAATCTTTTCTCCTTCAAGCCTCTTGAAACTATTCACAAGTTACTGGATGATGTTTGATCTGCCTTTCAGCTCTAAAGTTCCATAATTGTCCTTGCCATTCATTTGGTAATAAATCACATACTACTTTGTGACATCTGTTATATTTTTATGTTCATTGTTATTTAACTTTTGTATTGTTATAAACCTGTTCATGTGTTTCCCCAACTAGATTGTAAACTCCCTATGTTCTTTGTATCCTCCACAATGCCTAGCATAGTGTTTTTCATGTAGTAAATAAGATCTTTAATAAAACATAGAATTATAACTTCTATTTTGGAATAGCCTTGAAAGTCTGTAGAATACTCTTTGAAACATTCCCATTGGTGGCAAATCTTCATGGTTTAGACTGGGTTTTAATTTTAGAAAATAGTCCAGAGCAGAGGCGGGGAGCCTTCAGCCTCAAGGCCACGTGTGGCCTTCTAGGTTCTTGGGTGCGGCCTTCTGACTGAGTCCAAGTTTTACAGAACACATCTTTTTATTAAGTGGATTGTTCTATGAAGTTTGGATTCAGCCAAAAGGCCACGCCTGAGGACCTAGGGGGCCTCATGTGGCCTTGAGGCTGCGGGTTCCCCACCCCAGGTCCAGAGTCATTTAGAGACAAGTCCTGTGTAGAAGATCAAAATGAGTATTACCATTTTGGGTCCAAAATGAAGTATGACCACAAAATAAGGGGAGAAAACTGCTAAATGGTGTGAAACAGGCAAATAAAATAGGACTTGAGAGAAGGAAGAGTTTTATGTGGGCTACAGTGTCCTACTCAGAGAGAACCCTCCAAAAGAAGGCTTTATGGAGAAGGTAAGGCTTGAGTTGGACTTTAAAGGATATAGATCAAGATCTAGGTCTTGAATTCTCCATAGGTTTTCCATATCTTTCTGGCTTCATGCTAAGAAACTTCAGTTCTATGAATACATATGGGAATATTTGCAGGTTTCTTATAACAGATGAGGTTATCTGCTTTTCCCCACTCAAGGTGATAGAATATGAGGAGGGGATGGACCACCAATGGATTTATAGTTTTCTTATTACATCAGAGTAGCAAAGTAGGCTGCTATGTGAAAGGCATCCACTTATCAGATGAGAGGACCATGGAAGGTGCACTCATTATTTACCATTCATTTTGAAGACAGTTGCTTCATTCTTTCTTCCATTAATTTGGGATTACTTTTCAAATTTTTCAAAATGCATGTTCTATTCATAGTTGTCTCTATGGAAGGCTCTATATACTTATTTCATTTTCATTGTTTGAAACATTTTTGGAAATGCTATTTTGGAATAGCTTGAAAACCTATAGCACATTCTTTTGAATATTCTCAGTGATGGCAAATATCCATGGCTTGATACTGGATTTGGATTTTTAGGAAATAGCCCAAAGTCATTTGGAACCAAGTCTTGTGCAAAGGTCAAACTGAGTATTATAATTTTTGTTCTAAAATAAAGTATGACCACAAATAATCAGATTGATTGTATATGATAAACTCTGCAGGAAGATTCAAAAAGGGAGATCCAAAAAAATGTTTTGGACAACAGTAGTATTGTTGGAATTTGGTTATCATTTCCCAGGTGACTACTTTGAATGTTTAAATTCATCTGAATGTTTAACCCATGTTTAATGTAACACCAGCTTCAAATGCCTCTCCTGCAGAGACTGTAGAAACTGTTACTATCTTTTAAAGAGGTTTATGAAGCTATTGTTTTATAGCAGAATTACAGAATACTAGATTATGAAAGGGAACTATAGATATCATCTAATTCAGTCCTCTTGTTTTATAATTGAGGAAAAATGGAGGACCATGGGATGGGGGTGAAGTGTTAAGGAAATTGACCAAAGTCACAAAGCTTGTTAGTGGCAGACCTGGAATTAGGTCTTAAGTGTTATAGGTACCTTCTGGTTGTTATCGTTAAGTATCATTATTTGATTATCATCAACTCCTTGTCTGCTTTTTTTTTCTTTGAACCTTTTGCTTTTTGCCTACTTAACATTTCCAGAAGAGAAATATGGATAGAAGAGAAAGTGAAAAGTTTTATGGTTTTGAAAAAAACACAACAAACTTTATTGAGGGAGGAGTAATTGAAATGGGGTTTGGCACCAATGATAATTGAGATTATCTGTTGATTTCAGTTATCCATTGGATGTCCCCCCCACCTCCACCCCGGCCCCATTACCGCATGGAATCAGGACTTGCCTGAAGAGATAATTTGCCCTTTGTGCTATTGAGCCAGGCATTTTCACCTTATATTCACTGCTATGTGCATAATTATTTATCCTAGTAGACAATTACATCCCCATATCTTCTGGATCACTGATAATTTCTGATGGTTGTATAAACTGTTGATTTTTATTAATTGTCCTGTCTATTGTGGGATATGCAATTTAGATAGGAAGAAAATTGTCAAGGGTATGTGTGTGTGTGTGTATGTTTGAGTGGGGTATTTTTTCTAGTATTTACCTATAAAAGTTGAACTGTGGTAAGGTTGTTATAGACTTCTTTTGCATGTGCTATATTGGAACTTCTTTTTGGAATTCATAGGAATTAAGTGATGGAGATGACTCCCCTGAAATTAGCCTACTCTCAGGTGCTGTTATTACAAGTTATGGCACAGTAGAAGTAAAGAAAAAATCATCAAAGAAGCTAGAGGGATCCAGTGTGTTGTCAGAGTCTCTAAAGGAAGTTGCATTGCCTTCAAAAGAAATCAGGGGAGAAGATAGTTCCTGTGAAATGTTGGTGCCCACCACAGAAGACTCTACAGGATTGTCAGAAAGTCTTCTGGCTAAATATCAATTTATAGTGAATAAATTTGAAACTAAAGAGTTACTGAAACCACTGAGTGATTTGGGTACTCCCAAATCAATGTCACCTGTAGATCATTTGCTGATTTGTCAGGAAGATGGTCTGTCAGAAGACATGCAAGAAAATGAAAAAAACAATGCAATACCAGCTGAGTTGCTGACAGCCCTGAACACATTGTCAGAATCTATGGTGGAGTTCAACTGTCAAAGAACGGAAGGAGGTAGTAAGCCCTGTGCTGAGGATGAGTGCTTAGGAACAGAGCCCAGCATTTCTCAAACAGATGATGATTGTACACAAATAGCAGGAATGAATTTTGAATTTCAGCATTCTATTCAGCCATTTGGACAAGGTCCCAAGTTAACTGAGCCTTTGTTCAAGGATATAACAATGCAGCAAGTAAGTGCAAGTTTTAGCCTTTGTATTTTACCTTTTATAGAAGTTAAAGTGACAAGTGACATTGAACACTGACTGTAAGCTAAATTATATTAAAATCTTCTACACTAAATATCAGTATCTCTATGGGGCCAGTGTCATACTGCCTCTGATGCATTGAAACAAAGATGCTCATTAAAAGCTTCCCCAGTCAAAGATCTTTCTTCACTGACCATAAGCTTGACCTAAGGAAAAATTCAAGAAGAGAATAAATGAACAGTTTTCTCCCCACCATGTCGGTGAGGACTTCCTGTTCACTTTCTCCTGGGTAGAAATAAGAGAATTTATGATCAGGATTTTCTCCCGTGGCCTCAGAAAGACATTAACTGTGCTTTTTGGATGTGAAGTGGAGATAAATTAGCTTGCACCATCTCGAGAAACATAGCACATGTTTCCCAGAAAGTAAAAGTTATTTGTACAATTCTCCATAGAGTTAATGGGTTCAAGATTGATTTCAGGGGTAAGAAATCTATGGCCTTCTAGGTCCTTGGGTGCAGCCCTTTGACTGAGTCCACGTCTTACAGAACAAATGCTATTATTAAGGGAATTTGTTCTGTGACATTTGAATTCAGTCAAAGGGCTGTACTTGAGGACTGAGAGGACCATGTGTGGCCTCGAGGCCGCAGGTTCCCCACCCCTGAACTTTAGATCAATTCATGGATGATAGAACCATAATGATAATGGGAGAAAGCACGGAATAGTAGTAAGAACACTGGATTTGAGATCAGGAGACCTAGGTTTGAATCCTAGTTCTGCTACTTATCACCTGTATGACCTCAGGCAAGTCACTGAACCTCCCTGGACCTCAGTGTCCTCTTCTTTAAAATGAAGAGGTTGAGCTAGAAGGTCTCTCAGGCCCCTTCCAGGTTTAAGTATGATTTTGAGTTTTATAATGCCATAATTTGCTGTTGAGGAGACACAGATCACACTTTGGAGTCAGTCAGCAGAGTATCCACTCTCATATAAAGAGAGTGTCTTTTATATATTACAAAGTATCTTTCACATAAAGAAGCTCATGATGCTATTGTGAAAAATAAAATATGAGGCTGGATTAACTTTTGATCTGACATATCATAGGAGCAGTTCTCAAACTTTTGGGTTCTGGCTATTCTTACACTCTTTAAAATTATGGAGGACCCTAAAGAGCTTTTGTTTTTGAGGGTTTTAGGTATTGATATTTATGGTATTAGAAATTAACACAAAAATTTAAAAAATATTTTTCAATTCATTTTAAATTATAATAATGAATTAATTACATGTTATAATATTTTTATGAAAAATAACTGTATTTTCTGAAAAAGCAATAGGGACATTGTTTTACTTGTTTTTATAAAACTCTCTAATGTCTGACTTAATAGAAGACAGATGGATTCTCATCTTTGCTTCTGTAATCAACATGTTGCAATATGTTGTTTGCTTGAAGTATGTTTGGCCTTACATAGATATGTAGTTGGAAAAGAGAAAAGTATTTTACTATGCAAATAATTTCTTAGTATTATTATGAAAATAGTTTTTACCATGAAGAACCCCTGAGGATCTACCATGGATCCTCAAACTATTTGGAAAACCTCTGTATTATAGCATTTAGTAGAATCTACACATGTATCTCTGCATGAAACAGTTCTCTATCTTCACTTGCCCTTTTAATCTCTATAACCCAATGCTGTATAACGTTAAAGGAATGTAGAATGTGATCCTACTTTTACTGGACATTCCTTTTGAAATTTAAGACTGCTACTATGTCTATCTTACCCTAAACTTTTTTCTGATATTTTCAAATGTATATCATGCATTTACATAATGTTTTGCAACATATTTGTATCTTTTTTTACTTTATCATATGCTTTATTAACTTCTAGTTTACATTATTCATTTCCTCAAGATTTTGAGTTACAAATTTTCTCCCCATTTTTCCCCTACCCACCACCCTAAAATATTCCCTCCTCCAATCTGCTCTCTCCCTTATCTTCTCCCATACACCCTCTGACTTTCCAGTAGGGCACAGAGAATCTCTATGACCCAGTGCCTGTATGTCTTATTACTCAGTTACATGTAAAATAATATTAATAATAGTGTGTATATATACATATATATATTTTAGACATTTGATTTTAAAACTTTCAATTCCAGATTCATTCCCTTCCTCCCTTGTCACCCACCCCTACTGGGAAGATAAGCAGTTCAGTATAGGTTGTACATGTGTAGCTATGCAAAACATTTTCATAGTGGATATATTGTAAAAGACTGACTGTATTCCCCTCCCTCATATCCCACCTCCCACTTGTTCTATTCTCTACTTTGATCCTGTCCCTTTTCAAAAGTGGGTGCTTCCAACTTCCCTCCCCCCCAGCCTGCCCACCCTTCCATCATCCCCCTTCTTATCCCCTTCCCCCCTACTCTCCTATAGGGTTAGATACCCTATTTAGTGTGTATGTCATTCCCTCCCTAAGCTGAATTCAGTGAGAATAAGATTGACTCATTCCCTTTTGCCTTCCTGTTCTTCCCCTCCACTGTAACAGTTTTCCCTTGTCTCTTCTATATGAGATAGTTTACCCCATTCTGTCTATCCCCATCTCCTCTCATTATATTCCTATCTCACCTCTTCATTTCACTTTTTAAGTATCATCCCTTCCTGTTAAATTGGTCCTGTGCCCTCTATGTATACCTGTACACATATATACACACACTTACATATGTATTCATACTCCCATATACCCTCCTATACACACACACACACACACATTTTTATTTCCTTCAACTATTCTCATACTGAGGAAAGTTTCATAAGTTACAATTATTGTTTTTCCATGTAGGGATGTAAATAGTTCAACTTTGATAAGTTCCTTATGATTTCTTTTCCCTGTTTGCCTTCTCATGCTTCTCTTCCTTCTTATATCTGAATGTCAGATTTTCTATTCAACTCTGTTTTTTTTCATCAAGAATGCTTGAAATTCCTCTATTCCATTGAACGACCATATTTTCCCCTGAAACATGATACTCATTTTTGCTGGGGTAGGTGATTCTTGGTTTTAATCCCAGCTCCTTTGACCTCTGGAATATCATATTCCAAGCCCTTTGCTCCCTCAGTGTAGAAGCTGTTAGGTGCTGGGTTATCCTGATTGTGTTTCCACAATATTCAAATTGTTTCTTCCTGACTGCTTGTAATATTTTCTCCTTGATCTGGGAGCTCCTGAACCTGGCTATCATATTCCTAGGAGTTTTCTTTTTGGGATCTTCTTCAAGAGGTGATCGGTGGATTCTTTCAACCTCTATTTTGCCCTCTGCTTCTAAAACATCAAGGCAATAAGAATTTCTTGAAGGATGATTTCTAGGTTCTTTTTTTGATCATGGCTTTCAGGTAGTCCAATACTTTTAAAATTATCTCTCCTGGATCTATTTTCCAGGTTTTCCCCATGAGATATTTCACATTGCCTTCTATTTTTTTCATTTGTTTGGATCTGTTTAATAGTATCTTCATTTCTCATAAAGTCACTAGCTTCCATTTGCTACAATCTAATTCTGAAGGAATGAATCTCTTCAGTGACCTTTTGAGATTCTTTTTCCATCTGGCAAATTTGGCTTTTTAAGGTATTCTTCTCCTCATTGCCTTTTTGAGCCTCTTTTGCCATTTGAGTTAGTCTGTTTTTTAAGGTGTTATTTTCCTCAGTCAGGTTGTTGACTCTCATTTTGTAATTTTCTTGCATCGTTCTCATTTCTCTTCCCAATTTTTCCTTCACTTCTCTTATTTGGTTTATAAAATCCTTCTTAAGGTCCTTTATGGCCTGTAAATAGCTTGTATTTTTCTTGGGAGCTTTTGGTGCAGTAATTCTGACTTCACTGTCTTCCTCCTGTTCCATGCTTTGATCATTTTTGTCACCAAAATAGGAGTGTAAAGTTGGATTGCTCTGTTTGCTTTGCTTTCTTTGCTTGCTGATGTTGCCACTCAATTACTTGACTTCTGAGCTTTTTTTTTTAAATTTTAAAGCAATTAGGGTTAAGTAACTTGCTGTATCAGCAATGCCATATTCACAATGCCTATAGAGATTACAAATATGCTGATATAATTATCCATCACAAAATATGTCATGTTTGCCATATGGGGAAATAAACTAGAAAATTTATTAAGATACCAAAAGACTGAGTCCCAAAACCAAAAAGTGAAAGCCATCAGAGTAGTTATGATATTGGCACAGGTAGATAAAGTAGAAAGCACCCACATTTTCAAGCCTTTAAAACAGAACAGGCTACCTCAGGCAAAGGTCCTCCTCTCCCCACTCACAGCAACCACCCAGCACCCTGGAAGCGGGCTCCCAGCAGCTCCGGCCCCTGGCAGTCCTCAGCAGGAGTCCTTAGCAGAAAGTCCTGCTCCCAGCAGCTCCGGCCCCTGGCAGTCCTCAGCAGGAGTCCTAACTCAAAAAAAAAAAAAAAAAGGCAACCGCCGCCAACTGCCAACTGCAGGACCGTTAGCTCGGCTTTTCACTTTCTCTTGCTCTGCTATGTCAGCACGTCCATGGGGCATGGGAGATCTTTAAATCCCATAACCCTTACACTTGCTCCAGGTTACACAGCCAGGTGTTTCTGGGTGGGTGCTAAGTGTCTGAGCCCGGATTCAATCCCAGGTCATCCCAACTCTGGGGCTGGTGCTCTTACTCGCTGTGCTACCTGGCCGCTCCGACTTTTGAGCTTTTTGCCACAGTAGGACTCTGCTACCAGACAGGGGAACTTTGTCCCAAATTGCTGGGGTTTTCTCAGCTGCTGACACTATTAGTTTGGTGCCCGCTCTGAAGCCTCCACACTCTCTGGCAAGCTGATCACACACCCCAGGACCTCTACCCTAGACCGTAATCCAGATCCAATCTGGTTAAAGCAAGAGTGATTACTCCTCAGACTGGTCGCTTGGTTCCCCCTACAATCTGCAAGCCAGGAGCTGAAGCTGCCACGTGGCAGGGGCTGCACAGCCGCAGTGCCTCAGCGGCTTCTCCCTCCAGGGGATAAAGGTCAGACCACACTCTCGAACTACCAGATCCCAAAGTCCAGACTGTACTGACCTCTTACGTTGTCCTTAGCATCTATGTGTTGATAATTCTGGAAATCACCACAGCTGCTGGTGATCTGAAGTCCCTCCAGCTGGTGGCTGGTCAGGCTGCCCTGAGGCTAAAACCTCTGGTTCAGCTGGGGCTGGGGTCAGCACCCAGAGCACTGTGCTAGCTACTCCTTGCCAGCCTGCTGGGCTGTCCTCAGCTGGAGGTTAGCTTCTCTGTGTCATTTTGTGTGTTCTGGAGCTCCAAAGTTTGTTCAGAATCACCTTTTACATGAATTGGAGGAGTTAGAAGCCGGAGCAGCATGGAAGTCCTATTTTTATTCCGCCATCTTGACTCCGCCCCCAACATATTTGTATCTTTAAGTACATCTGTGCACATACTTTTACTTTGTAAAGAACATTATGGTTTTGTTATTAACAGGGAAATTAAAATTATACTTGCTTTCTTTCAGGATTTTCTTTAAGAGTTTTCAGTATTATTTATGTCTCTGCCTCTTTTCTCTTTTAGGATAAAGAAGATCCAATTTCATTTGGACAGGAAACCTTAGCACATCAAAATGTTGTTTACCTTGATGGGTTTAGTAAAGAAGGGGATTTAAATTCCATGGAAACTAATACAGTCATGGAAACTTCATATATATTAAGGAGATCAGCTAGATTGAAAACAGTAAGAGCAGGAGCTACCCCTAAGAATGTAGATGAGCCATATAAAATTCCAGAAGAGATTCTACAGAAAATAGACAGTACACTTCCAACTGAATATTTCAGGTATATTTTCAAATTATGAGTTTTTGTTGTTTTCTGTTTTTGGCTCTTTTTTCCCTATGTACTAGACCAGCCTTACAAATAACTGCCCTTGAGGATGAAAAGTTTTTAGTGGGTTCAAAGTAAAACAACAACAACATTGTTTTATTTACTTTTTCTATTTATATTGTGATTAGAGAGTAGCCTGGAGTAGTATATGTAGAGAGAGGTGGGCCTCAAAGCCAGAAAGACCTGGGTTCTAGTCCTGACTCTAAACACAATGACCATGTGAACTTGAGCAAGTCAGTTAGCGTCTTTGTGCTCTAGGCCACTTTTTTTCTTCATTTTTCAAATATTTTATTTTTTTCCAATTACAAATAAAACATTTTTAACATTAATTGTTTTTTTTAAACGTAGTTCCAAATTCTCTCTCCTCCCCCCTCATTTGGAAGGAAAGTGATTTGA
The DNA here is from genome assembly GCF_028583685.1 of Petaurus breviceps papuanus. Lineage (NCBI taxonomy): Eukaryota > Metazoa > Chordata > Mammalia > Diprotodontia > Petauridae > Petaurus > Petaurus breviceps. The sequence continues at coordinate 59,463,143 of NW_027185764.1, read as the reverse complement.
TATATATATGTCTATATGTGTATATATATGTATATATTCCCTTCAAATACTGAGAAAAGTTTCATAAGGTACAATTATTGTTTTTCCATGTAGGAATGTGAATAGTTCAACTTTGATAAGTTCCTTATGATTTCTTTTCCCTGTTTACCTTCTCATTCTTCTCTTGCTTCTTGTATCTGAATGTCAAATTTTCTATTCAACTCCGTTTTTTTCAGCAAGAATGCTTGAAAGTCCTCTATTTCACTGAATGACCATATTTTCCCCTGAAACATGATACTCAGTTTTGCTGGGTATGTGACTCTTGGTTTTAATCCCAGCTCCTTTGCCCTCCGGAATATCACATTCCAAGCCCTTCGATCCCTCAGTGTAGAAGCTGCCAGATCCTGGGTTATCCCGATTGTGTTTCCACAATATTCAAATTGTTTCTTCCTGGCTTGTAATATTCTCTCCTTAATCTGGGAATCCCAAAACCTGGCTATAATATTCCTAGGAGTTTTTTTGGGGGGGATCTTTTTCCGGAGGTGATGGGTGGATTCTTTCAACCTCTATTTTTTCCTCTGGTTCTAAAACATCAGGGCAGTTTTCTTTGAGAACTTCCTGGAGAGTGATTTCTGGGTTCTTTTTTTGATCATGGCTTTCAGGTAGTCCAATAATTTTTAAATTATCTCTCCTGGATCTATTTTCCAGGTCAGTGGTTTTTCCTATGAGATATTTCACATTGCCTTCTATTCTTTCATTTGTTTGGATCTGTTTAACAGCATCTTGATTTCTCATAAAGTCATTAGCTTCCATTTGCTCCAATCTAATTCTGAAGCAATGATTCTCTTTATTGAGCTTTTGAGATTCTTTTTCTATCTGGCAAATTTGGCTTTTAAGGCATTCTTCTCCTCATTGCCTTTTTGAGCCTCTTTTGCCATTTGAGTTAGTCTATTTTTTAAGGTATGATTTTCTTCAATCAGGCTGTTGACTCTCCTTTTGTAATTTTCTTGCATTGTTCTCATTTCTCTTCCCAGTTTTTCCTCCACTTCTCTTATCTGCTTCTTCCCAATTCTGATTTTTAAGAAATTATTTTCTTTAGTGAGCTTTTTACCTCTTTTTCCATTTGGCCAATTCTGCTTTTTAAAGAGTTCTTTTTTCAGTGAATTTTTATATCTTTTTTTATATTTAAACAATTATACTTTTTAGGGAATACTTCTCTTCACTGGATTTTTGTGCCATTTTTACCATTTGGCCTGTCCTGTTTTTTAAGGTGTTATTTTTTTCAGGTTTTTTTTTTTTTTGGTAACATCTTTACCAGGTTATTGACTCTTTTTCATGATTTTCTTGCATCACTCTCATTTCTTTTCCCAATTTTTCTTCTATCTCTCTTATGTAATTTTAAAAATTCCTTCTCTTCTCTCCTGGCATGTGCTCTTATCTATGAGCAATCACAAGCCCTCTTTTCTGTCTTGGAACTTCAGCCAAAGTCCCCACTCTTGTTAGTTCTCCTCCTTGCCAGGGGACTGCAACCTGAAACTATGTATGGGCAAAGCAAGAGTCCTGCTCCCAGTACCAGCAAAGAGTGCCCTGCATTCTCCTTCTGACCAGTTGTCTGACCCCCTTACTTTCTATGGACTGAGAGCTCTAGAAAGACCACTGCCAATACAGTCACCTCAAAGTCTCCTACTGACTTGCCTGTATTCCATCCTTCCCCTCGTGAGATATATCTTTCCTACTGACCTTCCAAGTTGTCTTGGGCTGAAAAATTATTTCACCTCATCCTTTTGTTGCTTCTACCACTACAGAATTTATTTTTTAATATTGTTTAGTGGTGAATTTGGGAGAACTCAGGCAAATCCTGCCTTTACTCTGCCATCTTGGCTCTACCCCCCTCCAGTATTAATATAGGCCACTTTCTAGGTTGAAGTTGCAGAGGAGCTGTTGAGCTGCATTAGTAGAAGGAGTTTCCAACACCAGTAAAATCCTAAGTTCAGTCTCTATCTTTGTGTTGATATTGTATTCCATGCTGCAGATAGATTGGCTTCTTTTCATTGAGAATGGAGCTTTAGAACAAAGATTAGGGGATAATGATAACACAGAAGAGTGAGCTTCCCTTGGTAGATGAATTCAACCCAGTTGAGGGTGGAAGAATGCCTACAATTTTGTGAACAGACTAGAACTTAGGAATATAGCAGGGGAGCTTAGGAAGACTGTTTTTGTTTTCTGAGAGATTCTTTCCTGCCTTGCTTTTAAAGCACATTAGTCGACTTACTTTAAGCTTTGACATTTCTACCGAAATCTAGTGTGATAACCTCAATGTTGCTTATAAAGAAGAGAAGGATTACGTTAATGTTTTTTTAAAATCACATTCCTTTTCCTAGAACACAAGATTCTGCTTTTCAGAATAATAGTGATGAGAAGTCTGTGGAACGGAGCAAAAAACAGGTTTTATCTGCTTATAGATATGATGAACAGATAAGAAAGAACAGAAGAACTGCAAAAACCAGTAAGTTTCATTTTGAATATTTGTTTGCCAAAATGACCTGCTTCTGACAGAATGGTCGGTCACAGACCCCTTTTTAAGAGCAGTAGGATTTAGTAGTAAGTCACATTTTCCCCTCCTGTTGTGGTGTTACAAGCCATGCAAGCTCCACACTTTTTACCTATCTCCCTTCTACCCTCCCCCTCCCCCCATTCTTTCAGAAAAGAAAATTTCTAAGTATTCACAGAGTAGATAGTATTAGGCCATAGTTCACATAAAAGCAACCTCAGGTATTTTAAAATAGCAACAGAGAATACTGGTTAGTATCAAATCAAGGTTAAGTGTGGTGGTACTTAGCTACTGTTAATGGCAGCAGAAGCACTTATATGCTTAGGTACCATGGGATGATTTGAAATCTGGTAGTGGACTCTGGGAAATTCATCTAAAAAGCCTCTCTGTTCAGTTGAGTTGCCATTCTGAAAGTAAAAGACATTCATTGATTGAGACAGGAAGTGTGGTAGGACCTTGGAGAACTGACTCAAGGGTTATTAGGAGTATCAGTTTAGGAATTCAGTTAAGGCTTCATATCCTCAGAGATAGGAAGACTATATTTTATCATTCAAAGTAAAATGGAAAATTGAAGTAACACACTTAGTGTTCCTTCCACTAGGATTAGAAGTCAGATTTGTCCCTTGTATTAGGGTCTGGGCCTGTGAAACGAGATAATATTTGTAGTGTGCTTTGCAAATGCTAGCTATTATGATGATGGTTTAGCTGCTGACAGTACTTCTTCACTACTTAAGAAAAAGAGGTTTATTTTCTTTGTGAATGTTTTAGAAATTAATCTTACATTTTCTCGGGGACCTTTGAGGGATTTTCTTTTGCTACATAATGAGAGGCAGCATCACATAAGGAATAGAAGTATGGCCTTGCAATCAAGACGATCTGGATTTGAGTTCTGACTGACACATATTATCTGTGTGACCATGGGCAAGTCACTTAACCTCTCACTGCCTCCAGGATGCTCTGTGAAAGTATGTTACAAATGAGTTGCTAATATGCATTGGTAGAGGAGTTTCTACACTGAAAGTTCCTTTTATGAAATCACAAGTCTTGATCCAAATAAATGAAAGAATGTAGAATAGCTTGTTATTATGTAGAGGTGTAACTTTCAATTAATGATTTAAACATTTAAGAAAAGAAATTCTCATTCTCCTCCTGATGCATAGACTTTACAGAGACTTTTACAATTTACAAAAAAAAGCCACTGAAAATAGCTTATAGCTGGGCAATATAGTGGGTAGAAAGAGTGTTGGGCCTGTAGCTAGAAAGACTCTTCTTCCTGAGTTCAAACCTGCCTCAGACACTTACTAGCTTTGTGACCCTGGACAAATCACTTAACATTTTTTGCCTCAGTTTTTCATTTGTAAATTGAGCTGGAGGAGGAAGTGGTTAACCACTCTAGTATTTTTGCCAAGAAAACCCCAAAAAGGGTCATGAAGAGTTTCACATGACTGAAAAAATGACTCAACAATAACAACAGGAATTGGTAAAAGAACTTAAATTTTTCCAAACTAAACATGTTTGATTTATTTATTAGCAATATGAAAATAACTAGAATATTAGAAAGTAACTAAATTTAATATGTAAATGTATATGTTTTTAAGCACAATACATTTATTGTCTTGTATAGGTAAATTCCATGAAAGTATCTTATGTCCCTGGATTTTTGTAAATATGTGCAATATATCACGGATAAAATCACTTTAAAAATTATTCCTTTTATCATCATTTTTCTCATCCTCATTATGATAACAAGTAAATGCAAGAATATTTTCAAAGAGCAGAAGAAACTCACTGAAATAGAATAAACCAGTTCTTTTAAAGTATCTGACTCAAGAACAGGGTAGATCCATTCCAGACTGTCTGACCTGGGTTCTGTAATTGTGTATGTTAACTCCTTCAACCCACTTTTTGCCCTCTGATATTAAAACAGCACAGTGGTTATTTTTGTCTCTGAGAAATTTGGTATTTTTTTTTCTTTTTCTCTGCCTACAGGAAAAAGTCATAGGAACATATCAAAACTTTCAAGTATTAATCGAAGAGACATCTATGGAGAATCACCTCTGCATAAAGCCGCTCAGGCAGATGATTCAACTCTTGTCAAGAAATATATAAAACTAGGTGGAAATGTAAACTTGGCAGATTATGCTGGTAAGTTTTCTCATCAAGCCAAGCCAAGACTCAGGGCTCCTGCCGTGCTTCATGGCTCGTCGTTCTTGTTGAATCATATGACATATGACCTCTCCCCTCAAGGATCTTACAGACTAGTGTGAGGTGGTAGATAAAGCAGAGATAGAATCATAAATATAATATTAAATGGAAGTTGAAAAACTCAAGGCAGGGTTCATGAATTTCTGCAGATGAGGCAAAGCTGAAAATTGATGTTATATCCCTTACTTTTTGTCAGAATTTTCTGGAGAGTTTTCTAAATTGTCTACTTACATTTGAGAGACTAGGTTTAGAATATCCAGGAATAGTACTTTGTGGTGTTGTGGAAAGAGAACTGTATCTAGAGTCAGAGGGTCCAGCTCTTCTCAAGTTCAAACCCTAAATTTGAACATAGGTTCAAATATTAAATCTACTATAATGTCACCTTGGGAAAATCACCTATCCTTTCTGGGCCTTAGTTTCCCGTGTGTAAAATGAGAAAATTGAACTAGATGATCTCTAAGGTTCCTTTTAGCTCTAAAGCCATAATGTGTATCAAGGGCAAAATTTTTTGATTACTTCATCTTTTAAAAGCAGCTACTTAGGAAAAGGTAACCAAGGACGTTCCACAAATAAAACCTTCCCCAGGCAGTTATTCTTTAGGTAATAATAATGATCAAGCACAACAACAACCACAAAACCCCCAGGTTTTTTTTTCTGTTACAGCTATAAAATTATGTTAACTGTACAGTATTGTTTGCCCTGATTTCTAGTATGATTTAAGATTTTTTGTCTCTGAGCCATTGTTTTCAGAGAAACCATAGTTTTGTACTTTTGAAAATCATATTTTTCTTATTCAACAAAACTGAGCTTGTTATCTTACCTAAATTGATGCTACTAATGAATTTGTGTTATATCTTACATCCTTTCTTAGTGTCTGAAAGTCTTCTTGCAGCCATCTTGGGCTCCACTTCACCACAGATTGTTTTTCCACTTATATAGATGCTTGATGGAATGGTTTGGTGCTCCTCACCTGGGATTTCTGGACCTGGAATCTGGTGGCCTTAGTTCAAATCTGACCTTAGACACTTAACTATGTCTGACTAGACAAGTCATTTAGCCTCTATTTGCCTCAGTTTCTTCATATATAAAATAGGAATAATAATATCACCTACCTAGCAGGGTTGTTGTGAAGATAAAATGAGTACTATTTGTAAAGTGCTTTACGAACTTTAATAGTATTATCTTTCCCATTAACATAGATAGTTCTTTATTCTGTCTGTGTAAAAAGCCTTATTAGCTGAAGATGATTTGAATATTACACAATATGTTTAGACTTGGAGGTAATCCATGATATGTTTCTTAAACAAAAATAGCAATTTGTTGAATGGTCTTTTTGTTCTCTCCAAATCATAGGAACTAAAACTGGCATGTGACAAGATCCATGTATTCATGCAGTTAGTAGTCTAACACAAGTAATACAGCACAAGGGAGGGGTCCAAGACTTATCATGACCACCACCAAATAGTTAATATGTTTTTAAAAATAGAAAAGTAAAATTTCATCTAAGATTTTAGAGTTAGATCACTGCGTACACAATAGGAAATATTCAGATGATTAATACATTTAGGAGGCAAACTTTGAATTTGAATAATGCAAACCAAAAGTGCATAAGGAAAAAAGGATTAGAAACAATAATGATCTTTAGCAAATAATGACTAGCTCACAACTGACAGAACATCAGAAATACATTGAGAGTATCATTACACAAGTGAACACGTATGAAAATATCAGTCTGCTCTGTCCCACAGCATACAAGTTAATAACTTTACACAGCATGCAAGAGCAAACCAGCTAGTGACTTATTCCTACCCTGCTTTCACCACCACTCTATTCTGAACCTAATCATACTATATTACTACCTCAGTTTGTATATTTTATATCAAAATTCATTTCACTCAGTAATGGTGAATAATACATTCTATTTACATTATTTAAAAATCAGCATTAAAAGATACATATACCAAGAAGTCACCACATAATAAAATATAAAAGTGCATTTTTTTGGCTAGCATCACCCAGAGAAATTGTGGGTAGGATGAGGGATGAGAGTATTTCCTCTCTAGTGATTATCCCCTAAGACATGGGGGAAAAAACTTTCTTTTTTTCTACTGAACCCTTCCTCCACAGGGTGCTCTTTAGTGCACAACCTGTCCCTCATGGAAAATTAAAATCTTGTCTGTTGTGTTATACATAGTCAGAAAGACTGACAGACCAGTTCCAATGTCCTTCAGTCAGATCAAGGGAGATTAATAGGATCTAGAGATCTGAGTCAAGGAAATAGTATCAGAATAGGAAACTAAGAAAATTTGACCAGTGAGAACCTCAAAGCTGGAAGGAGCATCTTAAACTATCTACTAGTCCAACCTCTATCTGAAAAAGTAGAATCTAATTTAAAACATCTAAGAAGTATTCAGCTTTTGCTTGAAGATTTCTAGTATGGGAGAACACATTGTTTCTTGAAATAATCTGTTCTACTTTTGGATATCTCTACCAGTAAGAGAGGAAAGAAAAGAAAGCTGAAATCTAAAGCTGAAATCTATCTGTGTCTTCCATCCATAGCTGCTAGATCTTTTGTCCTGGACCAAACAAAACAAATTGAGTTCCTTTTCTACATGAAAACCCCTCAAACACTTGAAGACAGTTATCACAGCACCCTTAAGTCTTCTTTTCTTCAGGCAACACATCTGCATTCATTGCTTTCTCATGCCTCATTTAGCATGATTTCAAGGCCATTCACCATCTGTATTTTCTTCCTCTTAATTTTAATTTATCAATGCTTATCCTAAAATGGGCTGTCTAGAACTTAATGCAATACTCCACCTGTGATCTATTGAGTACAACAGGACTCTAACATCCCTAATCTATAATATTCTGCAGCAGTCTTAAGACTTTTTGTTGTTCAGTCATTTCAGTCATGTCTGACTTTTGTGACCCCATTTGGAGTTTTCTTGGCAAAGATACTGGAGTGGTTTGTTATTTCCTTTACAAGCCATTTTACAGGTAAGGAATCTGAGGCAAACAGATTTATGTGACTTGACCAGAGTTAGTGTCTGAGGCCAAATTTGAACTAAGATCTTCTAGACTCCAGGCCTCGTGCTCTATCCACTACACCATCTACCTCCCTTTAGACTTAAGAAAATAAAATTATACTCTCTAGCTACTCCTCCATCTTCTAATGTGTTATTAATTTTTGAACCTAAATGTAGGGCTTGAATTTGTCCCTATTAAATTTCGTCTCATTAAATTCAGTCCATCTTTGAAGCTTGTGAAGATTTTTTGGTTCCAGCCTCTGTTATCTAGCTCATTAGCTATCTCTACTCATTTTATGACATTTGCAAACTTGATAAGCCATTTATACCTTTATCCAAGTCATGGGAAAAGATATTAAACAACCAAAGTCAAATGCAGATCCCTAAGACATTGTACTAGAGACCTCTTTTGAAGGTGACACAGATCCATTAAGGACAGGCTTTTCCCTTCTCCTATCTGGCTCCTGTTATGTTTCTATCATCTTCCAGAGATCATGGATAGGGGCCAGTAATCACATCTGCACCCTGTGGAATAGTTCATTTGGGTTCCATGACTTGAATTCAAAGGCAGGCAGATGCTCTAGCTCTTCCCCCATTTTATCTTGGGATTTCAACTCCCTATCCATAATGTTTCTTCTGTTCCAGTCCAAAGAACATTTTCTTTGCTGGAGAAAACAGAAGCAAAATGAGAATTAAGTAATTTTCTGGTCAGTTATCATCCTGCTTATCCCAAGCAACAATCTTACACCTTTTTTAATCTTCGTTTTCCCAGTATAGCTAAAATGCCTCATCCTACATATAATCAAAGATTTAAAGCTGTAGAAGACCTTATAGGTCTTCTGATCCCAGCCCTTTATTTTACAAATGAGAAAACCAAGGCACTGAGAGGTTAAGTGACTTACTTAGGGTCACACATATAGTACATGTGTGAGATCATATTGAGTCTCATTCTTTCCACCACAGTAGGCTATCTCCAGGGTGGAGTGAAGGTACAAATTGTGAGAATTGGAGGTGACCAACTGAAATGTTAGGGTATCTGAGGAGACACCAACATGTATATTAAAGTCCCCACATATGAGGGCAAGAGATTGGGGTGGAGAAGACTATAAGCCAGATGATTGAAGTCCTTGAGAAAGGAACTGCTGAAGCTAATGTGATATCAGACTGAATTAAGAGAAACATTGTTTACTTTGCCCTGATCAGACCGAATCTGGAATATTGTGTTTAGTTCTACAAGCTGAACAAAAGAAAACCCAGAGAAACAGCAGGAGCCCAGCTGTTTGCTAGGAATTGAGAGAAAATGTTCATTATTCTGAAATAAAGCATTGTGGGAAAAAAATCTTAAAACTAAATTTAGTTGTTGACTCCTCTTCATATCTCTCACTATGTAATACACAAAGAAATCATCCCTGAGATTACAGCATTAGAGAACATTAGAGCTGGAAAAGGAACCTTAGAGATGCTTTAGTTCAATTTCTTCATTCAATCAATGAAAGCATGGAGACCCAGAATGATGATGAAAGCATTTTTTAATCACATGGCCAGTTAATTATTGAACCCAATTCTGCTGACTCTCTGCCCACTTCTCATTCCTCTCTACCATGTTTGGTTTCTGTTTTATTTTTTTCCCTAAAGATAAAAAATTATGCCACGAAACAACATAATATAATTAGCTGTTGTTTAGCAAAAATTATGTTGTATGAGTTGTGAAGTTACCTGTTTTATTTTCTTGTTTAAAAATCCATTTAGTAGATTTATTTGTGAGTATTTAAAATTTAGCAAACCTCATTAAAATGGCCGAAATGGATATTTGAAAATAATTGGTTTACTTTTTTCTGTTAAAGTCAGAGACACTGACAATAGAACTAGAAGACAAGATTTGACTTTTAGTAAAATTGAATGGACCAAATAGTAAGGTGCCTTTATAAAACTTATTTTCCACATCACAACAAACTTTTAAAAATAGAAAATATAAATCCAATAGTTAGCTTGAAAAAAACTTATTAAGGTTTCTGGTACAAACATATTTATTTTCCTTTGGTATAATAGGCTGGACTGCGCTTCATGAGGCAAGTGTGGATGGATTTTATAAGACAGTCCTTGAGCTGTTAAAAGGTGGAGCTGATGTAAATTGCAAAGGGATGAAACAAATCACCCCACTATATGATGCTGTGTTAAATGGGCATTATAAGGTATTGAAAATGTTTCTCTCTGAGGGATAAATACTACAGTTAATAGACTTTTCACATCAGAATGACCAGTCTATAAAAGTTGTGCTTTTTTCAGTGTAATTTCATTATTATTAAAAATACTTAAGCTTAGAATTGAACAAAACCTTAGAAGCCATCTGACTGAAATCTCCCATTTTACAGACAAGGTCATAGAAGTTAAATGATTGGTCCAAGTCATACAGGTCATAAAATAGGATTTCAACCCTTCATCTCCAAAGCTAGAGTTCTTGCTACCATATTATTCTATTTCTTCAGTATTTCAAGGAACCATGATTTAATTGATATGAGAGCTTCCTCCACTAATAAGGGTTGCAAACCCTCCGTGCCTTGGTAGCAAATTTTCATGCTCTGTGGTGCTTAAAAACATGACCAAGTGGTTAAACCTCACGATGATGGGTCTGTTCTAGCTCAGTAGTCAGTAAGCATTTTATTAAACATCTATATGCTAAGCACAGGGAATAAGAGAAAAACCAAAAAACAGTCCCTGTTCTCAAGGAGTTCACTATTTAATGGGGGAGACAACATGAAAACACTATCCACAAGCAAGATATATATTGGATAAATTGGAGATAATAGAAAGAAGGCACTAGCATTATCAATTAAAAACTGCTAGAAATTTCATTTTGCTACCAGTCTTATGGAATCCAAGGTTGTCTCTATGCCAGTAGTTGTCACAGTGTGGTGCAAGGACCGCTGAAGGTCCCCAAAACCCTTTCACAGGGTTCACAATGTCAAAACTATTTTTTATAATAAAACTATGACATCTCCATTTTTTTTTTTTTTTGCTTTTTGGAGTGCAATTGGGGTTAAGTGACTTGCCCAAAGTCACAAGGCTAGTTTTTGTGTTAAGTGTCTGAGGCTGGATTTGAACTCAGGTCCTCCTGACTCCAGGGCCGGTGCTCTATTCACTGCGCCACCATGCTGCCTGATACCTCTATTTCTAATACAATAAATAGCAATAGATACAACCCACATAAACAAAATCTCTTTGATGGGGTCCCTCAGTAATTTTTAAGAGTGCAAAGGGACCTTGAGACCAAAAAGTTTGAGAACCACTGTTCTCTATTGCCACTGAAAGAAGACTTAATAAAGGATCAGCAAGAACAATAATAATAAATTTTGGTATTTATAGAACAGTTTAATTCATCATCTTATTTGATACTCCCAATAAGTTATGCTACTAAATATTCAGAATTTAGTCATGAAATTTCGAGGATAGTTTGAAGAATACGTTTATTATTGTAGAATTTAATTTGTTATTACATGACTTGTTAATTTGTTGATTACGCAACTTGCAGCCTTTAAAACACTGCTACAGCATGGAGGCAGATTCTGGTTTATCTAAGCCTGTCATTATAAATAAACAACCATCCAGAATGGGTATCCCAGAAGTGGTTGAATAATTATAGGAATCCTCCCTTTCCATTGCCATCCTTTTTTGTTTCTTTAACCTAGCCTCTCTTTTTGCTAACTGCTTTCTAAACCATCAACTGAACCCTGTTCCCATTTTGCTTCTCATCTAACTTTAGATCCCTACAGACCAAATATTTACAAGAGAAGCCCTTTCCTCATACTAGCTCTAGTGATTAAATGTCCAGTATAACTTGGGTTTCATTTTCCTCTGAAGTGTAAATTAATTCTGCTTTAGTTCTTTTTGCTCATTGCTTTCTTGCTATTAATACTGAACAAACAAATCTAACCTTGAAGAACTCCTTCTGAGACCACAGGGGCTGAAATACTGCTATGCCCTTCTCCACCCCAAGGATCCTCTGCTCTGGATCAAGACATATAGTTGGAGCAGGTTTAGTCCTGGCAAGGAGCCTAATCTCCATTAAAAAGGGTTAGGCTTTCTTTTCTCATATCCTTTGTTCATTAAAGTCCCACCCTGAGGAGAGAATGCTTTCTAGGCCTGAGGTAGTGCCAAACAAAGAACAGCAGATAGTGTGAAAAGGAGTAATGTATATAGGAAGGTTTGAAAGATATGTTGGAGCAAGTTTGTCAAGGGCTTTAAATGCCAAATAGAGGAGTTTGCATTTGATCTTAAAGGCAGTGTAGCACCAGAGAGTCTTACTGAGCTAGGAGTGATATTCTCAGACCTGTGCTTTAGGACCACCACTTAGGCAATTATGTGAAAGATCAGTTGAAGAGGGGAGAGACTTGTGATAGTGGGACCAATTAAGAGACTCACAATACTATGGAATAGAGCTAGCTAGAGTGGTGGCTTTGTGAGTAAAGAGACATTGTGGAGGTAGAATTAGTAAAATGTGGCAATTGAGTGGACTGAAAGTGAGGAGTCATGGATGATTTCCAAGGTTGTGAACCTAGAAGTATCCTGGTGTTTTTAGTATAGAGAGAGAAGTTCTGAAGAGGGCTAGGTCTTGGGGAAAAGATAATGAGTTCTCTTTTGGACATGTTGAGTTTGAGATGTCTGCAGGATATCTAGTTTGAAATACCTAATAAGCAAGCAGTTGGTGATTTGGGCCGCTAGGTGATGGACCTAGAGTCAGGAAGATTAATCTTCCTGGGTTTAAATCTAGTCTCAGACACTTACTAGTTGAATGACCCTGGGTAAATCACTTAATCTTGTTTACCTCAGTTCTTAATCTGTAAAATGAGTTGGAGAAGGAAATGGCAAAGCACTCTGGTATCTCTGTCAAAACCAAAGAAACACAAAAAAATCCCAAAACCTAAATGGGGTCATGAAGTTGGACCTGACTAGAAACAATTGAACAAAAATAAGGTTTCCCATGGCACAACAGATGACTGAATTAGGATGAACTGCAGTGGATCTCATGCATGACCTAGTGGTAAAGTTACTTCTGGCTGGAGAGAAGGAACATAGGTTACTTGAAATTAAAAAAACAAAACTTTATAAAATTGGGTTGTTGGGTGAAAAATCAACTCCCTGTCACTGTCTGCATTTTAACTTCCAAGTCTTGTACAGATTCCCTTGACTCTTAATTTTCTGCTCAGCAATCAGTGTTCTTCCTTGTATCAGTTCTTGGATCAGCTGGAACTGTGGTACAGACTTGGCCTGGAATTGTTGTTTTTAAATTGTAACTTGTTCTCATGACTTGGGTCTTGCTTTCTTGGTACAAGGCAATGGTTATAGGGCATAGGACAACCATTCAGAATGTTGCCATATTGCGAATGTTTCTAATTACTGTCACATTAGTGTTGTTTTAGGCAGTACTTGACTGTAGTCATCTTTCAAATATTTGAAGAAAGTCATGTCTTCCTTATGTCTTCTATTCTTCAGGCAAAACAACTCTAATTTCTTTAAAATGATCATTCTGTGCCATGACTTAAAGTTCTTTTATCACCCTGATCACTAACCTGTAAATAAACTGTAGCTTGACACTTTCCTAAAAGGTGAAGATTGTAGCTGAATAATAATAGTAGTAGCTAATACATAGTATTCTATATATTATATATTATATGTAGTATCTGCTATGTGCCAGTAACTATGATAAATGCTTTAGAAATTTTATCTCTCTGTCAAAAAAGACTGTTCTTAAACCCATGCTGGTTCATGGTGATAATTGCTTTCCTTTCAAACTATTTAAAAAAAACTCTTTCTAGCAATACATCCTAGCATTTTTGCCAGGAATAAAAGTTGAGGACACTGACTTAGAGATTGACGCATCAATTCCCCCCAGATCTATCCCTGTGATAATTTTTATTGTTCTTTACTGAAACATTTTCTAGTAAGAAGAAGTAATAACAACTGAAATTTATACAGCTAGGTGGTACAGTGGATAGAGTGCTGGGCCTGGAATCAGGAAGACTCCTCTTCTTGAGTTCAAATCTTGCCTCAGACTCTTAGTATCCATGTGACCCTAGGCAAGTCACTTAACCCTTTTTGCCCCAGTTTCCTCAAATGTAAAATGAGCTGGAGAAGGAAGCGGCAAACCACTCCAAAAGGGGTCACAAAGAGTCAAATGTGAGTGAAAAATGACTGAACAACAACATAACTACTAAGATTTCATAAAATGTTTCCCATACACTATTACAAATTATTCCCATGTACTGGGAGGTCCAGTGGTCCTGTGTGCTGGATTTAAAGTCAGATGATATAGGTCCAAACCCAGACTCTATTAGTACCTTCCCTCCCCTCTCCTATCTGTGTGACCTTGGGCCAGTCACTTCACCTCTTCAACCCTTGGTTTCCTCATCTATGAAACTGAGAGAATTGGACTAGATGACCTTGAAGATTCCTTTGTACTCTAAATCTTCAGTCCTCAGTTTGTTAAGATGGTTTGGTATTTCAGCACAGTCATCTCTCCATGGTGTTGAACTATTTCAAGCACAGAGAAATACTATTTATCAGCAACAGCCACTAGTCTATGGTACTGAAGCAACTGTGCACCAAAGGTTCTGACCCATGCACCAGTTAGACTGTGCCTCTCCCTCTAACATAAACTGCTCCACTCTCCACAATATTTGTTTCCTCAGAGTGACAACAGCTCTACCTCTTTTGAGAGAAACCAATCAACTTCATCTATGAAACCTGGAAAGAGTTTACCGTCCTTTTTGGGATATCTTAGCACTAACTCCCCAATCAGAATACTGAACTTTTTTTTCTTAATAGCGCTAAAAGATTTAACTATGCACGCACACCCCATAACCCCCAGGGACCTGATCTACTAAGAAACTTTGTCTTCACAAGTTTGTGGCTTATGCCTCTCCCCTGGAATCATGAGTAGTATGTGCACTTCCCCTGACCTGGGTTGCTCTTATTAATCCAAATTAGGTATGTCCATGTGTGTTATAGTGCATATTAAACTGGCCTCACTGTTAGGAAAATCTGTTCCCCCCCTTTCACCCATCCCCTTGGCTACACTCAAGCTGTGTGGCATCTAGTGAGGCACTTAATCTCCCAGTGTTCTTGGCAGCTTTCTAAGACTATAAATTGTAGAGAAGATGCTCATCTGTATTGGAAGAGGAATTTTCCTCACCCAGGAATTCATTATATCAGTGAAATCTCTGGTCTAGTCCTATCCTTATCCTAGAGTTGTCTTGTCTTACATGTTCCTGGAAAATGGGAATTCTCTTATGGCATCCCTCTTGATAAAGATGTATCTATAAAAAGTCGAAGGGAATTGGTGGTTAATTGACTTGCAGGTCAGTGGTCTTTGATAAAATCACTTTCATGTTAGTCTAGCTTTCTCTCTAAATCACAAGATTCTTAGGATTCACCTAGATGGCAGTTGAGAAAGCTATCCAGGAGATAAATAGCAGCCATCATAGTATAAGATCTTTTTTCCTCTGGTATGTTTTAGTTTTATTTTTTTAGTTGTACGTTGTTTTTGTAACCTATTCCCTCTATTATTCTTTTCTCCCATTTTACACTTGGGAATATGAGACAAAGGCACAAGGAAATGGAGGGATTTGGAATAAAGGGGGAAGTTTTGATTAAATTACTAATTGGCCTTAGAATTTCCCATTTGGTACTCAGATTCCCTAATTACATTGCTTCATGGGCACAGTGTTTGACTTCTTTTACCTTCATATTTAAATAGCATTGTTAGGATTTTCCAGCCTTGAATATAGTAATTATATTACTATACCCAACCAGGGACTTTCTGTAACAGGATTGTTCAGGGGAGAAAGCCTATAAATGAAGCAAAAACTTCATTCAGAGAATAGCTCTGAAGATTCATAAGAATGTCTATTCAGGAGAAAAAACTATATATGCCTTTGTCTGGGTGTCTGTGTGTCTGTGTGTGATGAAGGTGTGAGTATGAGAAAGGGTTCAGGCAGCACTCTAATTTTTAAACACATCAGAAAATATTCTTCTGATCAATTGAATCTCTAAATTCATTTGATGAAATTATGGTACCCCAGATTTTCAGTAGTCCACTTGTAGATGAAAGGGCCAAAAAATACAACTGAGGATTGACAGGAACAGTGGGCTTGCCCCTGCCTTTCTCTATTTATTCATTGACATGAGCAAATGGGATTGAGTGAGAATTTGAAAATGTGAGGACCAACTCTGGTTGAGTCAGTAGAGAAGGGATTCAGCTCTTGTAGAGTATAGTGAGGGGAAGGCTATTTCTCCTTGACCTTCCCACTCATGGTAATGGCATCCTCCCACAGAAGAATACCTTAGGCTATAGTCTAAGAGAATTTAAGACCTTGCCTTCCTGAACCCCAACTTCCTGTGTTAGTAGGGATTTAAAGAGAAAAAACTGGATGGAGATTCTACAGCTCAAGAAATGGTAGTTCATCAGAGCCAAAACTCTGAGGGAACAGAAGTGGGGCAGCTTTATTCCTTTTCCTATAAGTCCAGGGTAGGGCTTCTGGTTCTTTCTGAAAGAAACTAGCAGCAAAAAAAAAAAAAAGAAAAGAAAAGAAAAAAATAGAAGCTAGCCAAGGGCTAGGGCACTAGCATTGCCCCAGGCAGGGTTTTTACCTTAGGTAGAAGCTGAAGGTGGCAGAGACTATAACAGACTGGAGGAGAAGTTCAGGGATAGATATCTCTGTTGAGAAGCTATCAGGGGTCCTGCAACATCAGAGGTGTGAATTGCCCATATATACATTTCCCCAACTGTGGGCTCCATCTTTTATTAAGAACCTACCATGTACCAGTACTATGCCAAATACTTTACAAATCTCATTTATTCATTTATCTCATTTGATCCCCTCAACAACCCTATCAGGTAGGTGCTATTATTATCCCCATTTATAGTTGAAGAAACTGAGGCAGACAGAATTAAGTGACTTACCCAGGGTCAATACAGTTACTAAGTGTCTAAGGCCACATTTGAAGTCAGGTCTTCCTGATTTCAGAGCCACTTCTCTACTAAATCACCTACTTGTCTTGATCTCTTTCTCCTCAATTGATGGTGTGTGTTTGCAGGGGAGTTTTTCAGGGGTGGGGCTGGAGGGATATTCTGCTGTTAATCTTACTAAGCTAATACAGTAAATGTCTTTGCTTTAAGTGACTTGTGTCCTCTGGCTGATCAGCAGATTATTGAAAGGTAAACACATTGATGTGGGCTTGTGAGCTATAGTTTTAAGAGTTCCATGAATTTTCAATGGCTGTCTTTCAGGGGACCTTGTCTGGGATCTGTGAGATGGGAAGTACTATTAGGTAGATATGTGTGTGTACACACATATGCATATATACATATATGTATGTATATATATATACATATGTGTATGTATATACAATTGTATGTATATATAATTATATTATTAAATCCGGGGTCTGTTTATAGTAATATGCTAATATGATTGTCCTGGGTCCTCTTTTTTTTTCCTACTTTTTTTTTCTCTTAGTGATCTCATCAGTGACTGTGGGTCTAATTATCATCTCTATACAGATGCCTTACAGATCTATAGATCATCCCCAGTCTCTCTCCTGACCTCTAGTCCTATATCACCAACTTCTAGTGAGACATTTCAAAAGGGGTATCATAGACATATCAAATTTAACATGTCCAAAACAGAATTTATTATCTTTGCCCCAAACCCATTCCTTTACAAAAATTCTTTATTTCTGTCAAGAGTACTCCTGTTCATCCTGTCTCCCAGGTTAATAACTTAAGCATTATATGCTGCTCTCCACTATCTCTTGTCCCACATAGCCAATATTATTAAATCTTGCTGTTTTTGCCTTTACAATGGCTCTTTCATCTGTCCCTCTCTCCCTATTCACACAGTCACCCCCTTAATTCAGGCTCTCTTCACCTCTCATTTGGACTATTGAAAAAAACCCACTAATTGGTCTTCCTGACTTAGGTCCCTCTCCCTTCCAATACATCCTGCTCCATGTCTGCTGAAGCAATTTTTCTAAAATGAAGGTCTGACCTGACATTTTACTTTTCAATAAATAACCAGTGACTCTCTTTTAGTTCTAGGATCAAATATAAAATCCTCTTTTTTTTTTTTTAACTTTTAAAGCCATTTAAAATTTGAATCTCACCTATCTTTCAATCTTCATTATACATTGCTACTTTTTTTTTACATTCTATAGTTCAGTTGAAATAGGCTTCTTCATCCCTTTCACACATGCTGCTCCTCCCGCCTCCTTACCTTTGCACTGGTTTTGTCCCATGCCAGTAATGCACTCCTGTCTCACTCCTTGCGTCATAGAATACCTCACTTCCTGCAAGACCCAGCTCAAGCATCACATTTTACAGTCTTTTCTGATCCTCCCCAAATGCTAGTGCCATTCCCTCTAATTACCTTTTATTTAACTATCTTATTTCTGTATTTATTTTGTGTATACATGTATATTACATATACAGCCAGTTCTTCTATAACACTTGTTTAAAAAATACTAATTTCTTTCAACTCAATTAATATATTAGGGAACATTTTGAGCATAACTAAAATTTTGAGTTTGCTTCTGCATAAGAAAACTGTACCACTTCACAATAAGTCACAAGTTGCAATCCTCTAGCTCTCTCTTCCACAGGCAAACCTCAGTTCTTTGTTAGGGCAGCGTGCCATATTTATTGTATATCTATTGCTGTAGTAGGAGCTGGGAGCAGAATCTGTCTCATCCCCACTTCCTTCCCCCATGGCCTCTGACTGGAGTTGAAAACTGCCGAATCTGCTTCTGAAACCTTGGGTGTTAACTGAACAGCAGCCCATGACTGAGAATGCCCTGCCACTATTTATTGTAGTATTTATGTATTTCTTAACCATCTAACATGTATACAACTGTGTTGCCATTTTTATTAGGTTCATTTCTTTTTTTTACCCTACACATATATATTCACACACACATCCATGTTGTCTCTCAATAAAATGTAAGGCTAGTGAAAGTAGAGATTTTTCATTTTTTTTTCCTAGTATCTATCATGGCACCTGGAAAGCAATGTGTTTAATAAATGCTTATTGATTGATCATACTACACAGATATTATTTCTTTGGTTTGTGCATGTGGGAGTGACTTGATTAAAGAAGCAGAGGGATCTGTCTTAAAGGGGAACAAGTGGGGAAAACTCAGTGACCACTTGTTGGAACATTAGAAAATAGTCTTGGGGCAATTAGGTGTTGCAGTGTATAGAAGGACTGAAGTCTGAAGGACCTGAATTCAAATGGAGACTGTAGACACTTTGACACTTACTAACTGTGTGACCCTGGGCAAAATGCTTAACTCTGATTGTCTTGGGGGAAAAAAAGAAAAAGAAAATAGTCTTGTTCAGGTATGGGTTGGTTTAAACCCCACTGGTCTCAACCCACAGTTTAAGAAGCACTAAAGGGGACTTGAGTGGAAAAAGTTTAAGGAGCCCTGCTTTAGATGACCATAAGGTCCCTTCTAACTCTGAGCTTTTGTGGTATTGATCAGATATGTAAATGAAGCAAAACTGAGAGAGCTAGCTGATATTATAGGTGATAGAACAGCAATTCAGATTATTTGGACAGGCAGGATCACCTCTTGAAGGAGATATTTCTTCTTCATTGCTCTATTGGTGTGTAGGTGAATGATGTTTTTAGTAGTTCAGACTCTTCTCCTCACTCTGTGCTAGGGAATAGAATTTTTGTGCTTAGTACTTCTTTAAAAACCATTCCTGTCACTATCTCAGACCCATATGGTCCTTTGGTGCTTGAGCACGGGCCACAGTTGGAAGGTTGTTAAGTTAATTCTACAGTGTCATTTCTGAGGAACAGCAACAAGTAAGGGTGTCTGTTACTCACAGAAGACAGTAGCACCTGTATGTTAGCAGGTATTGATGTTGCACTACAAGCTGGGAGTACAGGCCTACCAACATAGTGCAGCTGTTTCCTCCACCTCATCAGCTACTGAGACACACACATGCATACATACATACACACGCGCGCACACACACACACGCTTCTAGTTTTTTGAGGGAGAAAAGGAGTTTGTGTTATGAAAAATAAGGAACCAGTAGTTTCCAAATTAGTTTTTGTTTTATTTAATAGTGCATATATGTTACAGTTAAATCCAAACTCTATTGAGATTGTTGACAATAATGTGCTTCCTAACTATAGTTTGAATGTTAACTAATACATATGCAAAATCTATGTTTATATGCTATGTATATATTTTTTTAAATTCATGAAAACAAACTTCCTCTAGGTGGCAGAATTACTTCTTCAAAATGGAGCTGATCCATTATTTAGAAATGACTATGGAAAATGTGCTTTGGATGAAGCTAGTGACCCTCGTATGAATCAACTACTTGAACACTATGTAAATAATGAGCATATTCTTTATCCTGATCCATATTACCATATTACTACAGCTGGTAAGCAAAAACTGCATCTCATGACATAGATACAGAATTAGAGAAATTTTATTTTCATTTTATCTTGTAAAGTTTGAAAAATTTGTAGTGATTTGCTGTTATTTTTGATAATCTTTATATTATACACCCTTGTTTTCTCCTGTATAAGACTATAGGTGATTAAAGTCAAAGGACAAAACATTTGTTTTAGGTGACAATTAGGTTATTTATACCTTCCCTCTTATTGTATTTAGAGCCCTGGTGAAAAGTTTTCCAAGTTTAGTTCCTTTTCAGATTATGATATGTAAATAAAATAATGCAATATGTGCTATATAATTAGTTGTATTCCCTTTAATGAACATTTCTCTGAGTTAATTTTTTTTAATTACCTAGGAATTATTTCTCTTTTTTTAATTTTTCCTATCCATTCCAGTGTCAAATTGCAACTATGAAGAGAATAGCTCACAGCTGTAATACAAGAAGATAGGATATGAGTGTTTTAAATGCATGAGCATATTCTTTTTCCTGATACATATGTATCTGTTAGATTTTTTCACCCTTGTGTCAGACTCAGATTAAGGAGAGTGTTTTTTCTGTGATAAAATGAATTCTTTCACTTTCAGAAGTGAAATTCTTTCTTTAGAGGATGCACTTGAATACAATATTTACCACTTTGTTAAAGTCTGGAATTTTTTTTAAAAGATAAAAACATGGTTCTTGTACTTAAGGTTAAGGGGCTTACATTCTAATGGGGAAGGCAACATGCAAATAATTATATACATATAAGGTATATGTAATGTAAATGAGAGGTAATCTCAGAGGGAAGGAGGATCATTGAGGAGAACCTAAGAAGTCCCCTTTCAGAAGATGGGATTTGAGTTGAGTCTTGAAGGAAGCCAAAGAAACCAGGAGGTGGGGATGAGTAGGGTGAGCATTCCAGGCATTGGGGACAGCCAGTGAAAAGCCACATACTTGGGAGAGGGGGTGTCTTGTGCAAGGTGGTAATTGTCATTGGATTACTGGGTACATTGAGGAGAGTATAGTGTAAGAAGATTGGAAAGGCAGGAAAAAGCCAGGTTATAAAGGACTTTCAAGTCAAATAGAGGATTTTATATTTAATATTGGAGGATATAGAAAGCCACTGGAGTTTGTTGAATAGAGTACTGAAGGCCAGATCTAAGACAGAAGAAATTATCCATTCAGATATCCATTTCAGGAATCCTGTGTCTAGATTGTGTATCTTCCAGAAGAAGAAAAAAGCTGAATTCACCTTAATGAGAATATATCCTTCCCCCCCTTTTTTTTTTCTTATTGGGGCTGCTTGAGAATGTAACAGTCCAGCTCAGAAGCCTGCCAGAGATGCCCATGGTAATTCTGTGTTTGTACCTCTAGGCTCCTTTTGGGGAAAAAGCTTCTGATGAGAGATTGCATAGTGAACAAAAGAACATTTATTCTTAGAGCTTGAAATGACCTTTGGGGTCATCTGATCACATTCCCTTATACTTTACAAATAAGAAAACTGAGAAGAAGCAGGGCATTTACTTCATGTGTAGCAGAGCAACAGCTGATGATATTGCATGTGTTTATAAAAAAATTGCGTTTTTCCTTACTAAAGCCTGGAAAAATCTCTATGTGTTTATATACATGTACATACTATATATCTCAGAATTGGAAAGGATCTCTGAAGTTGTCTAGTTCAGTTAGTGTCTAAACACAAACCTCTCTATGACATCCTCCTCCACATATAACTGTTTAATTTCTGCTTGGAGACAGACCCTCAGACTAGTTAATATTCAGCATCAACCTCATATTTTTTGTAGTTTAATTGGTATGGCACTAAATAAATAAATTAATTTAGGTAGAATTGTCTTTTTTATTATATGGCTTCCACCTACCTATGAGCAATTGATGTTGTTCTTATTGTTTAGATCTTAATTTATTTGTGTGAAAAGTGTTTTATAATTGTGTTCTTGTAGTTCCTGGATTTGTCTTGGCAGGGAGACTCCCAAATATTCTATACTGTCTGCAGTTATTTTAAGTAGAATTTCTCTTTCTGTCTCCTGCTGCTGGACTTTGTTGGTAATATATAGAAATGCTGATGATTTATGTGGGATTATTTTATATTATCCTGCAACTTTGCTAAAGTTGTTAATTATTTCAAGTAATGTTTTATTTGATTTTCTAAGTATACCATCATATCATCTGCAACGAGTGGTAGCTTTGTTTCCTTATTGCCTAGTCTAATTCCTTCAATTTATTTTTCTTCTCTTATTGTAAAAGCTAATATTTCTAGTACGATATTGAATAATAGTGGTGATAATGGGCCTTCTTATTTCACTCCTGATCTTATTGGGAAGGCTCTAGCTTATTCCCATTATAGATAATGCTTGCTGATGGTTTTAGATACATACTACTTATCATTTTAAGGAAAGTTCTATTTATTCCTAAACTCCCTAGTATTTTTAATAGGAATGGGTGCTGTATTTTGTCAAATGCTTTTTCTGCATCTATTGAGATAATGATATGATTTCTATATGTTTGTTATTGATATGGTCAGTTATGCTAATAGTTCTCCTAATATTGAGCTAGTCCCAAATTTGTAGTATAAATCCCATCTGGTCATAGTCTATTATTCTCATTATAAATTGCTGTAATTTCTTTGTTAATATTATATTTAAAATGTTTGCATCGATATTCATTAGGGAATTGGTCTATAATTTTCTTTCTTTGTTTTGACTCTTTCTAGTTTAGGTATTTTTGTGTCATATTTGTGTCATAAAAGTAATTTGGTAGAAGTCCTTCTTTGCTTGTTTTACCAAATAGTTTACATAGTATTGGAATTAATTGTTCTTTAAACTTTTGGTAAAATTCACTTATAAATCCATCTGACCCTGGAGATTTTTACTTAGGGAGTTCATTGATGGGTTATTCAATTTCTTTTTCTAAAATGGGGTTATTTAAATATTTTATTTCCTCTTCCATTTATCTGGGCAATTTATATTTTTGTAAATATTTGTCCTTTTCACTTAGATTGTCAAATTTGTTGTCATACAGTTGGGCAAAATTGCTCCTAATTATTACTTTACTTTTCTCTTCATTGGTGGTGAAATCACCCTTTTCATTTTTGATACTGGTAGTTTGGCTTTCTTTTTTCTTCTTTAAAATCAAATTAATCAAATGTTTATCTTTTCAGTTAGTTTTTTCATAAAATCAGCTCTTAGTTTTATTTATTAGTTCAATAGTTTTCTTACTTTCAATTTTATTAATCTCCTTTGATTTTCAAAATTTCAAAATTGGTATTTAATTGAGAATTTCTAATTTGTTCTTTTTCTAGCTTTTTTAGTTGCAGGCCCAATTCATTGATCTCCTCTTTCTCTATTTTATTCATTTAGAGATATAAAATTTCCCCTAGTACAATAAAAGTACTGCTTTTGACTGCCTCCCATAAATTTGGGTATGTTGTCTCATTATTGTCATTTTCTTTGGTGAAATTGTTGATTGTTTCTGTGATTTGTTGTTTGACCCACTCTTTAGGATTAGATTAGTTAGTTTCCAATCAATTTTCAATTTTTCTTTCCATGGCCCTTTATTACATGTAATTTTTATTGCATCACAATCTGAAAAGGATGCATTTAATATTTCTGTATTTGATTGTGAATGTTTTATGCCCTAATACATGATCAATTTTTGTGTAGGTGCCATGTGCCACTGAGAAAAAGGTATATTCCTTTCTATCCCCACTCAATTTTTTTTCAGAGGTCTATTATATTTAACTTTTCTAAAATTCTATTCACCTCCTTAATTTCTTTCTTGTTTATTTTGTGGTTAGATTTATTTAGTTCTGAGAGGGAGAGTTTGAGGTCCCCATTAGTATAGTTTTGCTGTCTGTTTTTTTCCTGTAACTCATTTAACTTCTCTCAAAATCTGGGTGCTATACCACTTGGTGCATATATGTTTATTATTGATATTACTTCATTGTCTATGGTACTTTTTAACAAGATTAGTTTCCTTCCTTGTCTCTTTTAATTAGATCTATTTTTGCTTTTTCTTTGTCTGAGATTAGGATTGCTGTCCCTGCTTTTTTTTTTTTTTACTTCAGCTGAAGCATAATATATTCTGGTCCAGCCTTTTACCTTTATTCTGTGTGAGTGTCTTTGTTTCAGATGTGTTTTCTTCTAAACAACATGTTATGATTCTGTTTTTTAATCCACTCTGCTATTTGCTTTCATTTTATGAGAGAGTTCATCCATTCACATTCACAATTATGATTACTATGTATTTCCCTTCAGCCTATTTCCCCCCCTTTTATACTTTTCTCTCTCCTTTCACCCTGTCACTCCTCACCAGTGTTTTGCTTCTGACCACTGCGTCCCCAAATCTGCCGTCCCTCTTATTAGCCCCCCCTCCCTCCCTTTTCTTTCACCTTTCCTCTCCTACTTCCTTATGGGGTAAGATAGATTTCTCTACCTGAGTGTGTATGTTATTCCCTCTTTGAGCCAAATCTGATGAGAGTAAGTTCAAATAGTGCTTATCCCCTCCCTTCTTTCCCTCTACTGTGATAGGTCTTTCATGCTTCTTCAATGATATAATTTACTCCATTCTGCCCTCTTTTCTCTTTTCCCAATACAATCCTTTTTTTTCACTCTTTAATTAATTTTTTTTATTATCACATCGAAGTCAACTTATACCCACACTCTCTAAGTATACTCCTTCTAACTGCCCTAACAGAGATACAGTTCTTAAGCATTACAAGTATCATCTTCCCATGTAGGAATGTAAACAGTTTAACTTTATTGAATATCATAGTTTTTTTTTTCCTTTCCTATTTACCTTCTTATGCTTCTCTTGAGTCCTATGTTTTAAGATCAGATTTTCTGTTTAGTTCTGGTCTTTTCATCAGGAAAGTTTCAAAATCCCCTATTTCATTGAATGTCCATCTTTTCCCCTGAAAGACTATGCTCAATTTTTCTGGGGAGTTGGGTCTTGTAATCCAAGCTCTTTTGCCTTCTGGAATATCATATTTCAAGCCCTCCAATCCTTTAATGTAGAAGGTGCTAAATCCTGTGTAATCTTGACTCTGGCTCCTTGATATTTGAATTATTTCTTCCTGGTTGCTTGCAGTTTTTTCTCCTTGACCTGATTGCTATCTCTATTTTATCTTAAAACCAGAGGCTAAAGCTGTAACTCTTTTAAAAGAAAATCGTTGCTTGGGCCTTGCTCTCAATAATGAAACAAATGCAGGAAGAGAAATTTTAAAGGAGTTTATTATAGTATCCAAGACAAAAGTGTGTTCAATGTGGCCAGGAAACAAAATTCAAACCACTGGGTGTTTTGTATAGAGAACTTTTTGTAATAAGAGCAAGACAATCCTGATAGGTACACATTTCCAAAAGGAGATGGGCAATTACTTCTCAGCTCCTTCTCCTCTGCCACATCATAGGGAAATGAGATTAGAGGTAAGGGGGAAATGGGATGAAATACATGTGGCAACCTGGTGACTAGCTGGTAGTCAAAATAGGACAAACAGATGGAATCAAATACATTCTGCCTCTCCTAACAGACTGGTTGACATTTATTTGAAAGACAAGCAAGACTGAAAATAATGGGGTCACTCTGACTGATTCAGCACAAATTTAAATAATTCTGCCCTCTGGTGCTAACCATACTCATGGTGTAGCACCTCGATTAGACCTGTATTGATCTCCTTTCAACTGTAACACCGAAATCTCTGTTACCTGTAAATATGGGAGTTAGCTTGGGGATTCGTTGTTTACACCAACAGAGGTATTGTAAACATAGGTAGTACATAATCCCTATGAGGACACACAAGGGAAAACCCACAAACAGATACTTTAGCCAATGAAAAGTTCTGCTCCCCAAAACATATCTGTAGCTCATAGACTTTGGTAATTCATTAGTCATTCTGTGGGTATGCAAATGATAGGGTGCTCACTTTCACCCCCTTTTCTCAGTTTCCTTCTATGAAGAGTTAGACCCTTAACAAGAAAGGCAGCTAAAAATTACAAGAAGGGTCTCAGCATAAACACCATGGACAAACCATGACCAGAAAACACATAGTAAGTAGTATAAGGGCCTTGGTTCATACAGTGGTATCAGTTCAAGCAGAAATGATAAAGAGCTTACAGAACAAGTAACTGGTTCATAACATGCACATGATTAATACAAAAAGCAAAGTTATGATAGGTGAATTTTAAAAAAATATAGTAGTAGCCTCAGGGGTTTCAAGTCTTTTTGTAGCATCCATAATCTTCAGGGGTCTGGTAAGTACTTTCTCTGCATCTCTCAAACAGCTGCTTATGAATCAGGTAGGTCTAAGGAGACATTTCCTCAACCATCTCCAGGTTCCAGGTTACTTGAGGAGATTCTCTAAATAATGCTGTTAGTATTAAGACTTTACATAATTTAGCAAACTGTTAAAAATCTAATCAGATTGGCCTTCCCAGTAATTAGTTCATGTGGTAAAAACCCATTCAGATCTTATGGAACCAGTTTTAATGACAACAGGACTATAAGAAGAACACCAAATTAGGAACCCATAATTCACCTGAAATTTCATAAAATTTCACTTTTACATAGCACTCGCACCTTCTGTCTTCACCCAGACCTTGTATCTGATGTGGACAGTGCCACCTATAGGCTGAAAAAGGAATCTTAAAAAGATTCATAAGTGCCTAACTTGGAAAATTAGCTCTTCTGTCCTTTAATATTATCTGACAGAGACATCAAAATAGGGAAATAGGACTTTTGGGAGCCAAAATGGCAGAGTAAGCAGTAAATCACTGTCATTCTCCCATATTCAACTCCAAAAACAACCAAACAACCATAAAATAGCACCCCAGAACAAATCCCGGACCAGTGGTCAGCAGAAAGATAGGGTAAAGTGGTCTTTTAGCCCAGTAGAATTGGAAGATTGACCAGAAAGATCTGTCTCATTCAGGTAAAAGGAGAATGCAGTCCAGGACAGGAAGTAGCCCAGCAAGCCCCACCTCAGCAAACCATTGGGAGAACTTGAGCCCCAATGTGGTGGAATGGGCAAATGCCAACACCAGGACTCTTGTATGCCTTAGCATAACTGGAGAACTGGCAGACTCCAGCTCTGAGAACCACCATGTGCTTCAGCATAGCCTAGATAGGTGTCCTGTGGTGGTCAGACCTCAGAGTATGTTAGTGTTGCCTGGGTATGATGTCCTATGGTAACTGGACTTCCACATGATTCAGCATGGCTCAGGGCAGGTGTACTTCAGTGGCTAGACTCCCACATGCTTTAGTGTAGCCCTAGGAAAATGAAAAAAAAAAACCCACTGGACTGCAGCACACTCAGACACCACCCCAACTCAGCACCAGGTAAGCTGCCAGAACCCCTAGAGCCTCCAGCAGCACCAGCCACTGCCACTCCACCCCCACAGTACAGCACCAGATGAAAGGGTCCTCTGTGGGTCTCAGGGCAACATCAGTACAGCATCAGATAAACAGCCAGGGCCTGCAGCCACTAGCACAAGAAACTGGAGACAGTGACCCTTATACCCTGGAAGCAGAGCCCAAATTTAAAATAAAGAAGAAAAGCTAAAAAAAGTGGGGGGTGAAATGGGAGGGGGGAGAGGAGAGATAAACAGAAAACAAACAAACAAAAAATCTGACCACTGAAAGTTATTATGGTGACAGGAAAGACGAAGACACAAACTCAGAAGAAGACAATGATGTCAGAACACCTATGGGCAAAACCCCAAAGAAAAATGGGAAGTCATCTGAAACCCAGAAAGAACTCATGGAAGAGCTTGAAAAGGAGCTTAAAATCATATAAGAAAGATAGAAGAAAAATGGGGAAAAGAAATGAAAATGATGCAAGAGAATTATGAAAAAAGACTCAGATAGCTTAGGAAATGGCTTAAAAAGTAGAATTGGCCAAATGGAAAAGGAGATACAAAAATCCATTAAAAAAAACTCCTTAAAGAATACAGTTTGCCAAGTGGAAAAGAAAGTACAAAAGCTAATTGAGGAAAACAACACCTTAAAAGTTAGAATTGTGCAAGTAGAAATTAATGACTATATGAGATATCATGAATCAATCAAACAAATTCAAAAGAATGAAAAAAGGAAGGAAATGTAAAATACTTCATGGAAAAAACAACTGACCTGGAAAATAGATCCAGAAGAGCCAGTATCAGAATCATTGGACTACCTGAATGCCATAATCAAAAAGGAGGACCTGGACAGCATCTTTCAAGAAATTATCAAGGAAAACTACCCTGATGTCCTGGAACCAGAGGGCAAAATAGGCATTGAAAGAATACACTGATTGCCTAAGGAAAGAGATCCTAAAATAAAAACCCCAAAGAACATTATAGTCAAATTTCAGAACTATCAGGTCAAGGAAAAAATAGTGAAAATGTCCAGAAAGAAACAATTCAAATATTGGGGAGTCACAAGGATCATGCAGGACTTAGCTGTTGCTAAGTAGACAGAAGCAAAACATTGCTGGAAAAAAGCCTGATGCAAAGTGAAATGAGCAGAACCAGGAAAACACTGTCCATAGTATCAGCAACATCATGTGATGATCAGTTATGAATGATTCAGGTTTTCTCAGCAGCACAATGATCCAAGACAAGTACAAAGGAAGCATGAAGGAAAATGCTATCCATATTCAGATAAAGAACTGATGGACTCTGAATGCAAATTGAAGCATATTTTTTCTCTTATTTTATTCTTTCTTGTGTTTTTTTTAACTTTTGATCTGTTTCTTCTTTCTCAACTTTGATGAATATGGAAATATGCTTTACATGATGGCACATATAAAAACTATAACAAACTGCCTACCATTTTCAGAAGAGGGGAGGGGAAGGAAAGAGAGAGAAAAATTTAGAATTCAAAATCTTGTAAACATGAGTGCTAAAAATTTTCTTGATTAGTAATTTGGGAAAAAATAAGATACTGTTTAAAGTAAAAAACATAGGACAATGATTTAAAATTACTTTACCGTGTTTCCCCGATAATAAGACACTGTCTTATTAATTTTTTTGGAAAGAAAAACACCAGAGGGCTTATTTTCAGGGGAGGGCTTATGTTGTCCTGCCTTAGCTCTCCTCCGCGGCACTGCTCTCAATGGAGCCAGCAAGCAAAGCACTGGGGAAGAACAGGATGACACGCTCACTGCTGCAGCTCTGAGCGCAGC
>NW_027185764.1:59305859-59433653 GCF_028583685.1 Petaurus breviceps papuanus | reverse complement strand
GTCAATGTTCATTAAAATAAGCCCTCCCCTGAAAATAAGCCCTCTTATTATCGGGGAAACACGGTAGCAATCTCAATAGGGCTTATTTTCGGGGGAGGGCTTATTTTAGAGGAATTTTACACAGCAAGGGGAGGGCTTATTTTGGGGATAGGTCTTATTATCAGGGAAACACAGTACAAGTATTAATGCATTTTTATGTGTAAAATTCCTAATTCGATTTTTAGAACTTATTCACTAAAACACTCAAAGCCTGTATTTTAACATTTGAGACACTAGGAAGCCAGTCATGTATGTATGTGTATATATATATATATATATATATATATATATATATATATATATATATGTGTGTGTGTGTGTTTGTGTGTGTGTGTATGTGTGTGTGTGTGTGTAGTCTTTAGGTTTTCTGCCATTTAATCTTGTTGCTTTCTCAAAGTTTTTCATCCCAGTAAAATTTATATTACATTATTATTTTGTTTTCAAAGCATTTTTATATTTTCACTCTATCCCTTTCTTTGAGGATTTACATGTTATCTTCATATCCTGCTGAAAGAGTGAAATACTTGAAGGGCCTAATGTGATATGTGGATATGTAACTATTAGCAAGGGGATGGCAAGCCAAAGAACTCATTCAGTTAGATGCTCAAGATATGGAGTCAACCACAAATTCAGATTAAAAATAGTAAGATCTTCCATACTTGCATCCTATTATAGTAACTCAGATGTTTTAGTATTAATATGTAAATTAATAAGTTTAATATTTTAATGACAAACTTCCACTGTTCACCTGCCTTGATGATAGAATTTGCTATGAAAGGAAAAGGGAGGAACATGGTTATGATGAAATTGAGACTGTCCCTTGAAGGGCACAGACTGATTTGGCACGAGCTACAGCAGGAGAAAACTCCCTTAGTTCTGTCTGATTCCATGAACAAGTCATATTTAATAACTAATCATGTAGCAAAGTTCTACATTTATTCTAAGGGTATCAAAGCTGGGGTCAGAATTTACCAGGTGGGAAAATTTCCTGTTCAGAAAGGAAATAGCACAATGGGGAAACTGAGTTAAGCCCTTATCTTGCCCAGACATAGACATCCAACTGTAGTAGTCCTCAACCTGCACTCCCTTCAGGCAGTACATGATATTTCCCTTGAATAGGGGACTATTGGCTTAATATCAATTCAGACAATCACACCTGAAATCAAAACTCAGAAGAATACCAAATTAAATCCCCATGAGAGTTTGCCTCAAATTTACACTAATCACAGTTTAGGGCTAGATTATTATCACTTTTCTCAGGTTTACAAGAATAGTTAACAATGAACATATATAAGGACATCTTATTTACCCCTCATTTATAATATAAAAATAATTACATTCTGGAGTTTCACACATATAATGAATACCTAATAGTTGACTTTATACCCCAGAAAAAGGTTGACTGTAGCAAGCCTCCCATTTGTATTACCTGTTACCTCCTGAAACAAAATGGAGTCTTGGCATATAAAAGTCTATTGTTAGCCAAGTTGGCTCAAAGATGCAACTCCAATACATGCTACTTATTAACAGGTAGATTTCATAATTTTTACAAGTGATAGCTGAGTAATATATCAGACAAAACTCACCCAGACTTGTAGGTCATGAGTGTTTGTGATGGAAAGGGGATCCAAGTTTTTCAGTAAACCAATTCATTATTTTAGAATTTTACAACACTTAGTCAACTTCTTTCACAGGGCTGGTAAGATTTTATGACCTTTATCAAAAATTTACAGTTAAGATTTTACAAAGTTTCTCTTTTTTTTGTTTGTACTTTTTCCACACAGTAAGTAATTACTATTCTTCCTTTTAAACCAAAGTATTCTCAGTTAAATACTTATAGGCTTTAACTTGATGACAACAGCCTTTAATAACTTAATAATTTCACAGCATTCATATCACAACAGGAATTAGTTTTCTAATGATGCAGTAGTATCTTCTTCTTGATAGCATTTCTTGTGTAATGGTTTCCCAAATTCACAATACAAGAAAATTTAGAAACATAATAATAATATATATGTAATATATGAAATAAAACTTACTGCCAGTAAAATTCAGTTGAATATCTTAAAATTTTTTTTAAATTTATTTTTAGTTTTCAACATTCATTTCCACAAGATTTTGAGTTACAATTTTTTCTCTCCCCATCTTTCCCCTACCCCCCACCCCAAAATAGCAAGCCTACTGAACAACCCTTCCTCCAATCTGTTCTCTCTTATATTCTCCCCCTTCACCCCTCTAACTTTCTAGTAAGGCAAGATAGGTTTCTATACCCCAGTACCTGTATGTCTTATTTCCCAGTTGCAAATAAAAAACAAATTTTTAAGTATTTGTTTTTAAACTTTGAGTTCCAGATTCTTTTCCCCTCCTCCCTCCTCACCCACCTGCACTGGGAAGATAAGCAATTCAATATAGGTTGTACATGTGTAGTTACTCAAATCATTTCCATAGTAGTTATATTGTGAAAGACTTACTATATTTCCCTGCATCCTATCCTGCCCCCCACTATTTTCTCCTTTGACCCTATCCCTTTTCAAAAATATTTGCTTCTAACTACTCTCTCCCCCAATCTGCCCTCCCTTCTATCCTCCCTCCTCTTATCCCTACCCCTCTTATTTTCCTATAGGGTAAGATACCCAATTAAGTGTGTATGTTATTCCCTCCTTAGGTCAAATTCAATGAGAATGAGGTTGTTCCATTCCCTTTCACCTTCCTGTTCTTCCCCTCCATTGTAAGGGTTTTCTCTTGCCTCTTTTATATCAGATAATTTATCGTTTTTCCATGTAGGAATGTAAAAATTTCAACTTTAATAAGTTCCTTATGATTTCTTTTTCCTGTTTACCTTCTGATGCTTCTCTTGCTTCTTGTATTTGAAAGTCAAATTTTCTGTTCAGCTCTGTTTTTTTCATCAAGAATGCTTGAAAGTCCTTTATTTCATTGAATGACAATATCTTTCCCTGTAGCATTATACTCAGTTTTGCTGGGTAGGTGATTCTTGCTTTTAGTCCTAGCTCCTTTTACCTCCTGAATATCATATTCCAAGTCTTTCTATCCCTTAATGTAGAAGCTGCTAGGTCTTGTGTTATTCTGATTTGTTTCCGTAGTACTCAAATTGTTTCTTCCTGACTGCTTGCAGTGTTTTCTCCTTGACATGGGAACTCTGGCATTTGACTATAATATTCCTAGGGTTTTTCTTTTGGGGATCTTTTTCAAGAGGCAATTGGTGAATCCTTTCAATGTCTATTTTGTACTCTGGTTCTAGAATATCAGGGCAATTGATAATTTCTTTTTTTTTTTGGTTTTGACCAATAGTTATGCCTTTTATTCAGACGTATGACAGTAGATATAATTTTTCTCTTTCCACTTTTACTTGTAGAGTAGAATTTTAAAGCTGATTCCCACACCCCTTAGCTACAAGCATAGAGTAAAGAAGTGTGTCAGAGTAACAATAAGCTCACATTATGTTTCTATTTACCTGGCTCAGAAGTCTCTTATCTAGCAAACTTCAGTCACTCCTGGCAAAGTGAAGATTTGGCTTCTAAGCACGTCTTTCCTTTGGGAAGATTTGTGAAGCACAGGGCCACAGAAGATGTCATGTTTTGCACAGATTTGTTTATGGGGATGCCTTTTCATCTTAATATTTTGATTTTGATCTAAGCTCCAGATATCAGTAAACTCCACATTCAAAGTTCAATAGAAGGAAGCAGTAGTTTGAGCATGACTGTCCTGATGGCAAAATGATATTATCTCCTTAAGGCTATAAGACTTCTCATGCTTCTCTTGCTTCTTGTATCTGAATGTCAAATTTTCTATTCAACTCTGGTTTTTTCAACAATTTTCCCCTGAAACATGATACTCAGCTTTGCTGGGTAGGTGACTGTTGGTTTTAATCCCAGCTCCTTTGACCTCCAGAATATCATATTCCAAGCCCTTCGATCCCTCAGTGTAGAAGCTGCCAGATGCTGTGTTATCCTGATTGTGTTTCCACAATATTCCAATTGTTTCTTCCTGGCTGCTTGTAATATTCTCTCCTTAATCTGGGAATTCCGGAACCTGGCTATAATATTCCTAGGAATTTTCTTTTTGGGATCTTTTTCAGGAGGTGATCGGTGGATTCTTTCAACTTCTATTTTGCCCTCTGGTTCTAAAACATCAGGGCAGTTTTCTTTGAGAACTTCCTGGAGAGTGATTTCTGGGTTCTTTTTTTGATCATGGCTTTCAGGTAGTCCAATAATTTTTAAATTAACTCTCCTGGATCTATTTTCCTGGTCAGTGGTTTTTCCCATGAGATATTTCACATTGCCTTCTATTCTTTCATTTGTTTGGATCTGTTTAACAGCATCTTGATTTCTCATAGTCATTAGCTTCCATTTGCTCCAATCTAATTCTGAAACAATGATTCTCCTCATTGAGCTTTTGAGATTCTTTTTCCATCTGGCAAATTTGTCTTTTTAAGGCATTCCTCTCCTCATTGCCTTTTTGAGCCTCTTTTGCCAATTGAGCTAGTCTGTTTTTTAAGGTTTGATTTTTCTCAGTCAGACTGTTGACTCTCATTTTGTAATTTTCTTGCATCATTCTCATTTCTCTTCCCAATTTTTCCTCCACTTATCTGCTTCTTAAGGTCCTCTATGGCCTGTAACCAGCTCATATTTTCCTTTGAAGCTTTTGGTGCAGGAGTTCTGACTTCATTTTCTTCCTCCTATTCCATGCTTTGCTCCTTTTTGCCCCAAAATAGGAGTCCAAAGTTGGAATCTTCTGTCTGCTTTGTTTCCTTTGCCTGGTCATGTCTCTCCTCAGTCACTTGACCCCTGGGCTTTTTGCCACAGTAGGACTCTGCCACCAGACAGGGGAGCTTTCATCCCAAATGCTGGGGTTTTCTCAGCTGACAAAGGTATTAGTTGGGTGCCCTCTCTGAGGTCTCCACATGCTCTGGCAAGCTGGACACACACCCCAGGACTGCCACCCTAGACTGCAATCCACATCCAAGAAGGTTAAAGCAAGAGCAATTACCCCTCAGACTAGTGCTTGGTCTCCCTATACTCTGCAAGCCAGGAGCTGAAGCTGCCACGTGGTGCTGGCTGGCTTTGCCGGTGTCTCAGCGGCTTCTCACCCAGGGGGCAAAAGCCATGCACTCCCACTTACTGGGTCCCAAAGTCCAGACTGCACTGACCTCTCACTTTGTCCTTTGCATCTATGTGTTGATAAATCTGGAAATGGCCACAGCTGCTGCTGATCTGGAGTCCCTCTGGCTGGTGGCTGGTCAGGCTCGTCCTGGGGCTAAAGTCTCGGGGTGGGGCTGGGCTGGGCTCCCAGAGCACTGTGCTGGCCAATTCCTACTGGTCTGCTGGGCTGTCCTCAGGGGGAGGTTAGCTCCTCTGTGTCATCTTGTGGGTTCTGCAGCTTCAAAGTTTGTTTAGAGTCCCCTTTTTACATGGATTGGGGAAGGTGGAAGCCAGAGCAGCAGGGAGGGCCTGCTTATGTTCTGCCATCTTGACTCTGCCAATTGATAATTTCTTTAAATATGGTGTCTAGACTCTTTTTTTGATCATGGCTTTCAGGTAGACCAATAATTTTAAAATTATCTCTCCTGAATCTATTTTCCAGGTCAGTGGTTTTTCCAGCGAGATATTTCACATTGCCTTCTATTTTTTTCATTTGTTTGGGTCTGTTTTATAGTATCTTGATTTCTCATAAATCATTAGCTTCCAGTTGCTCCAATCTAATTTTGAAGGAGTTATTCCCTTCAGTGAGTTTTTGAAATTCCTTTTCCATCTGGCAAATTCAGCTTTTAAAAGCATTCTTCTCCTCATTGGCTTTTTGGGCCTCTTTTGCCATTTGAGTTAGTCTATTTTTTAAGGTGTTATTTTCTTCATTGTATTTTTGGGTCTCCTTCAGCAGGCTGTTGACTAACTTTTCATGATTTTCTTGCATCATTCTCATTTCTCTTCCCAATTTTTCCTCCACTTCTCTTACTTGATTTTCAAAATCCTTCTTGAGCTCCTCCATGTCCTGTAATCAATTCATATTTTTCTTCAAGGCTTTTGATAGAGGAGTTCTGACTTCACTGTCTTCCTCCTGCTCCATGCCTTGATCCTTTTTGTCCCCCGAAAATGATTCTATTATCTGTTCTTCCTGTGCTTGCTCATATTGGCAGCCAGTTACTAGACTTTTGAGCTCTTTGCCATGGTAGAACTCTGCTTCCAGAATGGAGAGAGCTATGTCCCAAATCACTGGGGTTTTTGCAGCTGCTGGAACTATTAGATGGGAGCCCTTTCTACAGCCTACATACTCTGGCTTACTGGTCACACACCCTAGGACCACCACCCAAGACCAAGATCCAGATCCAAGCAGGTCAAAGCAAGAACAATTACCCTCTGAATGGTTGCTTGGTCCCCCCTACAATCTGCAGACCAGGAGCTCTGGAAGCAGACATGCGGCAGTGGCTACAGCCACCACACCTCCTCTGCTTCTCACTCTAGGGGCAGCAGCCGGACTGTGCTCCCCTGTTACAAAAAGGTTCCACAGTAACCTTTTATTTTGTCTTTGGCATTTGTGGGTTGAGAAGTCTGTAAACCGCTACAGCTGCTGGTGATTTAGTCACCTGAAGTCTGCTCCAGCCACCTCTGGTCAGGGCTGCACTGGGGCTAAAAACCATGGGTGCAGTGGGTACTGCACTTGTCTCCCAACTCGATGTGATAGAACCTTCCTGCTGTACTGCCAGGCTTCCTTCAGCGTGAGATTTGTTTCTCTGTCATCAGTGGGTTCTGTAGCTCTAAAGTTTGTTTAGAGTCATTTTTTACATGTATTGGAGGAGGTGGAAGCTGGAGCCATGCAAGTCCTGTTTCTACTCCATCATCTTGGCTCCACATTCTAAGTTATCTTAAATAGAAAATTATTCATCTTAGCACTTTTGGCTTTCTATGATCATTACATTCAAGACCAATATAGAGTAATTTTGATCCAATTATACTTTAAAAAAACTTATTTTTATAGTTTCCAAACATATTTTCTTAATGTCCAATATTGTGTCTTTTCTTTTAAGGCTTGATTTATTTAAAAAAGGGTAAAAGATCACAATTATCCTAAGAAGAGAACACATCTCATTTAAATGAGACTAGAATAAATTCAGTTAGATCTGGATTTATATTTTAAAATGTAATCATATAAAATTTCAGTTTTCCCAAGGGCCATTCACTCCTAACAAATTATAGGGCCACTCTAGTGACAAAGATTTCAATGGCATGTATTTTCAACCCTCTTTTGGGATCTATGAAGATTTTCTGAAACATGGAAATTGCAAAAATAACCTTTTATGTAGTAATGAAATTATGGATACATATTCCTTCCATAAGGTATAAAGTATATGCTTCTAATGGTCTTTTAACAACAGAATTTTTGGTATGCTATCCTCAAATAATTCAATACTGCAAATATATTTCTATATTTTCTATATATAAAGAATAACCTCCCGGGCTCAGACACTTAGCACCCACCCAGAAACACCTGGCCGTGTAACCTTGAGCAAGTTACTTAACCCCGATTGCTTAAAAAGAAAAAAAAGAATAACCGAATAAAGTTTCTCATATTTGTTTTATCTTAATGGGATAAAAAAAAAACCCTTCCTAAAACCTCTCCTTCCAAAACTCAAATCTCTTCACTTTAAAACCCTTTATTCGCAATGTCAGGGCAAAGAGACTACAAATTTCTTAACTTTCTACCCATTTCCTCTTATCCCTATTTGCTTAAACTTTCTCTTTTCTTTTCTAACTATCCAGTGAGCTTAGATTAAAGACCACTCATTTACCTAACCAATTAAATTGTGCTGAATTATTTCAAACTGGTTTCTACAAACCAGGAGAAAAGAAAGGGAAAGAAAAGTGCTTTTCCTTCCTTTTCTTTATCTATTTTTATCTCTGCCTTCTCTGACCTGGTCCAGATTGTGAAAGCAGAAAGAATCTTAAAGTTTTTCTCCTTTTCTCCCACCAAAAATCTAATTAAAAACAAAAACAATGAGTATAAATACCTGTGTTAACATTATCACAGCTGTGTGTTTGTACCCATTTTGGGGGCTTCACAATGGGGCTGCTTCTTCACCTGTGGCTTCCAGCCGTAGGCCTCATCCTGTTGGGTTTTTCTTTTGTAAAATCTCTTTAAAGTGCCTCTCCTTTTTACTGGAGAAACTAGTTTCACTCTTTAATCCTTTCTCCTCAGTCTCTTCCTCTAGAAGGTATTCTAGTCTTAGTAGTATGACATAGAGGGCAATTTCATTGTTTTTTGGTCCCTCTCAATCAATTCCATTTTTGCTTAGGATACTCACCTTTTTTTCCCCAAGTTTTAGAACATTTTTATTTAAAGTTTTGAGTTTCAAATTCTATTCTTCCCTTCACTTCCCCCTCTCTGAGATGGTAGGCAATCAGATATAGGTTATACATGTGCTATTATGTAAAACATTTCTGTATTAAGTCATTTTGTATGAGAAGAATCGAATAAAAGAAAAAAAAGAAAGTGAAAAATAGTGTGCTTCAGTCTGAATTAAATCAATACCAGTTCTTTGTCTGGAGGCAGATACTATGCTTCATAGTTTGTCCTTTGGAATTTTTTGGATCACTGTATTGCTCAGAATAGCTAAATCATTCACAATTCTTCACTTCACAATATTGCTGTTATTGTGTACTATGTTCTCCTGGTTCTTTTTATTTCGTTATGCATCAGTTCATGTAAGTCTTTCTAGCTTGTTCTGAAATCATCCTATTTGTCATTTCTTATGGCACAATAATATTCCATTAAAATCATATACCACAGCTTGTTTAGCCATTCCCCAGTTGAAGGGCATCCCTTTTATTTCCAATTATTAGCAACCAGAAAAAGAGCTGCTATGAATATTTTTGTACAAATATGTCCTTTTCCCCTTATTTTGAATGTCTTTGCGATATGGAATATATAGTGGTATTGCTGGATCAAAGTGTATGTACAGTTTGGGCATAGTTCCAAGTTGTTTTCCAGAATAGTTGGATCAGATTGCTCCACCAGTAGTGCATTTAACCTAATTTTCCCACATCCCCTCCAACATTTGTGATTTTCCTTTTCTATCAGATTAACCAATCAGATGATCACTTGTCAGGATAAAATACCAGACACTGAGATTCTTTCTTGAACTAAACTGCCAAGCATTCAAACTCTGCTTCAGAGAACACAACTACGATGGGCTTGCTATGTCACTTGAATGCCAAGTGTACACTTGCCAAAAAGACTATTTTATGGAGAACTCACACAGGGTCAGAAGAAGCAATACAAGGACACTATCAAAGTCTAGGGTGAATGGAATATAAGATCTTCTTCATCCATTAGTAGGCCTATGTGACCACGTGCCCCTTTTCCCCTTGGAACAGGGGTCATGTTCCCAGCTCTAAAGATAGACAGATATTTCAATCACAGATGTCTTTCTTGCTGCTTTGAGCCACAGATGTCTTGCTGCTTTGAGCTCTGGTCTAGTTCATAGCTATGACACATCCTGAGTCACATAGAGCCCATCAGGTGAAAACTATACATTCACAGAGCCCATATTGCCTTGGGAGTGGGGAAGCTTGCTTACAAGAAGGCTTGCTTGCAGGAAGGCTTTCACACCTTTTGGTAGTGAGCCAATTAGACACTGAGTCACATGAGTTGTGATTCCTTCTGGCTCAAAGCCTATTAGTTGAATATAGTGGGAGGTTGGTATTTTACTTTGGGGCTAACTCATGGAAAGAATGCTTCTTTGTGATTTGAACAGATGAGACTCTGGGTAGCTGTTGTTAAGGGACTCTCTGACTTGGTGAACCCTGATGTTTGTGCTTCCTGGTCTGGTGATTATATATCTGTTACTTTGTTTAGACTATTGGATTCTTTCTTGGATACTGACTTCTTTCTACTTATCTGTCTGCATTGTTTAATTAAAGTAAGATTGTTGACCCTCTAAAGGAAAGCTGTCTTTCCTTTAGAAAAACAGATCAAAGAACCTGTGCTAACAGCCCTTCTGTGTGCTGGTGTCATTGGTCTTATACCTCTACAGAAGCTGCAAGTATTGTTAATGATATACAAGGTCTCTCTTAAGAATTTTGGAATTGATTGTGTGACATAGGAGACACTGCCACAGGACTGCTCAGCATGGCTTGCCCTTATCATTCTCTATAAGCAAAGCAGAATTGAAGTAGCCCAAAAGAAACATGAGATGTGCAAATTTACAGTATCCACCCCCAATGTTCACATGGACTATTTATGCCCAACCTGCAGTAGAACATTCCAAACTTGTATTGGTCTGATCAGCTAGTCAAATACACTGAAACTTGACTCTAGCATAGTGATGTCATTTTGGTCCTCTTCAAGAATGAAGGACAACAACCAACCAATCAACCAGACAATCACATAGGTTTGAGGTGGTACATCACAGTTGTTTTAATTTGTATTTTTCTAGTCAATGTTTATTTAGATCATTTTTTTCAAATGATTATAGATATCTTTGATTTCTTTGTCTGAAAGCTGCCTGTTAATATCCTTTGACCATTTATCAATTGGGGAATGACTCATAGTACCTCTGATTTACTACTCTATATATTTGAGAAATGAAGTTTTATTAGAGAAAGCTGGTGTAAAAAAATTTTTCCCCCAGTTTCCTGCTTTAAGGGAAACACTTTTATTGGTTTTTCTTCCCCACAAAGAGTGTCTGACAGTTGTCAGAGCTTTGGTTTTAGTAGCCTTTCCAAAAGGAAGGGTGTGTTTCTATTTGAAGCCGCTAGGTTTAGATAATCCTTCTAACTCACTGCTTAACATATGACTGCTAAACTGTATCTATTTGGCAACATTTTAGAAGCCACTCTTCTAAGGAACCCTAAAGAGGTCCTAGCCTCTGAGTACCCTCCAGTTTTCTCAGCACCAAGGTCCTCATTGATCTTTCATGCAAATGGATGGGAGGAAAAAAGGCAAAGTAACAAAAACCTAGGTAAACCCTACTTTGAGACATTGCACTTCCCCTCAACCCCTTGTTTCAAATTCCTGCCTTTGTTACATGAGGAAGTTGTGGTTTATTAATTCTGGTAGTGACTGCGGGAACAATGGAGGAAGACCCTTTTCAAAATTCCAAATACATAAGTACAACTTTCCTACCTTAGACAGGGCAGTTAGGTGGCATATTAGATAAAGTGCCTGACCTGGAGTTAGGAGGACTTGAGTTAAAATACAGCCTCAGACACTTAGTAGCCGTATGACTTTGGGCAAGTCACTGGGCAAATAGGGCAAGCTAACCCTATTTGCCTCTCTCCTGTATCCCTGTCAAGAAAACCCCAAATGGGGTTACAGAGAGTCACACACAACTGAAATCACACAACAACAACCTTATTGTACAAAAAAGAGAAAAACCTAATGTGTATGTGTGTGTGTGTGTGTGTGTTATGTATCTTCTTGAGTATTTCAGTACTTTTCAGGTTGTTAGCTTGCTCTGTGTCTACCAGACATAGAAATGAAAAAAGTTTTCTTTTCTACTCCTTGCTCCTCTGCAGTGTTTCTTAAACTGTGGGTTGTGACCCCATATGGGGTCATGTAATTGAATGTGGGGGTCATGAAAAATTTGGCAACAGTAAAAGGTTTCTGAATGTGCAATGACCAAAAACTAATTGAGAATCAGTGCTTGCCCATGTTGTATTGCACAATTTCTCTGTAGCCTTGGTTCTGAACATACAACTTTATACTGCACATACCATCATGCCATGCAGCACCAATGAACGCTGCCAGAAACATTTTGACTCAGTTTCGAGACTTTTGTATGTTATGAATTACAGTGTTTTTACTGTACATACAAAATCATTCAGTGAATTTTGGCTTGGAATTAGGACAGAATTTCCAATAATTTCTGAAATGGCCCTAAACATACTTCAGCCATTTTGTACTACATATTTGTGTGTTCTCATCATTGACAGTTATTAAATCAAAGTACCTATTAACTCTGAAAGCTATTGAAGATGTTCTTTGTCCTGTAGTATCAAATATTTTGCCAAGAGTTAGTTCTTTATGTAAAGATCAACAAGCACATCTATCTCATTAGTATGCAGATTTGCTTTTGTCTTTAATAAATGGTAAAATTATATATATATATATATATAAAAGAATTATTTTAAAACAAATTTCTTTATGATTTATTATTAGTAAATATTTTATTTGTATACCTATTTTATATACATATATAATAGGGGTCACATAAAAATTTTTTGGGCAAAAAGTGGTTGACTGTAAAAAGCTTAAGAAGCCCCACTCTAAGGAGCCATGTTTTGGCACTGTGGCTTTTAGAAGATGTGTTGTGTCCTAGGTTTTTGTTGTTGTTATTTAACATTAAAGTCTGTGGAGAAGATACAGAACCATCCTGATTATCCATTTTGGATCTCCTTCTGGTTCTACCTTATTCCCATTTCTACATACACTAGAAAGTATGATCTTCCCCTACTTTTACACAGAAGATAAATTCTTTTTGTTGACTAATTTACCAATGACTTCTTCCTTCAAACTAATTTTCTTTTTCCATACTAATACTTCAACTATGTATGAAAGGGTTAAGCTCATAGTATTTATGGAAATATGGATGCTGTCATGAAGATTAATAAGAAATATAATTAAGCTTGTCCCTAACCATTTGTTTTCTCTTTAAAATAGTTTAGATTTATAGGTTATGGATGTTTTGTGATCTTTTTACCTAATCTAGGCATCTTTTCTCATTTTTTTCCTTGTCACTAATCAGTACCAAAAATTAGGGGAAAATTTATTAGTATTTCCATATTCAGGGATATATCCTTTAAAACAGAGGTCTTAACTTTTTTTTATATTATGGACCTCTTTGGAAGTCTGGTAAAGCCTATGAATCTCCATGTGTTGGCTCCTACATTCACAATTGAAGGAAATATTAGATTTTAGTTAGAGGACTGTGAAGATAAAATGTAATTTGTTTTCCCATTCATACATAAACCCTTTAAAATCTGTCCATGAACCCCAAAGATCCTGAAATCTGTCCACAAACCAATGAAAGATCTTATTTCATCAATATGGACACTCCTTCTACCAAAACATCACAACTCTCCAGTACTTTAGAGTCTTTGTAAGGGTAGGTAAAATATATAGGGGAATGTCCTGACAGTCAGGAGTACAGTCAGAATTAAGGCATGGCAGGCCTGGACTTGTTCCTTAAAAATGCAGGATGGGGAAGAACCAGTCAGAGTAAGAGGCCACAGGGATGGAAAATATTTCCAGTGTGAGAAGTCTAGGAAAGGTCTTCATGAATTGCTGTGGCAGAAACAACATCAACAAAAAGCTGCCTAGTAGCTATCATTCTGGTGATG
Organism: Petaurus breviceps papuanus; assembly: GCF_028583685.1. NCBI lineage: Eukaryota > Metazoa > Chordata > Mammalia > Diprotodontia > Petauridae > Petaurus > Petaurus breviceps. The sequence goes on along the minus strand of NW_027185764.1, from coordinate 59,420,262 downwards.
AGACTTGTTTTTTGTTTTTCAAACTGGTTCTCTCTATTTTTCCCAGGCTAGAAGTCCAGTGGCTACTTGTGGGCCTGAGCCCAATATTGATCCACATGGCAGTTGTAACCTGCTCCCCCTTTCTGATCTAGGCTAGTTTTCCCCTTTCTCAGGCAAGCTAGTGGCTGTACTCCTAGAGGATCACCACATTGATGTTGGGCTCAGTGTATACACCCAATTAGTTTTAGTCCTATTGCAGCTCAGAACTCCAGAACTCAAGCTATCCATCAACCTCATTCTTCCCTATAACTAGGATTTTAGCCTTGTGCCACCATGCAAGCCTGAGACTCTTTTTTTGGCTTTTTGGAGGGCAATTGGGGTTAAGTAACTTGCCCAAGGTCACACGGCTAGTAAGTGTTAAGTGTCTGAGGCTGGATTTGAACTCAGGTCCTCCTGACTCCAGGGCCAGTGCTATTCACTGTGCCTTCTAGCTGCTCCCTGAGACTTTTTAAATATAACTGGTCTGGGCATTATATAACATACCTATATAACCAGGTGGACACTTAGAACCTTTTCAGTTTGTCAATACTAGTAGAACTTAGGTTCCTTCAGTATTATAGCCTTTGAAAACCCCTAGTTATTTCCATTCCATGATGACACTCTTATGGAGAATTTTAGCAGAGTGCTCAATGTATAAAAGCAAAAAAGAGATGATAAAGTTATTTCTTCTCATTGTTATCCCAGGGAGCATTGATCAAGCTGTTTTTCTCTCTAGCTTAGCCAAGTACATTAGACTTCTAAAATATGTGAGCCTTGTTATAGGAAAATTCAATATATGGAAATTTGAACTTATAAAACTGACCAATTAAAGGATTTATATCATTAGCTTTATTGTAAAATTATTTGCTCAAAAAATTTTAATAATAGGATTCACTGAAGAATTCCTTTAAATAGCATGCTTGTTTTTAAAAAATACATTTAATGTATGATTTGAACAATATACAACTCTACCATTTGTTACATCATTTAGATGTACCAATATAAATATGTTCTTAATTCAAAATCTCATGTGGTTTCTACCCAATTTTAGCCTTGTGTATTGTCTTATATTTTAGGTTAGTGCTTTGTAAAGAAATCTTTTCATTTCATTATCCCAAGATTATATTTAACTACTAATGAAGCTGAAGATTAGAGACTGTGGGAACTTGATTGTATATGCTGATTTTAATATCAAATATATTTACATAATGTCATTGAGTCCTTATGGTCTTATTCTTGTTTTCATATAGCTAATTATTTTTGGGTTTCCAAAAGTCTAGATTAGTCTGGTTTTTCAAACACTGGATAACATTTCAGAGGATGACTTCTTTTTGACTCACACAGCTGTCACCTTATTTGGGGCTTTCATTATCTCACCTAGAATATTACAGCAACTACCTAATTGGTTGCCTCCCTGCCTAAACTTTCTCCCCCCAATAGTCCTTCCTTCATATCACTGCTTTTCCTTAAGTGCAAGTCTGACCACATCACTCCAGGGGCTCTTTGTTGCCTTTAAGGTCAACTATCAACTCTCTTTAGCTTTTAAAGCCCTTCATGACCTGGTTCCAATATATCTTTCCATCCTCACACAGTGTTACTCCCTGTCCCACATTCTGCAAACCAGACAGACTGACCTTATCTCTATCCCTTAGGCACAGCCCTCCATCTCCCATCTCCCCTTTGCATTATTAGCTGAACCCCATACATGGAATGCACTCCTTCCTCACCTCCACCACATTGAATCTCTCTGCCTTCAAGACATAGCTCAAAGGCCACCTTCTATAAGGTGAAGTATTTCCTGATACCTCCTTCTTCCTAAACTACATTGTATTTAACAACTTTGTTTTTATTTGCATTAATTTTCTTTATATTTATTCTACATGTAATTAGATATGTACTTGCTTTCTTTCCCTTTAGAATGTAAACATCTTTTGAGTAGAGATTATTTTATTCATTGTATTTGTATGCCCAGTACCTAGCATAGTTCTTCATACTCAGTAAATCCATTATAAATGCTCATTGATTGACTGATGGATTGATTGACTCTCTTTTTGTTTACAGAACAAAGAAATAGAAGTGAATTGTTACACCCAGAAGATACATACCAGCACAAGGTAAATCTATTTTTAGGAATAAACCTTCTTCTAGTGATATACTTGGGGTTATTTTATGATTTGCCAGAAAGAGGACAGTTCTTCTGATGCATTCTTCAAGAATAGAGTGCATTCAACCTCATACAATAGACAACTTGTGGGTAATTTTATAATGTCACAGTAGTCCTGTGTACATTGGAGCATTTTGTGCTACTAGCTTTGGAAATGGTTGAACAAATGAAGCAGGAGGGGTCATCTTTCTCTTTGTTCCCTTGATGATCTGAAAGCCTTCTAGATCACTTCAAGTTTCTTTTGGTTTGAGGGCAGCATGTTATCCAATGTTAACAATCTCTTGGAGACTGACAGCAGTTGTAGGTTATAAAAGTCAAAAGTAACCCTGGTCTTCTTTTGGCAGGTCCTTTTTAAAAAAATGGATTCTTTTTGTTCTTTATAACACATTAATTTTCTGTTATGCCCTCATTGCTACACACACACACACACACACACACACACACACACATACACACACACTGAACCTTCCCTTGGAACAAAGGAAAGCAGTTCAGAAAAACTGATTGACAGAATTATGGTGTTAGCTTCATTTCTGCCCTCTTTTAGGGTGGGTACCAGCTGCTTCAGAACATCTCCTTCTTCCCACTCTTCTTCATCTATATCCTTCTTTCATCCTTTTCCTTTTCTTCTCATCTCTTAAATATAAAGTGGCAAGTGGAAGGAAGAATTCTGATTCATATGTGTGTGCGCATGATGATTTATCTCGACAGTGAGGAAATTAAAACTATTCTGTATCATTTAATAATTGATTCTATTCTGTAATTGACCCTATTCTGTATTGTTGTTTAGCCGTTTTTCAGTTGCGTCTGACTCCAGGCTTAGGGTACTGAAACATGGAAATTGCAAAAATAACCTTTGTTATGTAGTAATGAAGTTATGGATACATATTCCTTCCATAAGATATAAACTGTACCCTTTAAATGGTCCTTTAACAACAGAATTTTTGGTATGCTATCCTCAAATAATTCAGGATTTGGGATGCTACCCATTGTGCCACCTACCTGTGCCTAGTCTGTGTTACTGCTTCATTTTTGTCAAGCCACATTTCTCCATTCTTGAGTGATGCTCAGAAATGCAATTTTCCTTCAGAGTAAGTTTAAAGATATGGTTGAAAGGAAAAGTTGTTATTGTTTATACCATTAGTGTCTGGGATATCTGCTTATTGTTAGCTACAACTAGCTTAACCTGGTTCCATCCTCCCCCAAATATGTCTCCATCCTTGCCTGTCTTTGTATAGAGATTTGATCTCCTCCAAGGAGACTACAGTGCTAATGGTGCTGATCCTATAACAAAGATTACAAGGGGCAGATGAGTACCATAAAACAATTAACATTCCTTAATTGTCAGAGAGAAGTGTGATTAGCCACACCTCCATCCCAACCCATTATTCTTAGGATAGTCAATTATAATGTTCCTCAACTACCCAGACCCCCTCCTTTCCTACATGTCAATTATAAGGATCTTCTACTTCTCATTGGGGTCACTGACCTTACTGAGGTGGCCAGTCTGACCCGCTTTGTTAACAGCTATATGCATCACTGTTAATAAGCTAATTTTGCTTCAAGTATGTGCCTCAGTTTACCTTTTTTGAATTTATTCATGGCAATGGGAATGTAATTCCCCAAAATTTCTTCCTGGGAATGTAAGTATGCTGTTTGGAATAGGAATAGCAAATTCAAAACCCCTTACATATGTACTATCACATCCAAGTTTAAGACAGAGAGTTGAGGGAACTTAGTGAATTCCTGAAACTCATTAGTCTTGATGAAGTTCTTTCTAGTCACATTTCTCTATGAGTACAAGATTTTCACCACTCACAGAGTGGCAAGAATCTGAATCAAGCCAGGGCCTTCAGGAATGAGGAGGGCTGGTAGTTGCTGAGTGGCAATAACTGAGGGAGTTCCTGAATGAGTAAAGAAATCCCAAAACTTGTGGTTGAAAACCTCTTTCACATAATTATACTTTGGAGAATTTATTATGCTTGGACAGAGATTTTAGAATTTATTATAAACTACTACAGAGTATCGGATGTATCTGCTACTCTACTTATTCTTGGATGAAATTACATAAGAATGGGGAGGTGGGAATAAGAATATATTTAACAAGATAGTTTCTGAGGACTCCATGCTGGTAGAACTATTCTCATTTTCAGTCTCAGAACTGTGCTGGAGTGGGGTTGTTTTGATTTGGGTGACGGACAGTCTCAGTTCTAGTATAAGTCTCTTAATAGTCACTTAAAAATTTTTTTTTGATTACACATATAAAGGATATACCAGGAAGAACTTGGATAAAATTAACAAGATTTTAGGAGGAGAACTTTCTTCTTCCTTTGGTACTAATCTCCTTGTAGAATGTGTAAACACCCACACTGATACTCTATTTGAGATGTTCTGACATTGATATTATCTCCATGATAGAGTATGAATAAGTAACTTTGGCCTGAGTATCCAGGCCTGAAACCACATTGAGGATGATTAACTCATAACATTTGAGGATAATGGATTAAGTGACAGCGTTTGTACATCTGAGTCACCCTTAAAGTTGGTCTATAAAAACCATAGTGGAAAGAATTTGAGATGGAGAGAAAAACAAAAAACTGAGATATGTAGAAGAAAGTTGGGAGGGGGAAACTGAGAGACAAAGGAGGAAGGAGATGCAGATTCTGATTCTTTGGGGGGAAGCCTGCACAGACTTTAGGCCCATTCAGGGAATCTTCTGGCCACAGGAGAGGAGGAAGGTACCTGGCTCCAGAAATGTCAGTCACTGGAGTAGTAGATGGCAGAGTAGTGTGAATTCGTGGGCCAAGGCCAGAGCTGCAGAAATGAGAGCCATTAGCAGTGCGTGGAGTGGCAGTTACTGGGGAGTGTTTGAATGGCTGGGGAAATCCTGAGGCTAAGGGAGCTTCTGAGACACAAAAAGAGTTTCTAGACCATGCCTATTTCCTGAACCAAGACTTCTGAAGGGAAGAGGAGTAAATGGACAATGCTAAATTCCTGGAGTAATCAGAGAAAGGTAGGGGCCAGGCAAGGACTGGAATTGAGGAGAAAGAAAAGAGATAGCTATCAAAGGTAGCCAGGTGATACAGTGTGTAAGAATAATAGACTTGGACACAGGAAGACCTGAGCTCAAATCTTGCCTCAAATACTTAGCTGTGTAACTCTGGGAAAAACATAGACTTCTCAGTTTTTTCACCTGTAAAATGGGGATAATTATAATGCCTCCTTCCAAGAGTTGTGGTAAGGATCAAATGAGTTAATATAAGCAAAGTGCTTTGCAAACCTTAAAGTGGTAAAGCTAGCTCTTATTACTACTGCTACTACTAATACTGTTAGTAACAATTCTTGACCTTGTCCTTCTGTAAATTATAGGGGCTAAACAGTCCTGGGGGGAAGGGACTTTGAACCTATCAATGCCCACTGCTTCTCTTTCTTATTAGGGGGTAAGAGAGGACCTCAATCACAAGGTAATATTATGTCTAGATCAGCAGTTCTCAAATTGTGATCTGGGGATCTCTGGGGGTCTCTAAGACCCTTGGTCAATGAGGTCAAAACTATTTTTCATTTCACATTAGTAAGATGTTTTCATTTCTAATGAGGTAAATATCAATAGATATAACTCACATAAACAAAAACACTGTTGAGTCTTTAGTAATTTTGGAGTATAAAGGGATCCTTAGATTAAAATGTTTGAAACTTGCTGTTCTAGAGGGATGTCTAGGTCCCAGGAGGAGTCAGGGCTCAACAGAGAGTGAAGGACAGTTGTCTTGACTCTTTATGGAGTTGGATATGAATCCTTTGGGTTTTGTGTTTTGTGTTGGATGAAATAAAGGCTGTCCTATATGTATTATTAGCCTGAATGATTACATGGGAGTTGATGAATCTTTTACTTTTTCTGTAGAAAATAAAACATAAGCAATGTTTGATATTTCTGAAGTAGAGTTCTGTGGGCTCTCTAGATTGCACACCAAATACCTTACCACAGAGAGGCCCTGGGTGAGGGTAAAACAAACCAAATTCTGATATTCTCAGGGGGTATCCTAGATGGGTACATGAGCCAAAAAGTGATTTATGATAAGCTCCTCCCATTCCTTAAGGGTGAACCTGGTCTATATAAACCCAGAGCTTCCATTCTATAGGGTGTCCCTAAGGTCTGGATGCATAGGAAATCTCATTAACTATGAATATTTTTAAGAAATGAAATGAATGAAATTTTCAACAACATTTTATTTAATTAGTATAGATTTTAGCCATGATAGTTTCATGTGGAATAAAAGCTTTCATTAGCTATTGGGGACTATTTTCCATATTAATGAAATTAATTTAATTTAATTAATGAGATTTCCTATGTGTCTCCTGTGTCTTCCTATGAAATCTCATTTATGCTAATTAAATAAAATGTTGTTGAAAATTTCATTCATTTCATTTCTTGAAAATAAGCATAGTTAATGAGATTTTCTGTGTCAAGGCTTTAGGGACACCCTGTAGTTCACCAGATCCTATTTTGAGGATTAATTATGATGTAAAAATTACCCCAGGTTCTTGAAAACTATGCCATTAGAGTGCAAGCTCTCACAGGTTCTACCATGCTATAAAGGCTCCAAGAAATCCTGTTAGCTACTATCCACAGAAACAGGCCTAAGTGCAAAGAGGTTGGCCACTGAGTCATGAATTCATGAAACCCATGAAACAAGCAAAAAGTTGGTATTTGGGGCGGCCAGGTGGCTCAGCGAGTAAGAGTACCGGCTCCAGTGTTGGGACGACCTGGAGATCAAATCCCGGGCTCAGACACTCAGCACCACACCCAGAAATAACTGGCCTTGTAACCTTGAGCAAGTTACTTAACCCCGATTGCTTAAAAATAATAAAAAAAAAAGTTGGTATTCAACTCTGTGCACCCCTGTTTCCCCTTCTGCAGTGAAAGTGGCAAGAGTGGGAAGGGTATGAAGAACAAACCAGGCTTTAGACTATGTGTTAGTACCAGTGTAGCTGTTTGTACTCTAAATATGAAATCTTTGTCCAACAATTGCATTGACATGCTACTAGAGGAGTGCAATCATACCAATTTGGACATTCTTGCCAAAAGATCTGAGGAAGTTATAGCTGATTGGAAGGTTGCCTCGTGGGTTTTCCTTTCAGGCATATAAAGGAATTGGCAGAGTTACCCCAAAGCACAAAGACAGATAATTTCACAGGATACTTGACTGTCACCTTGAAATTCTCTTGAGGAGTACCAACAAAAAGGGTATCATAATGAGAGTTGCAGCTTAGATACCAACATTAATTGAAGATGCGATGCCCCTTAGTCTGTAGTTCGCCTGTTCCTCAGCAGAGTTTTGGATTAGGGGCCAAAGGAAGTGATCTGGAACAGCAGCTGTAGCAGAGGCCTGCTGCCTTGTAAGTAGGATAGAATGGCCCATGTGGCATGACCGTCTCTCTTTGCTAGGGCTGCCACTGGGTCTACTTGTCCTGCTCTGTAAACAGTAAATTAGCAGTGGTGGGAAGAGTCAGGAACAGCTGAGTTCAAATCCAGCCTCAGATACTTGCTAGCTATGTGACCCTGAGCAAGTCACTTAACACATCTGCCTCAGCTTCTTCATCTGCAAAATAAGGATAATAATGATCTCTACCTCATAGGGTTGTTGTGAGGATCAAGTGAGGCAACTAGTGCCTCATTTCTTCTCCCTTTCTTTGGAGTGGGTGTTTGAGAACACTTTTTTCTTTTTCCATCCATTCCCCTTTTGTATTCTTTTTCTTTTCTTATCTTTTTTCCCCTTCTTCCTACCCTCCTCACCCAAATCCAAAATGATGGGTCCAAAAAAAAAGATCCAGTTGCTTGTGTGTGTGTGTGTGTGTGTGTGTGTGAGTGTGTGAAGACTTGTCTTCCATGTGGAATAGGAATAGCAAATTCAAAACCCCTTTTAACATAAACATAACATAACATGGATATAATATATCTAAGTTTAAGGCAGAAAGTATAGAGAATTTAATGAATTTTTGCCACCATTGTTAAACTTGACCAGGCTCTTTCTGGGCATACCCTCTTTAAACTGAGGTCTTTTGCTATTCACAGAATGGCAAGAATCCCTGGGTCAAATAAACTACTTCTGTGCTATTCTCCTTAAAGCAAAGACTAGATACTGCCAAAATAAAGGATGAATGAGACAATATGCTGTAATGAGACAATAGCTCCAATTTGACATTCAAAAAGACTTTGAAAATGGGACATGGATAAAGGAAAATATGTGAACACAGACTATTGTCATTTTCTATGGAAGTTTAACAAGCATAAAGCAATTGCAGCAATTAGGAGGTTAAAAGAGCCCAGAAACTGCCTTAGACAACAAATATGTTATTTTCTTACCAGACAAAGAGACACGGCAGCCAAGGGTAACAACAGTTTAGGGCACAAACTTGTTTGTAAAATCTCATGGGGATGGCAAAGGTTATGAAATAAGTCAATGTGGTGCATCTTATAGGAGACTGTGGATGATTATAAGCATTTTTAAAATTGTTGTTGTTTTGGTCTGCATTTGTGTAAGGAGATCAAAGGATCATAGTTTTAGAGGTGATAAGGACCTTAGGAGCCAGTGAATCTAATCCCTTTGTTTTATAGATGAGGAAGCTGAGGCCAGGGGAGATTAAGTCCCTTCCTTATCCAGGGTCACAGCTACTAAGTATGTGAAGTAATATTTGAACTCAGGTCTTCTTGTCTTGAAGTACTACTCCACAGGATTATTTCTCTCGTTGTAGATCAGTGACTTATCTATAATTTATGTCATTAGAAAGTGTTTTGGAGGTTGTTGTTCAGTTATTTTTCAGTCATGTCCTACTCTTCATGACCCCATTTGGGGTTTTCTTAGCAAAGGTTCTGGGGTGGTTTGCCATTTCCTTCTTTAATTCATTTTGTAGATGAGGAAACTGAGGCAAATAGGATTAAATGACTTGCCCAATGTCACACAGCTAGTAAATATCTGAGGCCAGATTTGAACTCAGGAAGAGGAGTCTTCCTGACTCTAGGACCAGCACTTCATCCAATGTTCCAACTAACTGCCCAGTTTGGGGTAAGATGGAGCTAAGTGATGGGCCCATGGTTACACAGTGAGTATGTATCAGAAGCAGGACTCAGCTAGAGGTCTACTTGACTAAAGTTGGCCTTCTGACCACTATACCACACTGCCTCTCATAAAACAGCAAAAAGTGATGGGTGGGAAAGCAAATTCACAGAAAGGTTGGCATGAGATCCAGTTAACCCAGATCATCCCAAGATCATTTAAAGTTAAAATTGGATGGGTCAACAAGCAGATTTAAAAAAGGGAACTGATCTATTAGCATTTTCATAATTAAATGTTTTTTCATCATTAACAGTGACTCTAACATAAGGACTCTAGTATCTTAGTCCCTAATGTGCTATATAAGAAAATGAAAATAGTGTTGAAGTAATGAAGACAGCAAGACCAGGCCAAGTATACATAGGGAAAGTCTGTGCTGGAAGCTGCAGAATTGTTCAGCCTTTGAGGCATGAAGTCTCCATATATTTGAGAGGAGGGATGGTATTACTATCAAAAAGGCAATCAGGTGAACCTACAAATAACAACCCACCTACATACCTATCTTCACATCTCTACAAAGTATTTATGAGAAAGATCTATACGTTTCCATGATGTTCTTGATGAAACTTTGAGAAGGAAATATGTAGGCTTTTGCAAATTATATTTTATAACAGTCACAAAACTGACTTATAAAGTACAGAAAATATAAAATCTCATTGCATTTATTGTTATTGGTTATAAAATATCATATGTTTCAGACAAAATGCATCCTTAAAAGTTCCTCAAGTAATGTCTCCCATTTTATGCTAAGAGATACAGAATTCATTGATAGATGCAGTACTACTTTGTTTAGTGATTTTCTGATTATTAATATAATGCAAGGTATAAAAGAGGGAGGGGTATTCTTTTTTTTTTCTTAAAGCAATGGGGGTTAAGTAACTTGCTCAAGGTTACACGGCCAGGTGTTTCTGGGTGGGTGCTAAGTATCTGAGCCTGGATTTGATCCCAGGTCATCCTGACTCTGGGCCCGGTGCTCTTATTCACTGTGCCACCTGGCCTCCCCTTGGGAGGGGTATTCTTGACAGTAGAGTTTGTCACTCTCATCAAGGATTTCCAGTGCAAAGTTCAAATGGAAAAGAGATTCCCTATAAATGATGAGATTCTCCAAGTACTCCTGTCTAAAGATAGCGTTGTGCTAGTTATAGAAGCATTGGAATGCTCTAGTTACTATTAAGAGAGATCCAAAACCACTATAAAGAATTTGGTTTATCAGTCTACACTGGAAAAGCCAAATGTATAACATGCCTCTTGACAAGACCATGAGAGGACTTGTCAAGGCTGGATGGACAGCCTGTTGAGGTATATCGATTTTACTCATCTTGGACAAGCATTGCAGGTAGATGATGAAGTTAGCCAGGTTTCAGTTGGAGTCAGAAAGGAATGGGCTGCACATGTGAAATTGTACAGCACTTTTGATCATCCCATACTTTTACCTAAAACAAAAACTCAGTGTTTTAGCACCAGTATTCTCCTGATTTCATCTGGAACAATGGATGTTATATGGTGAGTTATGAAGCTTTACAATCTCTGAAAAATAAAAATTTCAGGTGTTCTGAAGGGTAATAGAAAGCAGTAAGGAAATAAGTATTTATTAAGTACCTATTTTGTGCCAGGCACTATGTTAAGTGATTCACAAATATTATCTCACTTGACCCTCACAACAGCCCCATGAGGTGGATGCTATTATTATCTCATTTTACACTTGAGGAAACTGAGGCAAACAGAGGTTGTGACTTTCCCAGGTCATGTAGCTGGTAAATATCTGAGGTGGATTAAAGCTCTATCTACTTTGCCACCAGCTACCTGTAATGTAGCAGGAGTATCAGCACTGGTGAGATCTTGGATCCTTGGAAGGGAATTTTCATTTGAGATTGGCATATCTTTGCCATGAGAGAGAGAGAGAGAGAGAGAAGTTGGTGTACTGGATCAAAAGGTGATGAGTCAGGAAGACCTGAATTCAAGTCTGGTGAAGTGACTCAGGGCAAATCACTTCTCCTTGGATATGCTTTAAATTCTTCTATTTAAAGAGAATGTGCTGACTTGCATCCATATAGCATTGAAATCACAGCTCCCTATCCCTATGTAACTGCCATACATCTAGCCACTGTACCACCTAGCCTTCTCTATGTATGGAAGGAGCAAGTAGGGGTCAGCCTACTATTGTTAATAATTACATGTGCACAGGAAGTGATGTTAATGATACCATCCAGAATAACAGCATCTCAGAATTAGGAGGGAACTTAGGGGCCACCTAGACCGACTGATACATGGAAAAAAATTCTTTTTATAACATGCATGACAAAGTGGTCATCTAGCCTTTGCTCAAAGACCAACGGTAAAAGGCAACCTGCCACCTCTCAAGGCAGTGTATTTACCTTCTGTATAGTAAGAAAGCCCTTCTTTAGATGAAGTATACTTTTATGCAACTTCATTTCTTTACTCCTTGTCCTTTTCTCTAAGGTCAAGCAGAATAGATTTGATCCTTCTTCCATGTGACAGCCCTTCAGATATTTGAAGACCTCTGTCATGTCCCCTGCCTTGCAGGTGTTGTCTTCTCTAGGTTGAAAAGACTGAAGAAGACATCCAGGAGATTTATGAATGGAAAAGGGGTGGGCTGGTCCTTTAGCAACAGTGAGGGGTCAGCCCATTGTTAAAAGACTTACAGGAGAGCTTCCTCTGGTTAGGTGAACTTCTTGGGGAGGAGTGATGAGAGGACAGAGATAAGAACTTCTGGAGGAGAGAAAGTGTAGGTGGGTCGTGATTTGAAGGGAGATATCCATATCAATAAGATCTTGTTTCCACAGGTGGTGTGATGGTGAGCTGAGCTACTTGAATGTAAACAGAAAAATGTTTAAATGTAAACAGAATAGCCTGAGAGGACCAGAAATTAGGTTTAGTGTACTGCATAAAATAAGATCATTGATCTAGAGCTTAAAAGACCCTCTAGTCCAACTCCTTCATTTTATAGCTGAGGAAATTAAGACCCAGAAAAATTAAGTAGCCTGCCCAAGGTCACTCTGGTAATAAAATTCCAAACTAGGATTCAAACTTGGGTCACGTGACAACAATTTTAGCCCTCTCACCATGCTGCTACCTACTTTTGTAGAGAAATTCATGTCTTTGCAACTTAGTCTAGGGAGTGTCTTAGACAGGGGTATGCTGGTAAATGCTTAATGAACGACTCTCTGAGGAAAAAAAACCACGTACAGATGACACTTAAGTATAACTTATGCTATTGAAATTTTATCCATCACTTTCTTAAATCTAGACAATTAAAAAAACAAACCAAGCCCCGATTTATAGCATTTGCTTATATTCAAGGTATAAATGCTCACACAATTGGCTCTCTCATACAAACTGGCTGTAGCACATCCCAGATAAATAATGGGGAGAATTTGGCTTAGATTATATTTGTTTTCATTTAAGATCTATAAACACTTAAGGTCATCAAGGAGATTGAGAAAAAAGACCATCATAGAAATGTTTCATTTGTTCAGCCATTTCTAAGACTAGTCACACACCTAAGCCTATCTTGTCACATTGTATATAAGCTGTTTTACATGACCACAACTAAAAAAAAATTCTTATAAAAAAAGGCATTTATAGCTTAGATTTGGCTTGGTGGTGACTTTATGGAAATCCCCATCCTATGCAAGTCATCTTTATTTTTGCCTTGTTTATTTCCATATTCAAAGATATATATATATATATATATATATATATATATATATACACATACACGTATATATGTCGTATTTATATACATATGACTTACCAAGGTTATTGTTACCTCTCTCTCGTCCGAGAGAGCTATACAGATACATTGACAGTTACCCGCAGAGCATTTTCCAATTTTATTTCCCCTTAACCCTCTTAGTTTCCCTTTTCCTTTTTGGGTCTTTTACCCTTTCTTATGTCTCTATGCATTTGTACTTTGCTTTTTCTGTTATCTCTAAGTGATGACAGCTACAGAATAGGTGACTTACCTAATGGAGTTGAAGTGTCTAAGCTGGGAGTGTGACAAAAGTCTTGCAAAGCATTCTGCTTTGAAATGCATATATCAAAATACAGGTTGTGGTTTTCTTTTCCCATCTGTTTAGTTTTATAAGTCTACTAAGGCTTAAGTAGAAAGATTTTATTATGTTCAGTAACACCAATAGTACTAAAATACTAGGGGAAAGGGAGCAAAAGACACATCACAGAACAAAATAATAAACCACACACTGAGCCTATTATGTTTTGCTTTTATTTCTCCTAGTTGTACCCTTTTCTGAAACATCAGGTTTGGTTTGACTCAGCAGGCCCCACGGTCAAATCAAGTTATAACAATTTAATGGAATAGTAAAGATATGCCAACAACCCAGGATGAATTGAATATACAATTGTAGCTGAAAATGAAGTTAACCATATATTTTGTTTCTGTAGAAACCAGAATGCAGTCCCAGAAGCAGCGAGTATTTTAATAATGATAACTCCAGAGAAATAAAAGATAGGAAAATAGAGGTTTCTAAAAGAAACAAAGGGAATTTATTGAGGAATAAAGGAGCTGTGAATGAAAATCATCAAAAAATATCAAAGAATAAAAAGCTAATTCCAACTAGGAACAAGCAGACAACTGTTGATCAAATAAATGACAAAGAATCCCCAAAGATCAGTATGCAGGATGTCCATGAACCCAAGAGCTTTGTTCCTGTGGGAGAGAGAAAAAGTAGGACAATTCCTCAAACAACTGAGATGAGTGGTAGAAAGAGCAATACAAAGATACCAGTGGCAACCTCTTCAAAAAGAATAACTAGATCTATTGCTCATCAACAGCAGGACCCTGAATCTTTCTGTGACCTTTCAGAAAAGTCTAGTACGCCGACCCACTCAGTAACTCCAATGCTGAAAAATCGTCTGTGTCATAATAGTGAAGTTTTTTCAGTTTCGGAAGGAAGAAGTGCTTATGAAAATGGCACAGTGAGCCAGGAAGAACCTGACCAGAGCACAGGGTTGGCAGACAATCAGAAAGAACCCAATATCTTAGAATCAGAAGCTGCTGAGCCAGCAGAAGCCATCCTTCTCTCTGGGCTTCCCTCTTGTGAGGAAGCCAAGTTGCCATTGAATGCTGAAGGAAATGATCACACTGGTCATCATAAGAACCCTGTTCCTTGTGAGGCCAGTCCCTATGATAACTCCAGTCATAAAGGTGAGAGTGTAACAGCCTGGGAAAAGTGTTTCCTTTCCTTTGTAGATAGAAAGGTTGATAGTGACAATGATAGTAATGATGATGGTGATGGTGGATGCCTCTCTGAGGGGACCATATTGCCCAAGAAGATGACTTGTTTTGCAAATGATGAAAACCAGAGTAATTGCAAAACAAACTCAGAGCATGAAAAAGAGTCAAGTTCCCAACACTACTCACCTTCTGATATTCAATCTTTACTCCAGGAAAGTGTTTTTTGGGCAGGTAGCCTTGCAACAACTTCACAACAGGACATCACCAACTTATCTGATTCAGATTGTACTGTTATTTCCGAAAGGTATATTGTAAATGATGGACAGAATATTACAAGAATTACTTCTGATGTCAACCCTGAGCAGATTCCCCTGACTAGTACAGGGACACGGTCAACACCTGACTTATCAGGGCAAATTAGTAGAGTTGAAATATCCACCAGTCTTCGTAATAACTCCAATGTGCCAAGTTCTTTCATTAATGAGACAGATGAGGAGAGAGTAACCAATGAGAGGGGAGAGAAGAGTTCAGAAAAAACCTACACTGAGAAAACTCAAGAGAGTCATCAAAAGAGTATTGAGTGCACAGGACAATCTCATGAAAAGGAAGCAACTAAAATGGAAATAAAGCAATCAGAACTTCCAGAGAGTGATGTGATTCCAAATAAAAATATACAGTCTACTAAAAATATGAACGAGGATTTAAGAGATGCCTCACAGATCAAGCAAGGGATAGAGAAGACAATTCCTTCCCAATCAGGTAATATTTAAATTATTATTATTGTTATTTTTACAATATTACATGTTTTCTTAACCTATAAATCTTCCAGTGAATTCCATGCTGTATGTACCCACTTCAACAAGTATTTGCCAGGTCCCTCTCATGGCTAATAGCTAGTGTGTATATAATACTTTAAGCTTTGTGAAGCTCTTTACAAATATTATTTCATTTTATCTTCACAGCAACCCTGGGAGGTAGGTGCTATAGTTATCCACAGTGACAATGGATCCCTGCAGGTTATATATCAACTTAGAAAACCACAAATTAACATGATGTATGTTGTATTGTGTTTTTTGTTTATTTTACTAAACATTTACTAATCACATTTTAATCTGGTTGGGTTTTCCTTTCCAGTTTTATCTGAATTCTTGCTGCCTGAGGGCCTCAAATTTGAGCCCTCTACTCTAGATTGACAGTCTCCTTAGTACATTGCCCAGAACTGACCATGATAGTTTAGATGTAGTCTGACCAGGGAAGAGTACAGAAGTACCATCGCATCTCTGCCAGACTTGGTGACTCTCTTCGTACATCCTGAGATTACATTAGCCTTTTTTGGCTGCCATATCATACTGCTCACTCATGTTGAGCTCAAAGTCCACTAATTTTATTTATTTTTTTCTTTTTTTGGAGGGGGGGAAGGCAGGGCAGTTGGGGTTGGGTAACCTGCCCAAGCTCACATAGCTAGTAAATGTTAATTGTCTGAGGCTGGATTTGAACTCAGGTCCTCCTGACTCAAGAACTGGTGCTCTATTCATTGTGTCACCTAGCTGCCCTGAAAGTCCACTAATTTTCACAGATTTTTTTTTTCAGAACTGCTATCTTATACTCCTGCAACTTGTCCAACCATTCTTCAGTCTCCTTTGCTGGACCTTCATCCAGGAAAAATCCATTATCTGTGGGTGTCCTTTGTGGCCCTGTACTTGGTCCTCCTCTCTTTTTCCTCTTTCTGGGTGATGTCAGCAGCTTACAAGAATTCAACTATCTTCTCTATAAAGTGATTTCTATATCTGTGTATCTAGTCCTAACCTCCCTACTGAGCTCCAGTCCCACATCCCCAACTGCCTCTTGGACATCTAAAACCAGATGTCCCATAGGCATTTCAAACTCAGTCTTTGCAAAACATAATTCATTATCTTTCCCTTCAAACCCCTCCTTCTCCTGAACATCCCTTTTATTGTCAATGTACCACCATCCTCACAGTTACCCTGGCTTTAGACCTCAATGTCATCTCCAACTTCTCACCCACATTCACACACATATAAGATGCTAGTAAATTTTGTTACAAAATCATTTGTCTGTTGCCCCTTTTCTCCACTCATAGAACCTCTACTCTTATACAAGCCATTATCACCTCTTGCCTGAATTATTGCAATATTTTTCTAATTGGTCTTCCTGCCCTAAATTTACCTACTCTAAACCACCCTCCACTCATCTACCAAAGTGATTTTCCTGAAGTTTAGGTCTGACCATGTTACTACCCTACTGAGTAAACTCCTGTGGCTCCCATTTACCCTCAGAATCAAATATAAAATCCTCCATTTGCCATTTAAAGTACTTTACAACTTGGGTCTTTCTACCTTTCCAGTTTCCTTCCTTCCATGTATCTTACAATCTCACTACAACAGCCTGTTTACTGTTCCTTGAATAAGCCACTCCATCTATCTCCCATACATAAGAATACTCTTTCTCCTCACTTGCAACTCCTAGCTTCCCTAGTTTCCTGTAAGATTCAGCTGAAATTTCACCTTCTGCCAGAGGCATTTCCTGGTTCCCAAATCCATCCCAGTCTCTTCACTCTAAGATTACTTTTATCTCTGTGTGTATAAGTATGTGTATGTATGTGTGTATATATACATATATCTGTAGATATTTAAATATATATGTATACACACACACGCACACATACCAGCTATGACTTTCTTCAAGTCATTGAAAAAAAAATTTATACAGCATAGAAGCCAAGCATGGATCTTTAGAGCTCTCCACTGAAGACCTCCTCCTAGGTCACAATTAAACCATTTTAGAATACTCTTTTGGGTTCTGCCACTTAAATACCTAAATTCATCTATTAGTATCATCATCTAACCTACCATTAATTTGTCTTATCCAAGAGAAATGCATGAGACTTTATCATATGCTTTGCTGAAGTCAAAATAAGCCATATATAGCATTTCCCTTATCTGCTAGTTTTTTTTTTTATTTTGTCCAAAAAAAGTATGTTTAGCTTGGTATGACCTGTTCTTAATGATACGTTATGGCCTCTTTATGATCATCAATTTCTTTTCTAGGTGTTCACTAACCATTCTTTTAATAATATGTTCTGGAGGGCAGCTAGGTGACACAGTGAGTAAAGCGCCGGCCCTGGAGTCAGGAGGACCTGAGTTCAGTTCTAGCCTGAGACACTTAACACCCACACAAAAATACTAGCTGTGTAACCTTGGGCAAGTTACTTAACCCCAGTTGCCCTCCAAAAGGTAAAAAAAAAAAAAATGTTCTGGAATTTTTCCAAGAATTGAATTTAATTAAAGCTCACTGGCCTATAATTATTTTTGAAAACCAGGAAAATGTTTCCCTTTTTCTAGTCTTGGGGTACTTTTCATTTTTCCACATTTTCCATAGCCTTTCACATATTATTGAACATTAATGTCTCAGCAATCACATACCCCAGTTCTTTCAGTAATGTCAGACAATTTCAGCTGGACTAGGTGACTTTAACTCATCAAGGTCAGCTAGGTGGTCTCTTACTATCTTATTATGTATATCTTTACTGTTAATTCCTCTTTAGTAATTTTTCATTCTGTCCCTTTAGTCTCCTTGACAGAGAACATAGAAGCAAAATAAGGGCTGAGCAGCTTCTCCTTTCTGGTCAGTTATCACTCTCCTATCTACCCACAGGAAATAGTTCTCTCCAGTATTTCCCCAAGTATTTCTCCCCAGAATTTTTCTCCCTATGGGAAGTATTTCTCTTTGTTTCCTTGGAATTTCATTCTTCAGAGTTTCATATCCCACCTGGGTGGACTTTGCCCATAGAATTTTAGCATATGCAATACTGCCTGTGTTTTCTCTGAATCCTTTGAAATTTTCTCTTCCAAAATCCATTTATGACTTTTCTCTCTTCTATCACAAATTCTACTCTGGAATGGCCACTTTTCTTGAACTGTCACTCTATATCACAATTGTTTCTAGTGAATGTAACTTTAACAACTTAGAAGTACCCTCAAAGAAATTTCTGTGCATTGAGACCCTTACAAAGTGTGAATTTTTATCATCTGTTAATATGACTAATATTTCTCAAACTAGTAAAAACCACACACAGCATTAACATCCCACATTTTCTTGCTTTTCAGACAAGGGCATGACTGATAATGTAAACAGAGAGCAAAACACCGAAAGAAGCCACAAGGAGGCAAGAGAGAAAAGAAGTCCAGACACTCATGTGCCTAGAAATTTACAACTACATGAAAAAAGAGTTCAGATGAAAAGAAAAAGGCAAGATCTTCAAGAAACTACCTGTAGTCAAGATCTGAGTTCCTCTATAAGTGTAAACAAGGATTTACAGAATCAATCACAGCAAGAGGATTCTCCTGATCCTAAAGCTTCCAAGATTCCAGGTTTATTTTAACTTGTTATTCTTTTCTCCCAAACTTCCTTATTTCTGAAGAGGGTACCACCATTCTTCTAGTCCACCATTTTTGTAACCTCTGAGTTATCTGCAATTTGTCATTCCCCTTCAGCTCACATACCTAATCAGTTGTCATATCTTGTTTCTACCTTCACAACATCTTTTGTGTCTGTCCCTATCTCTCTATTCATATAGTCACCACCCTAGTTCATGCCCTTACCACCTTTTATTTGTATCTCTGTAACAGTCTCCTAGTTGATATTCCTGTGGCAACACTACCCCCCCCCCATAAACCATCTTCCTTATAGCTGCTAAAGTGATTTTCCTAAGATGCAAATCTAGCTCTATCACTTCTCAGCTCAGCAAACTCCCATGGATCCCTGTTTCAAGGATCAAATATATAACCTTGTGTTTTGTCTTTATAAAGACCTTCACAACCTGATTCTGATCTACCTGTCCAGCCTTACTAAACATTACTCCCCTTCCTGCACTCTGAGGTTCAGTCACATTGACTTACTTTCTGCTCAATACTCCATCTCCTGTCTTGGTACCTTTGCACAGACTGTTTTGCATGCCTAAAATGCATTCCTTCTTCACCTCCATTTCTTAGAAACCCTTATTTCCTTCCAACTCAAGTATTACCTTTTGCCTGAAGCCTTTCTAGATCTCTTGAGCTGCTAGTGCCTATGAAACTCCACCCCAGCCAGTTACTTTGTATTTATTTTACCCCCAGTTTGTATATTCTAACTGTGTGTGTACATGTTATCTCTCCTAAGAGAACGTAAGTTCCTTGAGGGAAGAGGTGGTTTCATTTTTGTCTTTATCTTCCTAGGACCTAGCACAGTGCTTGGCACATAGCAGGTGCTTAATAAAGACTTGTTGATTAATTGATTCTGAGGATCATATGAGATAATCGTAATAATAATAATAATAGCATTTACATAATGCTTTAAGGTTTGCAAAGCACTTTACAATCTCATTCTATCCTCATAATAACCCTGGGAGGCAAGTGATATTATCCCCATTTTACAGATGAGTCAGGGAAAATTTAAATTACACAGTTTATTAGGATCTGAGGTCAGATTTGAACTCAAGTCTTCCTGAATTCAGGTCCAGTTCTCTATCCATTGCAACACTTAGCCATGCTATGATAAAAGTAGTACTGTAACAATAGTACTCTGATTAATTATTGTCCTGACTATATAGGGTCTATAGATGAGCACTGAATGTGTCTTTATGAGTCAATTTGGCTTTTTTCAACAGTCTTAATGGTCAAGTAATATGTCATTACTTTAGTAATGAGATCTATGAGGAGAGGTGGAGAACCTGTGACCTCAAGGCCACATGTGACCTTCTAGGTCCTTGGGTACAGCCTTTTGAATGAGTCTAAGTTTTACAGAACAATTCCTTTTATTAAGGAGATTTCATTGATATAAGGAATCCCTAGTGAGGAAACTCATGCTACCAATGCAAATCAGCATCTGTTTTGTCATTTGTAGTCCTAGAGAGTTATCTGAGGGTGTTGAGAGATTCAGTGCTCTAGGTCACACAGCCAGTATGTATCAAAGGACTTCAGCCCAGTGTCTCTTGACTCCAAGGCCTTCTCGCTATCCATTGTGTCATGCTGCCTCTGATTTTTTGTCCATATTCTACTATATGTCCTCCATAGAAGACCTATCCAATGTACTAGAGACTTTCCTCTAACTAGGTCTTTTCTTTATTGATGTTACTTTGTTCCTCTGACAATATAAGAACCAACTTGACTCAGATCTCACATTGAGAGTCTCAAGTATACTTGAGCATCTGGGTGGGTGTGATAGCCATATGTGACATTAGGATATCAACAGTTAACTTTTGTCCATAGCACCTCTACTCCCTTTTCCACTACTACAATCACTGAAGAAGTAAAAGAGGGTCACACAGGGTTGAGGGCCATTTTGTACTTTTCTTGGTATTGTGGGTTAGCATGACGAATGAATTCATCTCCTAGTGGCCTGTATCCTGGTAATGAGCCTCGCCATCCTTAGTTAGAGGGGTTCTCCAGCAGCAGGTGCTATTTGTCTCTGGGAGCACACTCAAAGCCTTTCCATTTCTCTAACTAATTAGGACCTGTGGCCTCCTTGCTAAGTCTATAAGTGACTCACTGGGATCCTTTAACTATAGGACTCAATTCTAACATTCTAAAAGTTGGAAATCACAAAACCTTCTAGAGCTTGTGCTCCATTGTCATCCCCTTTTCTATTTCTGGTTTCATCCCATGATTAAGTGTCAAAGTAAGACCTGTGGTAGGGTTAATCATAATCATACCTATTGAATAGTGACCTCTGCCCATAGCTACTAAAAATAATGTTTCATGACTCACTAATAGTAAGTCACTATGAATAACACAAAACATTCTATGTGGTATATTATCAATCTATATTGCATATAGCTTACAAAAATTTAAGTTAGACAATTTGTTTTTCCCTGTCTTCCCCCTCACATACATACAATTCAATTTTACGTTTGAACATGTGTGAAAAAAATGACAGAGATAAAAGGTTACAGGATTTGTGTGTCTCTGACCACACCCTTTCAAGCTGAGGGCAGAGTTCAGACTGCCACCTTTGTAGAGGAAACACAGCTAAAGTACTTGTACCAGGGAAGCTATGTCAAATCAAAACATCAAAAAACTCATTGGGACTCCACTTACTCTTTTACATTGAAACTGGAAAGTTTGCTATCTACCCCCAGAAAGAGAACATGAACTCTGAATTAAAATTGAAATATAATTTTATCATTTTAAATTTTTTTCTGACTTTTTTTGCAATATGACTAATATGGAAGTGTTTTGCATGATTTCACATGTGTAATTGGTATCATATTGCTTTCCTTTTTCAGTGGGTGGGGGAGGGGTGGCAGGGAGGGAGAAAATGTGGAACTCAGTTTTTTTTAAAGCATGTTTAAAAAGTAATTTTTTCTAAAGAAAAAGAAATTGGGTAGTTTGTGGTTTTATCTGGTGTAAAGAGTAGACCCTGTATAACCCTAGCAAGTTATTTAACTTCTCTGAGCCTTAATCTCCTCATTTGTAAAGTGAATAGGGTGAACTAGGTGACTTTCTAAGGTCACTTTCATTTTGACATGTTCCTATGACCCTCTTCAGAATGTAAGATTCATGGGGCCATAGGTTCCTCTAGCCTTGGAGCCATTTCAGAACCTACTTTGTGAACTCTTGGGACCTTCTTCATTTTTCTTTTAAAAGTATTTTATTTTTTTCCCAATTATGTGTCAAGACAATTTTTAGCATTTATTTTTACAAGATTTTGACTTCCAAAATTTTCTCATTCTCTCTCTTCCCTCCCCTCTTCTTAAAATGGTAGGCAATTTGATGTGTTATATATGTATAATTATGCAAAACCTATTTTCATATCAGTCACAGTTGTGAAAGAAACAAATAAAAGGAAAAAGAACCATAAACAAACTAAGTTTAATAAGTGTGTGCTTCAATCTGCATTCAGAGTCCATCAGTTCTTTATCTGGATGTGGACA
The DNA here is from genome assembly GCF_028583685.1 of Petaurus breviceps papuanus. NCBI lineage: Eukaryota > Metazoa > Chordata > Mammalia > Diprotodontia > Petauridae > Petaurus > Petaurus breviceps. Next base: position 59,397,823 of record NW_027185764.1, on the reverse strand, counting down.
GCATTTTCTATCCTGAGTCCTTTGTACTTGTCTTGGATCATTGTGGTGCTGGGAAAAGCTGAGTCATTCCCAGCTAATCATCACACAGTGTTGCTGATATTGTACAAGATGTATTCCTGCTTCTGCTCATTTCACTTGACATCAGTTCATAAAAATCTTTCCAGGTTTTTCTGAAATTTGCCTGCTTGTCATTTTTCATAGCACAATAGTATTCCATTACATTCATATACCACAACTTGTTTAGCCATTCCCCAATTAATGGGTATTCCCTCAATTTCTAATTCTTTGCCACCACACAAAGAGCTACTATAAATAATTTTGTACATGTGGGTTCTTTTCCCTTTTTTATAATCGCTTTGAGATACAAACCTAGTAGTGGTATTGCTGGATCAAAGGGTATGCACTGTTTTGTTGGCTTTTGGGCATACATAGTTCAAAATTGCTCTCCAGAATGGTTGACTCAGTTCAGAACTCCATCCGCAATGCATTAATGTCTCAATTTTCTTACATTTTCTCCAACATTTATTGTTTTCTGTTTTTGTCATATTAACCAATCTGATAGATGTGAGGTGGTACCTCAGAGTTGTTTTATTTTGCATTTCTCTAATCAAAAGTGATTTAGAGCACTTCTTCACATGCCTATAGATAGCTTTTATTTCTTTGTCTGAAAACTGCCTATTCATATCTTTTGACCATTTACCAATTGAGGAATAATAGCTTGTATTCTTATAAATTTGACTTAATTCTCTATATATTTGAGAAGTGAGGCCTTTATCAGAGAAATTGACTGTAAAGATTATTTCCCAGCTTTTTGATTTCCTTCTAATCTTGGTTGCATTGGTCTTGTTTGTGCAAAAGTGTTTTAATTTAATATAATCAAAATCATCTATTTTACATTTTGTAATGCTCTCTATCTCCCATTTGGTCATGAATTCTTCCCTTCCCCATAGATCTGACAGGTAGATTGTTTCTTGTTCTTCTAATTTGCTTATGGTGTCACCCTATATGTCTAAATCATGTACCCATTTTAACCTTATTTTGGTATACAATGTGAGATGTTGGTCTATATCTAGTTTGTGCTGTTATTTCCTAGTTTTCCCAGCAGTTTTTGTCAAATAGTTCTTATCCCAAGTGTTAGGGTCTTTGGATCTATCAAACACTAGGTTATTATGAGTCATTTACTACTGTGTCTTATGTACCTAACCTATTCCACTGATCTACCACTCTATTTCTTAACCAGTACCAGATAGTTTTGATGATTAATGCTTTATAATATAGTTTAAGACCTGGTATTACTAGATCACCTTCCTTTGTAATTTTTTTCATTAATTCCCTTGATATTCTTGACCTTTTGTACTTCCAGGTGAATTTTGTTGTAATTTTTTCTAGCTCTATAAATTTTTGATAGTTTCATTGGTATGGCACTGAATAAGTAGGTTAGTTTAGGCAGGATTGTAATTTTTGTTATATTAGCTCAGCCTAGCCATGAACAATTGATATTTTTTTCAATTGTTTAGATTTGACTTTATTTGTGTGGAAAGTGTTTTATAACTGTGCTCTTATAGTTCCTGGGTTTATCTTAGCGGATAGACTCCCAAGTATTTTATATTGTTTTCAGTTATTTTCAGTGAAATTTCTCTTTCTATCTCTTGCTATTGGGCTTTGCTGGATATATAAAGAAATGCTGATGATTTATGTGGGTTTATCCTATATCTTGCAACTTTACTAAAGTTGTTAATTATTTCAAGTATTTTTTTAGTTGATGATTCTCTAGAATTCTCTAAGTATATTATATCATCTGCAAAGAGTGATAGTTTTGTTTCCTCATTGCTTATTCTAATTCCTTCTGTTCTTTTTCTTCTCTTATTGCTATAGCTAATATTTTCCAGTACAATATTGAATAGTGGTGATAATGAGCATCCTTACTTCACAACTGATCTCATTGGGATGGCCTCTAGTTTATCCCCATTACAGATATGCTTCCTTATGGCTTTAGATAGATACTGTTTATCATTTTAAGGAACACATCCCTTATTCCTATGTTCTCTAGTGCTTTTAATAGGAATGGATGCTGTATTTTGTCAAAGACTTTTTCCTGCATCTATTGAGATAATCATATGATTTCTGTTGGTTTTGTTATTGATACGGTCAATTATGTTTTTAGTTTTCCTAATACTGAACCAACCCTGTCTTCCTGGTATAAATCCCACCTGGTTATAGTATGTAATCCTTATGATATATTGCTATATTCACCTTGCTAGTATTTTGTTTAAAATTTTTGCATCTGTATTCATTAGGAAAATTGGTCTATAATTTTCTTCCTGTTTTAGCTCTTCCTAGGGAATTTCTTTCTTGAAAGTTAATGAACTGGTAAAAATTATGAAATCTCTAAGGTGAAGGACCTATAATTCTAAATTCCCATTTTTAAAAAGTTTCCTTTGTACCTACCCTCATGGTTATAAAAGACCTATAACCTCTTTATGAAGTCTGTGAACCATTCCATTACAATCTTTAGGCAATGAGGTACTCAACTCCAACTTTGCCTGTGTTTTAAAAAGCTGCTTCATTGCTGTTATTGCATAGCTGATTGTGTTGAAAGATGTGGGGCTTGCCTACAGCAAAGTAGTGTCTGCAAGAGTCTAATTTTCCTGAAACACATCCCCTGTGGATCTGTTTGTGTGGTATGTACCCCTGGGTAAGCCTCAAATGCTTGATAATGCTGCTAACTTACCAGAGTCCTTGGCAAAGAAGCCAAGGGTTTGGTAGTAGTGAATTTGTCACATGGCCATTGATAATGTCCTCATCCTTGACAACACTTTTGCAGCTATTTTCTATTCTCTTAAGTGTGTTTATGTAAGAAATTGTGGGATTCTGTCAGTTAGGGATCCCTGGGATCTGATCCTTAGAACATACTCTATAGTGACCAGCTATTTGGGGCGGGCATAGTAGGAAGGGACTGTGTATTTCCTTGTCTCTGATATGCAATATTCTTGGGCTGTCATCTTCATCTCCCTCTGACTGAAACCCTAGACTCCATTCCTTATTTTGCCAAGGTCCAAGTCTCTAAGTATTTCCTTGCAATCTTCTTTCCACCCTCTCTTCCCCCCTCCTACTTTCCAGTACCCTTTTTGTATTGCTTTCCCCCATTAGAATGTCAGCTCCTTAAGGGCAGGAACTATCTTGCTTGCTTGTATTTGTATCCCCAGTGCATAGCTCAGACCCTGACCTCAGTCAAACTGAGATCTGTTAAAGACCTTACCCTAAAAAGGCCAAGGCCTCCCACTGCATCCTGGGCCATCTCCAGTTGTCCTGATATGTATCTTGCCACTGGACCCAGATGGCCCAGAAGAGAAAGTGAGGCTGGTGACTTTGCACAGTCCTCCCTCACTTAACTTCAGTTCATTTGCATGTCATGACATCACCCCCTGATGTCATGGTCCTCTTGGAGAATGAGGGACAAACAACAGCAACAGCATAGCACAGACCCTGGAACATAAGGAGTGCTCAATAAATGGTTTCTCTCTTCATCCCATCTAGCTAACTCGTTATCCTATTGGAGATTTTCCTTTTATTCTCCAATAAGCCTCCTTTATAGTTTTGGGGAATTCTGAGATGCAGTACTGGGTCTTTCCCCTCTATTAAGGGCTACACATTTAAAATAAAGTTTTGCAAGTTCCTTTGAATATGGCTTGAGGCTACAGTGTCTGTGTCACTAAGCCATGTAATGTTCTGTGCAAGTATAACACCATTCAGTAGTTTAGCTAGTTTTAAAGCATTGCCATTACAAGTTAATCATCTGACTCTGTTTCTAAAGATTGTGAGGCCATATATGCAAATGATATTTTACTAAGGGCAAAAAAAAGGTCAGGAAAAATGAATTAGAGTAAAGCCTCATTAATCTGAATTGCAAGGAATTATGAAAAAAGAAATTTCAGATGGTATACTTTATTTTTTATAAAAGAAAAATAGAGCATATAATGGGCTAGAGGATAGTAGTTCCTTTAAATTATACTAGAAATATTAGGTAGAAATTACCTGTTGCAACTCTTAAATCTAATAAATCATAATGTAACTTTAGGACAGCAAAATTTTTTAGAATACTATCATCAAAAAAAATTTGGTCCATTTTAGGTCTCACCACCATGGAATTATTGAGAACAGTGATGAACATTGCACTAGAATTTTAAATGGTTTTCAGTCAGGAAGATCATGAATTAACTTAATGGAAAGTAATGTTCTGAGATGAATATAGTGAAATAGATGAAGCATTACTATTCCACCACCCCCCCCCCGCCCCGAGTTAGAACTCAGAATAATTCATTTGTGTGTGCATTTGCATCAAACACCTTAGTGAGATATCTGCTGCAATTCGGGATCAGCCTGACATGATTTGAAAAGCCCTGGACTCAGAGCCAGAAGACCTAGGGTTATGTCCTGGCTTTGTGATCTCCTCATTGAACAACATTATTAACAGTAAGAACATGGATGAACCTCGTCAGTCTGAGCCTTGGTTTTTCTCATCTATAAAATGGGCTCAAGATAGGTAGATAGATGATAGATAGATAGATAGATAGATAGATAAATGGATAACACATTTATTAAGTATTTGCTATGTTCCCGGCACTGTGCTAAGCCCTGGAATCCAAAGCAAGATAGTCCCTGCACTCAAGCTTACATTCCAATAGGGAAAGAAAGGAAGGAGCGGGCATGATGATATGTTGTGGGCCCTGGCAAGATAAGGTGAAAACTTACCTATCAGAAGCATGAAACCCAGGAGTAGAGACCAAGTTTCCACTGAGGTGGAGATGATCATAAAGTAGTATAATAATACTCATCCTTCTGATAGGCAGTGTGGCATAGTGGATAGAGTTGGATTTTGATCCAGGAAGATCTGGTGTGTACTGGCTTTAAGACACAGGGCATGTCACTTAACTTCTAAGTACTCTAAACAAAGACTATAAGTGGCAGACAAGGTGCTAGCCTATTATTGGTATATAGAGTTTACTTATCTGGAAGTTCCCTATAATATCAATGAGATCACAGGTTCAGTCCCAATCCTTGCTCCTACCTACCTCTCAGGGTTCTTTATGTAGAAAGTGCTTAGTACATATAAATGTGAATTATTATTATTATTATTATTATTATTATTATTATTATTATTATTATTATTATATCCTTAGAACCTTCAGCATTTGGCAAAGAGGATAACCAGGTCTTGCCTAACAAACCTAGTTGCGGAACAGTAACTAAAGTCCATAAGAGGAATGCCAAAGGCAAAAGTCGTCTGCATTTAGCTGCCAAGAGAGGAGACTTGTTGCTAGTCAAAGCACTAATTGAATCTGGAGCTCATCTAAACCAAAAGGATAATGCAGGTTTGCATCATTCATTTTTCTAGTCAGCTTTATAATTTAAACCCCTTAAAAGATGTATATATCATTTTAAAATTTTGTCTTTTGTTACCACAGACTTTGGACAATTAATATTAATATGGATCATTTGGGGTGGGGTAGGAGGAGGGCAGGATGACTAAATCAGTGCTCCTAGGGAGATGGCCCCCAAATCTGAGTGTTTGGTGGCCCATAGCTTTAGCCCTTAATATTGGCCTGATGGACCATCTCCACCTCTCTAGAAACTCACAGCTTCTTGTGGATCAGGAAGATTCCCTTCCTCCCTAAGTCAAGGCTCTTGTATAGTTAGAATTCTTTCCTGTTCACTTTGGCAGAGTAGAAAAAATTTTACCTGGGATCCAATCCAGCCTCTGCTTCGCCAATCACTTCACCTCTCTGGGCATCCATTTTCTGGATTGTAAAATAAAGATGTCCTCTGAGGTCCTTTCCTTGCCTCTGGTCTGTGATGATTCTATGATCTCACATCTTCCCTGATGGTGTTCACTCCATTCTAGCCTGCCTTCACACATCATCGTCATCATTCCTTTGGAATCATGGCTGGTTGATGCATCGATTAAGTTCTTAATTCTTTCAAAGTTGTTTTTTCTTTACAATTTTGTTACTGTATAAATTGTTCTCCTTGTTCTACTCACATCATTCTGCATTACATCATTCAAGACTTGCCAGGTTGTCTGAAACCATCCTTTCTTCATTTCTTAAATTGAAATAATATTCCATTACATTCATTTACTATGAATTGTTCAGCTATTTCCCATTGATGGGCACACCATCTTAGTTTCCAGTTCTCAGCTTCAACAAAATTGTATAAGTATTTTTTATGTGGATGAGTCTTTTCCCTATTTCTTTGATGTCTTTGGGGTATTAGCCTGTTACTAGTATTGGTGGAGGTATATACTTCATTAAACAAACATCATCAGCCATTTTCATGCTCCACATATACAGAAAATTCCCAGACTCACTCCATTAATAAAGAAGATTGTAACAAGGATATGATATGAGTGTGGGTTCTTAAGCAGTGATTCCTGCAGGGTGTATGATTTGATGCTAAAGATTATTTCCTTTGGTTTTGTTAGGATGGACAGCACTTCATGAGGCAGCTAATAAGGGATTTAGTGAAGTGATGGTGGAGTTATTGAAAGCTGGTGCTAATGTTAATAGTGAAAGCCTGGATGGACTTTTGCCTATACATAATGCTGTTTCAGGTAATCATTTAAAGGTACGGTGCTCATTATATTTGCATTTTTGTATTTTTTTTCCCCTATAGGAAAATGGGAGGGGGAATTGAAGTTATTTTTAACTGATACCTAAAATACATTCTTAAAATACTGTACATGGGAATTTACTTGAAATGATAAATGAATATTAGAATTTGTGTAAGGGCTTAAACATCATTGCATCTTAATAAGAATGACTTTCCTATTTGATTTTCATAGCACAAAGCACATTCTATGTCAGAGCAAGCCCAAGAAACCCAAAGTACAACATGGACATTAAAATATAAGTTACAGATGGCTACATTTCTAATAAATTCATATTTAACTTCTTTAAAAGTATTATTTGTTGTGCAGACAAAAATCAAATGAATGAAATCCATAATGTTATTTATCAGAATTCCTTAGTGGGTTTAGGGTTTTGATGAAATGGAGACCAACAGGAGTTGTCTTTTTTTGTTTTTGTTGTTGTTCTGGCTTTTTCTTCTTGGTTTTCATTCATCACAGCTGTGGTAACAATGTAGAAGGAGAGAATTCCTGAAAGGATCCAAGATGTTTCAATGAAAACAGATTCCAAATACGGCTTCTAGAAATCTGTTAACTAGAAATGAACATTTTTGTTTGGGAAGCTGGGGTGGAGACTTATAGAAATAGATCATTCAAAAACTTATAGAAAAAAACATCTTGGCTTAATAAAGCTGGTTGCCTGATCAACCTAGCCAGGATATAAACAGAGAGGGAATTGTTTTGATTATTAACTGATGGTATCTTCAATTCTTATCTTAAAAAATGCCTGGGGACCTTTGTTTAAAGCATCAGGGTGACATGAAGACTTTCACACCATTTTTAGACTATGTATAGTCAAAGCATGATAGTACAAGGAGCAATGATGCAAAACTTGTAATTTGCAGAGTTGTAAAGATAAAAGACCATCATTGAAGAATGATGCCAGGGGATGGCCTAATGTTTAGGGCTGCTCCCTTTACCCATGTAAAGTACTTTTTTTGCCTTGAGATATGTAAATTAAGAAAGCATTGGTGAAATTGTAAGGTTATTTGGTCAAGGGAATTAGAGATGGCAAAGAAGAAAAAATCATTAAAGGTGATGAAGTAATGGCAATTGAGAAAAGTATTATTGCTGTGAAAATGGCAACCAAGATAAAAAGAAACTCATTATCCTGATCCCTCTTCTCCCCTGCCCCAAATGTATATGGAAGCAGCTAAGGGCTGAAAATTAAGCCAGGAGTTAAAATATGTGGGTTCTAGAAAGTTATTTAACTTCCCCTTTCTCATTTTCTTCACATTTTAAAAAAGAGGGTTGTACCTGTCCTAGATGATCCTCATTATTCCTTCTAGTTATAAAAGCCTATGAATTGGTGAAAATGGCTATGTATATTTTCTTTGGTGCTCTTCTCTATCTTCTTCCCCTAACTACAGCATCATTCCTACTTCAAGAAAAAATGCTGTAAAAATGTTTAATGTATGTGTAGTTACACGTATATGTGTAGTCACACCTCTCACAAAGGGAGTGTGCATGGTGTGCTTTGGGCTGGCTTCCTAACACGAGCCTTTCCTCACTCTGGGAAGTCCAAGTTCCCTGAGAAGGGCTATCATCTTAGAGTCACCCTTGAATTCTCTAAAGGTCCTAGATATAATCCTGTTGTGAGGGATTATATACACCTACTCCATCATAGCTCTCCAAACACCCACAAGCACAGCCACTCATAATTATGATGTCATGGATTTTAAAGTTACCATTTACTTAACAATAATTATTGTTGTTGTTCAGTCATTTTCAGTTGTGTCCAACTCTTTGTGACTCCATTTGTGGTTTTCTTGGCAAAGATACTGGAGTGGTTTGCCATTTCCTTCTCCAGCTCATTTTATAGATGAGGAAACTGAAGCAAACAGGGTTAAGTGACTTGCCCAGGGACACACAGCTAGTAAGTATCTGAGGCCAGATTTCAACTCAGGAAGATGAGTCTCCTTGACTTCAGGCCTAGCACTCTGTGCACTGTGCCACCTAGCCATCTCAACAATAGTTATTTATATTATATAACAATAAAATGACCATTTTATACAATTACCATTATAAAGCAAAATTTCCATTTACTTAATAATGAGGTGAAAACAATAATATCAGAGATATTTATATACAGTGATAATATATGCCCTCCTACCTAATCTACACATAAATTTGTCACATGTTCTTGTCAATGCACTTAATATCTATGGGGAGAGTAGGCATACAATTAAAAAAATCTCTTAAGTAGGTCCATGAGTGTGGAAAGCCCATGTGTTGGGAGTAACTCATAACTCTGGAACTGTCAGTATCTTTTTTCTGACTCAGGAGTTATCCAAAAAAGTTTTTGCTGCATGTGACTTTTGTGTTAAACAGATGTTTCCACTACTAAGTTGAATCTTCCATGTCATGCCTGGTTAATACCTCACTAAGCACGTTGTCTAAACCAGCTAGTCACTCTAATAGGTAACTTCTTTGACTCTCTGCCTCCAATCTCTTCCTCTGGTTAACTGGACTTACTTCTTAATAGCAGCTTTACTCTTTATTACTTTTAGCTTTAAACCTAGCTGATCCAGTTCTAAAACATGTCCTTTCATCTCTCTTATCTTTATGGGTTGAAACTCTGGGTCTTCTCTGCAAATGACCCTACCTTAGCTTATAGTCAGTAATTAAACTCATCTTCTCTCTATGATCAAGTAAATGACATTTATCCCATATTGTAGAATGATTCTTGTATCCATTTTACCCCAGCTAATAATTTAAGAAGCTCTCCAACTCTTCATATCTACACATCACTGAAGCATATTGTGTTCTTCATTTACTACTGTATTCAACAGCTTGTCACATTCAAAATGAACAACTGCTGTCTTAGAACTGTTAGACTGTACTTTAGTAACTGATTGTTTTAAAATTCTAAGCATGCCCATATTCCAGACAAATAAACTATTAGAAACAGATATATATGTTCCAGACTCGTGTATATAAGGTTTTCTTTTAAATATTTTCCTATACACTAGGGAAGGGGTGGGGAATCTGAAGTCTTGAGGCCACATGTGATCTTCTAGGTCCTTGGGTGTGGCCTTTTGACTGAGTCCAAGTTTTACAGAACAAATACTTTTATTAAGGGGATCTGTTCTGTGAAGTTTGGACTTAAAGGCCCACACTTGAGGACCTAGAGGGCTACATATGGCTTTGAGGCCGTAAGTTCCTCACCTTTGTACCAGAGGCATGTTGAGAGCCAGGGTTTACAGGATCAGCTTTGGAGTCTGGGAGACCTAGGTTCAAGTGCTGCTTCAAATACATATTGGCTCTTTGACAATGAACAAGGCATTAAACTCTCCCATGACCCCAGTCAAATCTCTAAGACTGAAAATTATAGAGAAGCTAATGATATGCATAAATATAGGATGTTTCCATTCCAGATGTTTCCCAACAATAATGAACTCACAGATGCAGGGAAAAAGGGGGCATGTGATAGCATCAATATCTGTACTCTCCTTTTCTCCTCTCACCACCTATACTTTTTAACCCTTTCCCTTTCCTTTCCCCTTTTGCAAACCCTACATTTTTTCATCACTATTGACTTCTATTTGTCATCTACTCCCTCCCTCTTCTTTCTATTTTTTCCCCCTAAGATTGGATGGTCAGCTAGGTGGTGCAGTGGATAGAGTGCCCGGCCTGAAGTCAAGAAGACTCATTTTCATGAGTTCCAATTGTCCTCACCCACCTATTAACTGTATGACCTTGGCAAAGTCATTTAACCCTGTTTGCCTCAGTTCCTCATCTATAAAATGAGCTGGAGAAGGAAATAGTCAACTATTCTAATATCTTTGCCAAGAAAACCCCAAATGGGGTCACAAAGAGTTAGACTTGACTGAAAAATGACTGAACAACAACAAATAGGGTATTGAGAAAGAAGAATGAAATTCAAAGGAATGAAATGAATGAATGAAAATAATGGAATAAAAGAAATGAAAATGGAATAAAAAGAGAATGATGAAGAGAGAAATATATAGACTGAAATGGTAAGAGCTGTCTTGATCCTGTGTGCATAGCAGATATCTCACTGGATTTCTTTGATTTAAAAAAAATCATTCTTTGCATGAACTTCTTCAGAGTTGGAATGACTAGACAACTAATTTTTGTGGTTATCTTTTCTTTAAAATGCTATCACCTGGCCCTCACTCATTTGTAGGACCACTGAAAGCTACCCCAAAGTCCAGACTTGCTTTTTTGCCATTGTTTCAACACAAAAATTGTGATAATGTGTTAATGGAAAAAGGTTAGAAACAGGTCTTATTTTAATAAGTAGGCAGAATTTATGATGGCCTGTATGTCATAATTTGAGTGATCCAGAAAGATTTCCCCATTTAAAATATCTCCATCAAAGGGTGGGTGATGAGGAAGGTAGGGAAAGAATCTGGAATTCAAAGGTTTAAAATCAAATGTTTAAAATATATGTATATTATTATTATTTTACATGTAACTGGGAAATAAGATATACAGGGCACTGGGGCATAGAGATCCACCGTGCTCTACTAGAAAGTTGGAGGGGGAATGGGGAAAGATATGGGAGAGAGCAGATTGGGGGAGGGGATATTCAGTGGGATCACTGTTTTGGGGTGGTGGGTAGGGGGAAAATGGAGAGAAAATTTGTAACTCAAAATCTTGTGGAAATGAATGATGTAAACTAAAAAATAATAATAATAAAACGTCTCCATCACCATTTGCCAGTAAAGATTTACTCTTTGGATAATGTTATTAGTTCCAGAAGTATTCTTCTAAAATTTATAGGTCTCTGAGAAGTTGTGAAATGAATAGAATGATAAGAATACTTCTTATCCTGAATCTCTATACTTTGAATCAAAATCACTGTGGAAAATTTTTTGGTGATTTGGCATCAAAAGCCCTTACAGATGACTTTCCTTATCTGTTGGTGGCTTTTTTAACTACATAGCAGCTTTAAACTGTCTTTTCCCCCTTAAAAGCAGATTAATCTAAATAAGTAAATAATTTGTAGCTCCTTCTGCCTTCTCTCATCATGACTTTCCCTATCTCTCCATTTATGGGCACAATTATAAAGGGAAAGATGATATTTATCTATTGTATTTTTACATCAGTAGCATGGATCCTGTGACACTCCACAATCAAAAGACGATTTCTCTTTTGAGAAGTAAAGTTTCTAGACTAACCCACAAAAACTTAATTCGTCCATAATACAACTGAAAAAAAAACATTGTTTCAAATTAACAATCATTTATAATAGCTTCTCTAAGAAATATATTTTCAGTTACATGTAGGGTTTTCAAGAAACAAATTTCCTGCTTAGTAGTCTTTGTTATTTTTATTTTTCATGGTAGGGGAATGGAAATAGGCACTCTCAGTCAGGAGTATCTTAACTTTCACATCTTCATAAGATATGGAACTTCTCAAATTAGTTAATTCCTAAATGTCCTGGATTTGGGAATAAATAGCAATGACCCCATGGGGGTTCTTAAACTCCAACTCTGACATTGTGTGTTCTGATTATTTGTACATCAGGTGTTCATGAGTAAAAGTATTCTTTAGTGCTACTAATATTTAGCAACTTTAAGAAAAAGTTTCATTTTAAGTTTTTTTTTTTAAGGGTAGCATATTGAGTAGACAATTCATTTGGCAGAGAAACACATTAATCTTTCTCTCAGCTAACAATGCCTACAGGAAATTGTGGTTTCACTGTTCAGACCACAGGACCATAAATAGGGTATCATTCAATGTGCTACTGGTAGAAATACACCCTAACTGCAGGCACATGACAGAACTGTTAATAATTGAGGACCGAACTTAGAAATGTAAACCTGTCAAGTGCTGACAGTAAACATTACAGAGAGGTGCATTCATCCCTCTTTAGCCATTAGTACTTTATCAATTATCAAAACATCTGATTGGTTTCCAGTATGTAGCTAGTTGACAGCCAGCTAAAGCCTATAGAATAGATACCCTTTGGTAAAAAGGAAAGAAATGGAATAAATTGTTTGTATGGAGTGCTACCCAGTGAGGTTAGAAATGAAGGTAACACTAGTATGGAATAATTTGGGAAATCAGGTATTTGTAGGAGATATGTGGAAAGCCTGAAGGAGAAGGTACAAAGAGAGGGTGCTAGAAAGGAAAGGCAATTTTTACCTGCTTGACCACTTCTGCCTAAAGTTTCAATGGACCTTCTAGATATTATTTTTTGTTGTCAAACCCACTCATCTTTGCTGTCTATCCCAGAGTGACTGATGTTAGAAATTTCAGGCCATGTTAAGATGAGGGGGAAGGGAAAATATAGGTGAAAGGAGAGATCTTTGAGGACGTAGACTGCACAGCTGTGACAGTTCTAAAATTATACTAATTTTACCAAGAAAGTAGCTGCTTTGTGCTAATATTGGAATGTAATACTTACTCCTAAGAGCTAATGTTTGTATAACTTTTCAAACTTCTCAAGTGACCAAATATTCAAGTCTGTGCAATGTAACTCTTGTTATTTGCCACAGGTCATTTTAATGCAGTTAGAGCAACAATTGCAATGTTTTCAAGTCTTTTCTCTTTAGTTGTTTTAGAGAAACAAACCCTGTTAAAGAAAATGATTGTTTGGAGTTATCATTCTAGGCATCAAAATGCAGGCAAATGTTTTACTGAACAGAATTCCAAAACCTAGTTTTGGACATGATGATAGCAGTTATTACTAAATGTGTGTATGAAGATGACAACCTTAACAACCCTTTCTAGGCTGCTGAGATCCTGCTGCAACATGGTGCAAACCCTAATCAGAAGGACAGGGATCAAAAGAGTGCCCTGGATAGAGCAGAGGATGAAAAGATGAAGAAGCTGTTGAAGTCTTACAGTGGAAATGAAACTAGAGAGATTTGTCACAATAAAGTTACTGGTAGGTTGTTTTTTTCTTACAGAGTTTTATATATAGTATATATAAATAGGTATATATCATATACATACACGTATATACAAAGACATGTATATGTATATACACATGGGTATGTACACCCATATAACCATATACATGTACATACATTGATACAGATATATGTATATACCTATATATGTATGTGTACACATAAAAACACATGTGTATATAAAAAGACTTGTATATCTGTGTTTCTGTGTATCTTTGTTCAGGACAGGCATTCTTAACCTTTTTGTTTGTGTCATGGATCCATTTGGCAGTCTGGTGAAACCTATGAACACTGTCTCAAAATAATGATTTCCTGCCTACATTCATAATTGAAGAAAATGTAAATTTCAATTAAAGATTACTGAAAATAATTTTTCCTATGCAAGTTCACAGACTGAAATTTTTCTAGAGATCCCTTGAGGATCTGTGAAGCCCAGCTTAAGAACCCCTGGCTTAGGGAAGCAAAGCTTACACTCTTTAAAATGTTAATATAGTTTGTTTCTTATTTTTATAATATAATTATAATATAAATATAAGGTGTTTCTTATATTTAGTTGTGGAAAAGCTCTTGCTTATTTTTGGAAATGAGCATTTCCACATTTGGTTAACCTTCCAGCTCATTAGTTCATATTGGATTAGTGTTATATTTTAAAATGAAATCCTAATAATTGTACTCTGATCCCTGAAATATTTCACACACACAAAAACCAATTGGAATATGTTGCTTCCTGTGTTAGCATGTAAGCTCCTTGAGGACAGGTGCTGTTCCTTCCATTGTATGCCCCACTACTTAACCCAGAGTTAAGTGCTAGTAGTAAGTGCTTAATAAATCCTTGTTGATTGATTGAAGATTTGTTTGGAGATGCTTCCCAGATGAATATGGTCACCACTAATAGCTAGATTTTTTTTTTAAAGTTCATAATAGATAAAAATTACAAAGCTTTGGAACTTATTTTCTTAAAGTAAAGAAACAACTTTAAATTGTTGGATGCATATGTGTGAGTTTTAAGCATAGATGTTTTTGTGAGGCATTTTTTTTCTTAAAACTTGTGGGTTAACTATATCAAACATGTATCGTTTTAAGCCCTTCGGGATTTTTAAAAAAATCATTTAATCTTTTGGGGCCGAAGTTTCCTCATCTGTAAAAAGGATTGAATGAGCCTCCAAGGTCCTTCCTAGCTTTGAATCCCTATAAGTGCATGGACATTTGAAAACAATCTCATTTTTCATTTTGTGTAGAAAACACCACCCTCACTACTTTGGACTGCCTCTTCTCTTGCCTTGCTATTGTAGTTACTTCACTATAGGCTAATCGGGTCTTAGAGGAAGAGAGAAAGTATGTGGTACTGCTCATTATCTTTCCATACAGAAGCAGTCTGGGCTCTGCACTGGACTAGTTCACCAATTAGCATTCTTAACTGAGAGTGAGTTAGAGAAGAAAGGGGGAGTTTACTTTTGAGCTTTACACTCAAATAAGCTCCTGGTGAGTATGTCTGAAAGGTTTAGTGAGGAAAATATGTTAAACTCTACAGAAAAAAAAGGATTCAGATGCCATTATTTTAGACTTGCTGGCTGGAGGAAGGAGTAAGGGAAGGAAGGAGAGAGCAAAGGAAGGAAGGAAAAAAGAAAACAACCAATTTGTTAAGCCCTATATGCTAGTGTAAGTATCTGAGGTTAAATTTGAACTCAGTTCTTCCTGACAGGATCAACAATCTTTTCATTGTTCCTACTAGGTGCCTACGAGAACATAATAATGAAATCCTAAATAAGGAGTGTGTGAAAAAACAAATCATAAAAACAATAAGTGAAAGAAAATGATAATTATGATAAAGCAAACCAAAATTTAGTAGAATCATAAATTTAGAGGTACATGTATGAGGGACTTTATAGGTTATAAAGTTCAATAGCGTGGTGCCCCCCCCTTTTACCAACGAGGAAACTGAGGCTGAGAGAGGTTAAGTGACATTTGCTAGATGCAGCTAAATCTTCTGATTTATGAGCCAAATATAAATCCATATCTATAAATATAGAATACAAATATACATCCATATCTATATGGATATAAATCCATATCTATATATAATTGAACAAACTCTATGAATTTAGTGACAAAATATTTGTGGCAAAACATACACACACACAATATGTATGTGTGTCTTTATGTATATGGGGTATTCAGGAAGGAGCGGCAACTTTGGTGTGAGTGCTTGCTAAGCCCTTTTGAGGATTGGTCATTCACCTTTTGTGTCCACCTTCACCCAACTCTCATCTGTGACTCCAAGAAACTATAGCATGTGGTGCAACAGCCATACCCAGGTAACCTGTCAACAAACCAACTATACCAGGCTGAGGATAAGTGACAGACTCCAAACCTGTCAGTGAGTTAAGGGGATGTCTACTCCAAACATGTGAAGACTCCCCCCGCCCCCGCCTGCCAGGTGTAATGGGCAGATAAGAACAGTTTGTTCCAACCACCATGAAGGGGGCTGCATTGCAGAGTGCTTAAAGCTTAGTCAGACCTCACAGATGCCAAGGTCATCCACTGCATCCTGGGCCATTGCCAGTTGTCCTGACTTTTGTCCTGCCACTGGACTTTCATGACCCTGGAAAAGAGAGTGAGACTGAGGACTTTGTGCAGCTCTACCTCACATGGGCAAATCTCAAGACATCACTCACTTGTGATGACTTTGGTCTCTGAAAACAAAGGATGAGCAACAACACAGGACCGAGAGGACCCGACTGCATGTTGTTAGCTATCACTTTCTATGTGCACTTGAAAGTAATTCACCTGCATTTCTTTACATGCATTCCATAGCATAGGCTGACCACTGATTTTGAATAGCCTTTACCTAATTAATCTGAATTGATATCAGTCAGTCAATAATCAAGCTTGTATTAAGTGCCTAGGAGACCAAAGGGAACAACTGTCTCTGGGACACGAAGACAAAAATGAAACAGTCCCTTCCCTCAAGGAGCTTACATTCTATTAAGGGAGAGTCATGACCACATGTGAGTGTATATAAAATATAAACAAAATAAATATAAGGCAATTTGGTGGGGGTGGGGCAGGGAAGCCCTAGTGTCTGGGGGAATTAGGAAAGGGCTCCTGTAGATCAGCTTGAGCTGAGATTTGAAGGAAATTGGTCTAATGTGATTGCCTTAACTAAGATAAAAATTTTATGATTAGTTACAGACTTTGTTCAGTGGTGTTATTCCTCTTTCCATTATGGAAGGTAAAGAAGAATTGAGTTCTTATATCTACTTACTATATTTTCTTCTGTTTTATAAAAGCAGAAAAACTTTCTTCAAGGTTAAAAAGACAAAAACAGGAGTCTTGCTGCAAATCTAAATGTGCTGGTCTACTTTCATTTTCACACCAAGACTCGACAAGAGAAAGAGCTCCCATGGTGAGTGAGATTTATATCTTTCATATTCCTCAAGACAGAAAATGCCAGTCCTGTTGTGCCAGCCAGAATTACTTTTGGGTAGCATTTGCTGAGTCATAAGAAAAAGCTGAAGACATTTCATTTTGCTTAAAGCATGCGACAACAGAATGCCAAGAAGAAATTGTGTGATTAACTCTAAATTGCACATAGTATTTATTGGAAGGGATCATAGTGTGCATAATATAAAATAGTAGTTAATATGCTGTTGTCTCTATCACTCCTCTTGGCTTCTCTGTCCCTCCAGTGCTGCCCTCATTCCTTTCTCCCCCAAATGACTGATTACAACAGTGAGTTCTTATAGTACTTCTGGCTGCTATGCTACCACTGCATAGGTGAGCCTTCACTAATCCACCAGTCAGTCATTCAACAAGCATTTATCAAGTACTTACTCTATGCCAGGAATAATAATAATTAGCATTGACAAAGTGTTTCAAGATTTGCAAAGTGCCTTACAAATTTCATTTCATTTTATCCTCACTACAACCCAAAGGAGCAACTGCAATTATTACCCTCTCCCCCTTTCTAGATAAGGAAATGGAGAAGACAGAGGTTAAATTACTTCACCACCACACAGTTATTAAGTGACTGAGACTGGATTTGAACCGCAGGTGCAGCATTCTCCCCACTGCACCACCTAGCGGCTAAGCACTAAGGAATATAAAGGATAAATGTGCCATCCAGGCCCAAGGAGACTGTTAGCTAAGATCAGAATTTTATGATTAGTTGTAAAACTTGTTCTACAAACCTTTAAACAGTTTCCATTCTAATGGGGAAGATAAGATGCCAATAAATAAATAAATACATATAAGATAGAGACAAAGTTGATGGAAATGGCCTCAGAGGGCAGGCACCAGGTGGGGTAGGAACAACAGAAAAGCTCTCTTGCAGAAGAGCACTGAGGAACCGAGAGCTGCAGGACCTAAAGAAGCCAAGGGCCTAGGTGGAGGTGGGAGTGAGAACATTACTAGCATGGAAGATGGCTGATGAGAAGGGTACCTAGTTGGGAGAGGAAATTATAAGGGGGAGGAGCAGCAAGGAAGCTGGTGCTACTAGATGGTGAGGGATGTGGAAGAAGTAAAGTCTAAAAAGGCTTGAAAGGTAGGAAGGGCCAGGTGGTGAAAGTCTCAGATACCAAATAGGGCATTTTTGAGATGACTCCATTATTAGCCACTGGAGTCTACTGATTGGGATAGGGGGTGATGTAGTCTGACTTGCTCTTTAGGAAAATCACTTTGACAGCTGAGCGAAGGACACATTAAGATGGGGGTGATGCCTGAGGCAGGGAGGCTGACCAGAAGGCCATTGTAGTAGTCCAGGTGTGAGGGGATGAGAGCCTACCAAGGTGGTGGGTGTGTGGCTGGAGAGAACAGGACTTATGTACAGAGAGGTGTAGTGAAGGTTGAAATAAGACTTGTCAACAGATTGGATATGTGGGGTATGTGGAGTCAGGAGTCAGAGATGACATCAAGTATGCAGGCTTGGGGGACTGGAAGTTTGATAGTGCCCTTGACAGTGACAGGGGGGTTTGGGAAAAGAAATGACCTCAGAAACCAGGAAATCATTGGGTTCCATAATCTGCAGTGATAAAATTAACTGTATTAAAAAGCCTGTGTGTGTGTGTGGGGGAATCTTTATACTAAAATAGCATAGCAGGTTCTCAAAATTATTTATTGATTGCTAACATAGATGTTCTTAATAGATACAAACTTATTTTGTTAGGCAAACATTGGTCTAATGGATAGAGGAGACTTTTCCCATGGGTACAAGAAGGCCTACAGAGTATGGCCAGCCTCCTTTTAATGAATATAATGGCCAGAAGACATTTTTTTTTTAAATGGATTACTTCCAAACCATAGATAATTAGGTAATCTTAGCACTAAGAGAACCTGTACCTTTCACATATAGGTATATTGTAATAGCAATGCATTCTTATCTCTGCTCCCTTTCCCCTGATTGGTTATCAGTCAGGGCTTGATAGAGTAAGAATGAACTTGTTCCCAAATCTCAGGATACTAGGATTAAATTATACCTTTTGAAGCATGAGAAAATTAAGTTGAGGACAAATACCAGTATTATATTACTTTACACAGCAGGTAATAAACTTATACAACTCATTACAGTAGGCAATGGTATAGGCTGAAAAATAACATAGACAATAGTTCTGTTAAATTAATAAATTCTCCATTAAGAGGAACCAGGCTGTTTGGGTATAGGGAGAAACCATTCTAGCTTAAGGTCAATTTTTAGGAAGAACATCCACAAAGTATGGCTTGGTACCAGAATGAGAGGCAGAATTTTAGGCCTAATAGGTCATAGGTATGAAAAATCAATATAATATTGTCTGTCAGTCAATAAACATTTATTGGGACCGCAAGGTGGCACAGTGAATAGAGCACTGACCTTGGAGTCAGGAGGACCTGAGTTCAAATCCAACCTCTGACACTTAACACATACTAGCTGTGTGACCTTGGGCAAGTCACTTAACCCCAACTGCCCTGCCTTCCCCCTCCAAAAAGCAAAATAAAAATTTAAAAACAACAACAACGACAAATAAACATTTATTAAGGGCCAGAGACTATTCTAAGCCCTTGGAGTACAAAGAGAGGCAAAAAGCCAACCTCTCCCTTTAAGGACTTTATAATCTAAAGGGGGAGATGACAAACAAATATGTACAAACAGGCTATATACAAGAAAAATAGAAAATAATTAAAAGAGGGAAGACACTAGAATTAAGAAGGTTTGAAAAAGGCTTCCCGTGTTCTTATGTCAAGGGAAACATGCAAACACAGCTTAGAAAAGAGAAAGCTAAAGCTTTATCTTTGTAAGACTTAGGCTTTTTAATGGTTTTTATTCAAAGAATGGCCAATATGTGTGTTGAGTGTGGAACATTTTATACACACACCTATGTGCACATGCATGCATCTATGTGAGCATAGGAATAGACAAATTGTAACATTCAGGTTTAGGCTGGTGATGAGGACATGGACCTATCTCAAGAACGCACACTCTTTCAAGCTGGCACATTCACAGTCAGGTCTGTCAGCTCTGCAGGCACAGAACTTTGACATTCAGCCCATCTAGGGAGGATGTGGCATTGAGGTAGCTTGCTTCTGTTGCTGTCGTTCCCATGAGACTGAGTAGTGCCAGAAAGCAATTAATTAATTTGCAATGAGGGATATATCTTTCTTGTGACTAGATATTTGTGTTCTTTATCAAGGGCACTACTTTCCTGGTGTCTAGTTACTGGGTGTGAAGTTTTCCATCCCTTAATAGGGCCAAATTTGTAAAGAATGCTCTCTAGCTAGTTAGTCATACCTAGGCATGATGCCTATAGTTTGGGCAGCTGCCACAGCTTGAACAGACGCACTCATTTTTAAATATAAGTTAGTCAATTAGGCTTTCTCAAGGGATGGATAACAGTGATATGACAGAGCAACATGATGAAGTTTCATAATTACACTTATTTTACAAAACATAATTGATACAGTGCTTCAAGGTTTGCAAAGTTCTTTATATATGTTGTCTCATTTGATTCTCACAATAATCCCAAGGGAGACACTACGGAGTGTTACCATACCCATTTTACAGATGAAGCATCTGAGGCTCCATGTCCATGGTTGCACTACTTATGTCAGAAGTCAGATTTGAATTCAGGTGTCACCAGTGGACTTTCCACTACACCCAGCTGCCTTCCTTAGTAAGAAAACATGTAAGCCTCTAACTCAGCAAATTTGAGTTCATATGTACTATGGAGCAGTAATTAAAGAAATAAGAGCATCTAGTTATAATTTTAAGTAATCTTAGTTAAATTTTGTTACAGTATTATCAACTACCACTTAATTCACATTTCACTCTATTTTGTCCTCTAAAAAAACTTCCTGCTTTTTTCCAATTAACAATGTTTCTAGCCACTAAAATCCTTAAGTACCAGCTTTCAAATTTTTTAAGCCTGGCTTGTTAAAAGTCCTTAAAAAATTTCATGTTATAATTCCCAAGACTATTTTTCATCAATTACACTTTACATTGGCTGCTTCCTGATGATATATATAGAGGGAGCTTCAGCATATCAGCATATCAGTCTCCAGATCATACTGTGAAATTGTTGCTTATGAAAAAGTTTGCTGGGGACAGCTAATTCCATCCATCATGCATGGATCTTCATTCGTTGTAATCATTCAGGATAGCACTTCTTCATGTCAGCAGTTTGTCCTTTTCCTCATCTTGTCCCTAGATTTAGAAATTCATCTTACTTTGGGACTTGTAATGTTTTGTTTACTTGTTGTTATTGTTCATTTCAATCATATTCTTTGTGACCCTTTTTGAGGTTTTCTTGGCAAAGATACTAGAGTGCTTTGCCATTTCTTTCTCTAGCTCACTTTCTAGATGAAGAGAGGCAAACAGGGTTAAGTGACTTGCCCAGGGTCACACAGCTAGAGTCTAAGGCCAGATTTGAACCCAGTTCTTCCTGACTTTAGGATTAGAATTTTATTCACTGAGTCACCTACCGTCCCTTTGTTTTCTTCCTACAAGTCTATACAAAAGGGTGCCATGGTTAGGAAGGAAGTAGAAGGGGCAAGGTATGTGTGTGTCTTGGTGTCATCTCAAAAGAATTTGCTCAGATTGTTTCCAAATCAAGTAAAGGCATTTATTCCAGATAACACACCAAGTGGCTCCTCCTTAAGGGAGGTTGCCACCCCCTTAAGGGAGGTCACTACCCCTTAAAGGAAGTCACCAGCCCTTAGGGGTGGCAACCACCTAAGAAAGGCAACTTCCCTAAGGGAGATGTCCCTAAAGGGAGACCACACCCTAGCCAAGAGAAGCTAGGGATTCTCTTATAGCAGAAAACCTGCCAAGGGCAGGGTGAGGAGGTAATCTGGGACAGAAATGTGAGGTAACCAGCAGAAAGAGGGTGGTAACTCGAGTTTTTTTTCATATCTAGGCACACCATTATTCAGTTGTTCAGCCCATTTGCCCAGGGTGGAGGAGTCCAAGTTATTTTCTGTATTTCATTGACCAGCCTATTTGAATCTCATTATCTCATTGACCAGGCAGGCCATTTACCTAGGGTGGAGGGGCCTATTTTTTCACCATTCCCAGAAAGGTTCAGATGATCTCATCACAAGGGGAGAGAATTTCCTCAACACCTTCAAGGAAGTAGAAATGATTAAAAAAAAAAAGACTATAGAGACTTTTAAAAATAAGAATATGAAATAGAAAGAGAATTGAAGGACACTAATTTTTTTTTTAGAGTTTGGAAGGTTAGAAAATTAGGTACTTTTCTTTTCACTTTTCCACCCCTGTCTTTAATGAGGTTGTTAGCATTAGGTTCAGGAGTCTCCAAAACATAATTGCAACCCATGTCCCATATCTACAAAAGCTAAAAAGAACTCTTTTTTTTTGTATGAAGTTCTGCCTATGGTAGCAGAATGTGGTCCTGCTGAAAATTTTGGGGAGACCTAGGTTCCCTGCCACCAACTCCACCATGTCGATTTGTAATGAATCCTAATTGTACGGTGAATCTTTTTGATTCTACTATTGTTGTTCATTTGTTTCAAGTATGTCCAACTCTTCCTTACCCCATTTGGGGTTTATTTGGCAAAGGTACTGAAATGGTTTGCCATTTCCTTCTCTAGTTCATTTGACAGATGAGGAAACTGAGGCAAATAGAGTTAAGTGACTTGCCCAGGATCACACAGCTAATAAGTGTCTGAGGCCAAATTTGAACTCAGGAAGATGAGTCTTCCTGACTCCAAGCCCAGCAGTCTATCCAGTGCGCCACCTAGCTGCCTAGTCTGGTAGGTACCTAGTGATAATTTTGAGCACATAAACATTTGGACTCTAGAGGCCACAGGAAAGTTGGGGAATGCAGTAGAAGAACTTCCATAGTTGTCTTTTCCCTATCTGTGCACAGAATTGTTCTATGCAGTCATTTGAGGATGACAGACAAAAAGCTATATTAGATGCCCTTATTTTTGTTGTCTAACCCTAAAGAGTAACAGCTAATTCCCATTACCAAGGAAAAGTGTTAGGAGGGTAGAAGAAAATAGAAATCATTGTAAACAGAAAATAAGCCCTTTCTCTTTGACCCAATATTCTTGCATGCCTCCCTAGATTATCCACTGTTTAACACTGCTTACTGTCTCTTCACTTAATTAAAACTTACCTCTCACAGGATCTTAGATTTGGAAGCAGAAGAGATCTTAAAGGTCAGTCCCCTATTCACCACCCCCATTTTACAGACAAGGAAATCGAGGCTCATAGAGGTTAAGTAACTTACCCAAGGTCACACCAACAGTAAGTGGCAGGGCTGGGATTCAAACCCAAATCCTTTTATTCTATATTCCGAACTCTTTCCATTAATACTACATTGTCTTTCTGCATCTTAGTCTTTCATGACTTAGACTTTCATTAGCCTTCTAGGTCATTCAATATGACAATTCATTAATCTGCTATGATCCTAGGAACACAGAATCATAGCGAGAGAAGAAAGCTTAAAAGTTATAGTCCAACCTCCTCATCTGATAGATGAGAAAACAGGTTGAGGGTCATGTAGTTCTAAACAACCAGAGTCATTCTCCCATTGCTCTCTCCAACTTATCTGTGACCCTAGGAGTCCAAATCCTCATGTGCTCAGAATCATCACCATCTAGTAGCAGAAGTGAACGACTGAAATATTCATCAAACAATTCTGAATCGTTACAAGCCTACATGGTGGTAGGGAACCTAGGTCTCTCCTTAACAAAATTTTTAGCTGTACCACATTCTGCTACCACAAAGCATAACTTAATAAAAAAAAAATGGGTTCTTTTTAGCTTTTGTATATATGAATTATAATTGTGTTTTGGAGGCCCCTGAACATAATCCTAATAACCTCATCAAAGGCAAGAGTGGGGAAGTGCCCAAGATCACACAGGTAACTAGTTGTAGAATCAGGACTAGAACCCATGCTAAGGGGCTATGAGGGAAAGCTTGGGAAAGATCCCAGTCCCCTATACTTTTGCCACCCCCCCTACCCTGTGTGGGGTACAGAGACCATACCTACTCCAAATTTACTACTCGGAGATGTCTCAAGGTGAAAGCAGGAAGTTTTATTGATTCTTTCGAGAAGTGGGTGGTCCTGTCACTGGGAAGTCCAGAGAGAGGAGGCTGCTGTACAGAAGCCAAAGCTGAGTTATATAGCAGAAAACCATGAAAACCACAATCCTCCCCTTCCTCATGTAATCTTTTTAACTGATTGGCTGTTTTGTTAACATTCCCTTATTTGGCCTGTAGGGTATCAGGGGGATTTCCAGAGTTTCATTTTTTCCCTCCCCAGGTCACCTGATTGTGGCCTTAAGGCTTCTAGTACTTTAGCAAATAGTCTACTTGAGAAACCACATTTCATTCTACACAATCCCTCCTCTTTATTTACTGTGGTTTCTCATTCATTTCATTTAACATCCTTTCACTCTCCTTATCCTCCAACAACTGTAGCATTTCATCACATTGTTCTTCTAATCCACTCCCTTGGGCTCATCCCTTTTGAGGATGGCTACTGGTTCTCATCCTTGTCTTTTCAGAACCATTAGTCAGACTTCTTCTGTTCTCATTTCTAGACTGACTAGCTTGGATACTGTATTATGCACTATACCTGTGATCAATTTGATCATACATGGTAAACACACAGGTACCAGTATAACCTCACTAATGGCTATGAGTAGGAACCATAAAGATTGTCTCCACCAGCTTCCTCCAAACCAGGACCACCAAGACATATTAAGAGGAGATTGCCAGGTCTACACTGGGATGTGTGCTAGTTTCTGAATGTCCTGAGTAATTTCTTTCACCACAGCCCCATTGTTGTCTATTCTCATGCAACAATTTGATGAGTTCAATTTTCCACATACTTCCCCCTTCCTCGGATGGGAGATAATCCAATACTAGCCTGTGCTGTAATATAGCTTCTCGGGTTTGGGTGGCTTGGTCGGCCAGCAGATCAAGAGCTCTGGCCGTCTGATTAGTAATAATTTCTACTTTTGCCTGGAGCCCAATTATCCTGTTTAGCATGTTTATAGGGGTCCTATATCCCCAACTCCCATCTTGGGCCCAGGTTGTCAGCCCATAGGTTTTAATGATTCTCTCAGGTGGCTATGAAGACTCATGGCCCCACCCATTAGCATCTCCAGATTGGGTGATGGAAGTATCTATACTTCTTTTAGATTGGCTTAAATCATCATACAATGGAATACTTAACTGTCCCTCCATTTGTTCTGGGAGGAAAAAGCTCACCTCTCAGGACCCCCACAAATCCAACAGATAGTCAAGTTGAAGGTGCTGGCTACAGTTTGCATTAAAGTCTGAAATGTATTTTCCTCCCATGGGGCTCTAGGAACCAGTCTAGGGTAGATCAGCGGTAGGATGTCAGCAAAACTCAGAACCAGATTGACACTGTCTCCATGGTCCACTCAGATCACAGAGAGTGACGCTAGGGGTCTGTAGTATTTGGTGTAGAAGGGTTATCCAACAAAAGATTTTATCTAACACCTCAAACAAGACAATTTCAATTATAGATCCCCAAATGAGTATACATACAATAATCCTTCATGCAACGTTCATCAGTCCTTTCTTTTCGTCTGTCTCAGATGAATCCTAAGCTCATCTGTTGATTCAGAGTCTATTGTCCATTCATCAAGAGGAGGAACTGGTCTTTTTACCTGAGTATGATGGGTCCAGTCATGTACTTGAGTCCTCACTGCTGTGTCTGAAGCCAGGAGCACTTGAAAGGGTCTGTCCCAGGATGAAGTCAGCTTCTCCTCTTTCCAAACTTGGATTAGGATCCAGTCTCCAGGCTGGTACTTGTGCACAGCAAATCCTAAAGGAGGGTCTGAGCAATGAGTCCTTTATATTGTAATTCATGTAAATGCTTAGTAAGGCTTAACACATATTTTCTAATAGACAGGTCTTTGGTATCAAGTATGAGGTCTATATCTTTTTGCATCCCACCCGGGTAGGAATGTCCTAATCCCAAGTAAAGCTATAAAATTCGTGCCCTAGTCTGAGGCCACATGTTCCACCATACCTGGGGATTGTGTTTCCAATAAAGTCCTGTCCACCGTTGGGGCAGTAGCCTGTGACAAAGGAAAGGCCTCAACCCATGAGATCATATGGTCCACTATGACCAACAGGTATTTAAGGCAGCCCATGGGTGGTAGCTCGGTGAAGTCCACCTGTATGATCTGGAACGGCCTTAATCCTGGAGGCCTTCTTCCAGCCTGGGTCTGACGCAGGGCAGTCTTGTTAGTCCTTCGACAAACAAGGCAACCCTCTACCAACTGCTGGGCTAGAGTATATACTCCAGGAGTGACAAACTTAGTGAACACAGTATCACACATGTTCTGGACATCCCAATGACTACCTTGATGTAAGTAGCATAGAATTTGTCTCATACCTGCTTTGGTCAGTACCTCTGCCATCTGGGAGGAACCAGTGACCTGTGTCATCCTCTTGGGCACCCAAATCTTGGGCCTTCAATTTCTCCTCCCTGGTAAAGGATGGGGGAGGTGGACTGGGAGGCAGGGCAAGGATTAGAACCAACATTTCTTCAGTAGAGTTTCGCTTGACTCCAGCTCTCCTAGCTTCCTCATCAGTGAGGCAATTGCCTCGAGTGTCAAAAGTGTTTCCTAATTGGTGTCCCTTTACATGGAAGATAGCGATAGTTTTAAGTGATATTCTGCAATACCTCAGTTAATAGGGTCATATGTACTAATTCCTTCCCTTTACTGTTGACCATCCCCATCTCTTCCCATATTTTACTGAATATATATGCCACCCCCCACATGTATATTTGGAATCTGTATAGAACTACCCCTCCTTTCCTTTAAGCAACTTCAATGCTTGATTCAAGGCATGTAGCTTGCAAATTTGTGCCGACCAAGTTTTGAGGAGACTGCCGGCTTGACTCAGAGAACTAGTTTCTCCATCAATTATTGCATACTCATTCAATCTTTTCCCATTCACTCCTCTATAAACCAACTTCCTATCTGTAAGGGAGACTCCTGCAGGTCTTTAGGTTCCAAATCTGTCAATTCCCTTTTCTCTGGGGACAGTCCCTAGCTAGGTGTCTTGTCTTCCCGTAAGTCCAGCAGGTAAGTGTGCCAGGGCCCCTATTTCTTTGCCCTATAGTGGACCCCTTTCTACTTCACTGAACTCCCCAATTCAGTCCCCCAGAGCTCCATCCTTCACCATGCCCTCCTACTGCGGTAAAGCTTGTCTCTTGTATGGTTTGAATTAACATCCTGATCCTCTGGTGTTCCTTCCTGTCTCCCTTCTTCAGTCTTTCCCTGTCCTTATTTCTTTTCACATATACCTTTGTGGCCTCCTCTAACAGCTCCCCAAGGGTCTGCGATTCCATTTCTCTAATTTTTGCAACTCCTTACTAATGTCTGACCATGAGTTAGATACAAAATATAGTTTCAAAATGCTTTCAGTTTCTGGTTCATCTGGGTCCAGCCCAGAGTACTTTCCAATTCCCTCTTTTAATCTCTCTAGAAACTGAGAGGGGGACTCTTTCTTCTTCTGCATGATTCTCAATGCCTTATTAATATATATATATATATATATATATGTGTGTGTGTGTGTGTGTGTGTGTGTGTATGTATACATATATATATATATTTTTTCATTGAGAACAAATTCTAATCCATAGAATTATTACTTTTCTGGAATTCTACAGGAACATTTAGCAAATTAGTCCCATAGACAAATGTTGGTTATCTCCTATTCAGTCTGAGGGGAAAGTTACTCTTTTCCACACCCGAGACCTGACCAGAATCTCAGGGTGTAAAGAGAAGGGAAACCTCCTCACACTATCATTGGAGCTGGTAGAATATTTTCTCTCCCTTCCCATTCTCTGTTCACTATCAGGGATACAGATATACACTTAACGCAGGAAAACAGAGATGCACACCTCACATAGAAACACACAGAACTGGTATTCAGAGTCAATATACTTTGGTAATTTTAAGCCAATCCTACACTTTATTCCTGCGGGGTTAATCACTGGTACCTCTTACTTTTGCTCCTGAGTTCGGGGTTTGGACTGCTCATTCCCTGTAATTTAACAAGGGTTTTCCATCAAACTCCTCAAGGTGTCTCGAATATGCCCTTGCAGGGGTCACCCACCTGCCATCAGTCACCTGTGCTTGGAGATCCCTTCCCTTGGGGTCTGCAGTCCACTCCTTAATTTAGCATGAGAGGCTCTCCTCTCGGGTCTCTATACCCAGCCAATTGACCCCCAGGCTCCCACCGAGTACTTACCAGGCTATGCGCATAGGTTTTCTGTCTGGTTCCACTGTTTGATCTCAATTCTGAGCTTTGGATCCTTTGTTTTTACTTTCTCTTTCGGCACTTTACTCAGTGGAGGAAGGGAGATGTCCTGCTTGCTCCAGAGACTGTTGGAGCAAGGAGCTCCAAGGGCGCCTGCCTCCGAGGAAGTGAGTGGTTTTCCTCCACTGAGTCACATGATCCCAGATGAGCCCCCAAAACTGTGTGGGGTACAGAGACCCCACCTACCCCAAACTGACTACTCCGAGATGTCTCAAGGTGAAAGCAGGAAGTTTTATTGAATCTTTCGAGAAGTGGGTGGTCCTGTCGCTGGGAAGTCCAGAGAGAGGAGGCTGCCGTACAGAAGCCAAAGCTAGGTTATATAGCTGAAAACGGAGAAAACCACAATACTACCCTTCCTCATATAATCTTTTAAATTGATTGGTTGTTTTGTTAACATTCCCTTTTTTGGCCTGTGGGGTGTTAGGGGGATTTCTGGAGTTTTGTTTTTCCCTCCCCAGGTCACCTGACTGAGGCCTAAAGGCTTCTAGTACTTAGCAAATAGTCTGCTTGAGAAACCACATTTCATTCTACCCAGCCCCCACCCAGGTTATCTCTACATTTCAAGACTATGTTTGTTGCCAAGCCCAAATAAGTGACTCAGTGTTGCCAAACTCCAATAAGTGACAAACATTCACTCCCAACTAATGGCAATTATTCATCATGTGTAGTTTAGCATGTGTGTACTTTTAGTAAGTATCTTTTAATTAATTTTTATATTAAGGTTAATTAAATTTTATATTAAGGTTATATAAGAGAATTAAATTTTTAAAATGTGTGCATTGATAAAAGCAGAATGATCCTTAATATGGACATTCACATTGTCAATGTGATTTTGATATAATGGGGTGAGGTTTTGTTGTGGTTGTTCTGGAAACATCTCCAAAATCATTAAATTATTATTTAAATCATGGGGGGGGAGGGGAACGTCAGTTTAGTCTTAATACTTTTCCCCTTTACATATTGCTTTTCAAGAATGCATGCACAGTTCTTACCCCATTTTTCTTCCACTCATTAAACTCCAGTGGTTCCCTTTTGCTTCAAATATCAAGTACAGACTCCTCTGGCATTTAAAGCCCTTCATCACCTGGCTTGACCTACCTTTCCAGATTTATTTCACTTTGTCCCCTCTATGGTCCAGCCAAACCAGCCTGCTTGCTGTTCTTCCTACCTACCATTCTATAACCTGACTTGTTGCCTTTGTACTGGCTGTGCCCCGTGCCTAGAAGGCCCTCCTTCCCCTGGGCCTCTCAAAACCTCCAGTACCCTTGAAAATTGAGCTCATGGTCCACCTTCTCTATAACTCTTTTCCTGAACCATCCAGTTCCTAATGCTTTCCCTCAAATTACCTTGATACATACAAATAAACATATATAATGTGATGTATATATATGTATGCACATATATGTTTTTTATATATACATATGTATGTCTCATGCCTAAAATAGTGCCTTGCATACACTAGCCTCTTAATAAAGGCTTATTGATGAATTGATGCGTCTAATATATAGAACTAGATTAAGTAGTACATTTAATTATTTTCAAGTCTTCAAAATTAGTTTAACTATATGTAGATATCAATAAATAAAGAGGACTCATATACTTAGGTGATATATGAGAACCAACTGGAGCATTCTGCAGGCCTTTTTAGTTTTTACATATTTGGTTTGTTTTTTTAATAAGACTGCTTCCAATTGTTGTAAAAGAGAAAAACATTCTCCCCGCCATACTGAAATTTTTGTTCTTTGTATCTGATAGCACGAGTCCATCGGTACCATTTTACAAGATGTAGAGGAAAAGCAAGAAAGTCTATTGCTGTTTGAAATAAGAACGTGCAAAGATGCTGGTAATTATGAACACAAATTCTTCTTTGGTTAGTTAATGCTAGAATATATGTTTTTCTAATACTAAGGAGTAGCATATGCCTCTGAAAGAAATTGTTTGAAGAATGCTATATGCCAATGTAAAATAAAGTTACTTCTCAAGTCTGACAGTTTGAATGGGAAAGTGGGGGAGAGTATTAAGGGTGCAATGAATAATGGCTAAAATTTAATGTCTTAAAATTAATGGTTAAAAGCTATGGTGTTGCATTTAAATATACAGACATATGCCTAAACAGTTGGTAGGGACAGTAATCTGATAGATAACTGTCAAAGACAACTTTCCAGGGTTGTCCTCAGCCCTGGGCACGTAAGTAATTGAAGAGATACTCAGAATCATGATTGTGTATACGCCAAGTGTACAGAGATGCTATAAGATGATGTCTGGAGAACAGGTTGTATTTCCCTTTGGCTGTTCAATTTCACTTCATTAAGGTGACCACTGAAGACAGAATGAATAGGAGGCTGTGTAAGAGTGATAAAAAGTGTAGCTCATTTATGTGCTTTCAGTTGGGCCATTCTGCATTTTAAACTTTGTTATTTGGTCACCTTCCTCCATAGATGTTCCTCTACCAGCCCAACACCAACAGACTGGGCTCAGGTCCTTGTTCCTATTCCTTTATTGCTCAAAACTTTAATGAACGATTGCAAGCTGTTGAGGATTTTAGCTGTTACTTACACTAGCTCCTTTAACCTGAATTCACGATGCAGCTAAAGCTGGATTTTATTAATCCCTAAGTTGACATTTTATTTTTGTGGTTTCTAGACCAATACAGTGAGAAGATGTCACAGATTAAGGATATTATAGACAGTGTGCTTGCCAAGCAGAAAAAAGAAAGGGATGATATTGCTAAAAAATACAGGCAAGTAAGAAAGGAAAATTACTTTTAAGATAAACTTTTTTTTATTACCGTTTTAGAATATTGACAACAATAATTAGGCATAGCTACCTCTTGTCAGAGAGGTGATCAAATGCAAAATGATACATACATTTTCAGACACAAACAATGTTTGAATTTGTTTTTTCTTTGACAATAGTTGCATGACCCTGGGCAAATCTCTTAACCTGCTTCAGTTTCCTTATCTGTAAAATGTTAAGTGGACTTGATAACTTGTAGGGTCCCTTCCTGCTCTAAATTTCTGCACCCATGATTATAATTATTTGTTAAAAGGGAGGCCTTTTATATTGCAAATGCAGAGTTTGGGGGGGGCATGGAATGGAGATAATAATATTAATAATATAATTGGTAATTATATTATTAATGGAGGTCTTACAAGAGAAAAAGAGCATCAGTTGGAAACATTTTAAAAATACACAGAAAAGAGCAGAAGAAAGGTCAGAAAGAAGGGTCTACTCACAAGCAGGGCAGTATTAGTACTACTATATTAGATTTAATATATACTTTTTTTCTAAAGCTATGCATAATAGAAATTTTTGGTTTCATAGGTAATCTTTTTCTGTTGTTCTGTAAATATGTTTGCCAAGTTCATGATTAAAAAAAGAAATTAAAAATAATTAAGCTTAGAGCGGGTTAAGAATATACAGAGTTCTGGTAACCCCACTTTCTATTGCTAGATTTTTTTTTTTAGAGAATATTCACAAGCATTTAAAGAGATCATCTAATCTACTCCCTTCTCTATAAGTAGAACTATATTTAAATCTTTCCAGGACTCTATTTTGACATTTTCAAATAATAAAATGAAAATATTTTCAGAGTAAAACATTTGCACTAAAAAATTATAAAAGTATTATATTTCTCATATGCATTCCTTTCCATAATAAACCCACAATTTCTGTAAATTTCTTTTCATTTTTGGTTCCTTGTGATTCTGTTGAGATATTATCATTAATGGTCAACACATACAACTCTTGCTATTCTAAAAGGATTTTGTTCTACTACATTTAACATGTAAATCTTATGATCCTTTGGTGGAGGGAGGGAAAGATCTCATTTATTACCCTTTCCCATAGACAAACTTACTGAGATCATGACAATTTCTTTTTATATTCTTGTCCTCAGCATTGAGGATAATGCTTCACACATGTCAAGCATTTAAATGCTTGTTGAATTTAATTGAATTCCTTTACAGAATACTCCTTTTCTTACTTCCCAGTAGCCTAACCTACTTCTATTCCAAATTTTTGATTACATATTGCTTTGTGTTCCCTTGGCCTATATACTTTTTTAGGATTGCCTGTTTCTACTTATATTATAATGGTGTGATAATTAATTTTGACATAGAAAAATAATTAAGTTTATAAATAATAATTAACTTTATACAACTTTTATATTTGAAAAAGGTTTTAAAATGAAATATGGACTATGATCACTTGTTTTTTCTATATGATTTGTCTCTGAGTTCAGAAGATTTTTGATACATATTCTTTAATTCTTCATCACGAAGTCGCAATTTTTTAAATACTGAATGTTAAGTATACCTTTTGATGAACTATCCATTTTTCCAAGTCTATTGTTGATTATATAGATCATAGATTTTCAATGGATTTTAAGTCAGAAGAGTTCCCACTTAAGCATGTTTACCTCCATTTCTCAGATAAATTTCTTAATCTTTTACAATGTGTAGTATGGTGGAATATTATGTTGTAGTAGTACATCTCTATTTGGGAATTTATGCAATTCCATAACACATGTGCTTTTCAACATACAATATATTTGTTCATTGTTCCTTCAGTAAGAGGTAAGATTTGCAGACCCTCTGGAAGTAAAAAAAAAAAATCCCCCAAACATCTTTGGGGTGATTCTTGTTTAGTCTCATGAAGATACGCAGCTCTTACAGGTTCACCTAGGTGTCTTCTAAGCGATAGTTTTGGTATCAGCTAGAATAAAAAAGTAAATCTTAGCAGTGAAAATTACTTTTTTCCAGTCTTTGGTATTCTAGTCTTTCTCTTGTCTTGCCCATGACAAAATGTTTTTCTTTCTACAATGATTAATGGCTGGGGTGGGGGGTGTTGTTTACCGGTCTCTTTGCAGTTTTTTCAATTTAAGAAGCTTGCACCTCACCACTGAAGGATCAGTTAACAACTCCTCTAGCTGCTGGTCCCTCTGAAGGTCCTTGCTTGTTTTATGAAGATTAAATTAGACCATTTTGAAGTAGTAATTTGTCAGTTCTGTGTGTGTGTGTGTTTTAATTTGTTTGGTTTTAAGCACATTTAATTTTTTTAAACGCATTTTCCATTGCTTTTTTGTGTAACTGATCCTGCTTCATTGAAGGCTTAAATGATCCTTGAAATACTTGACTTTCCCATACCAACAGCCACTTTAGTCAGTATCTTTAATAATCATTTTTCCTTGGTGTTATATTCATTCTTAAAAGTCACAGAATTTGAAAAACACAACAAAAGAGAACAAAGAAACACATGGTACTGGCAAAGAACTGGCCAAAGAAAGGGAAAACAATTCAATCTGGTTTCATTTGGTCAATGTCGGATACCCTGAGTCAGTTGTGTGTCAGAAACATACACATGATCATTGCTGTCACAAAATTAAAATGTATCAAAATTAATGCTTGTTCCAGATAATTTACAAACCAACAATACTTTCAACATGTTTATTGTTTATTGCATTCCTGTTTATATCTTGTCATTTCCCAGTTTTTATTTCACCAGTACTTCTAAATATTTTTTGCAGCTTTACTCTCCAGTTCTGTTTACTTAAACACTTGGTTGAATTCAAGATCTCATGGACATGAGCTCACCAGCATAGATCACAACCCATACAAAGTGTTAGCCTTCTTGTTTCAGGAGAGTTCAATAACATGAAATCCATCCCAAGTAGGCTGCATTCTGCAGGAGTGGTATTCTCAGGGGTATATATATTAAGGAGAATGAAGGGAAGTTATCAACACCAGTAGGTTTAATGAGGCAGGTCCACATTTGTATCTGTCAGTGATTTGGTTGGGTTACAGAGCAGAGATCTAGATGAACCTCTTGGGTATGGAAGGGGCATTTACACTATCCTTGGATTTCCCTAAAACAGGCCAGTCTCTTCCTTGATGTTCTGAGCTGCAAAAAAGTAATTTACAACAATAATGCAGTGTGTGCAGTGCTTGGCCTGATGTCAGGAAGACCAGAGTTCAAATCTGGCCTCACATATTTACTAGCTGTGTGACCCTGGGCAAGTCACTTTTTGTCTTACTTTCCTCATCTGTAAAACTGGGATAATAATAACTCCTGCTTCCCAGATTATTATAAGAATCAAATGAGATGATAATTATAAAGTTTTTAGCACAATGCCTGATATATACTAAGTACTGTATAAATCTGAACTGTTGTAATTATTGTACATACTTTACCTGGGTGTGTTATATGTTAGAGCAGAACTTGGTATCATCCCTGAATGACAAGAGCTAAATTAAGAAGTGGGTCTGTGAGGAGGATGTTCATGGATATCTTCAACTAACACACCACTTCTTGACCATTTCCAAACCCAGCCACTCCTTGAATACCTTCTCTTTCCCTCCTTTCCAACTCTCCCCTTTAAGTTCTACACTTCCTGACTAAAAAAATAAGCTTCTTGAGCTTGTACCCAGTCTCACTTGTACCCAGAGCACTTAGCACAGTGCCTGGCACTTAGTAAGAACTTAATGAATTTTCAAAAAGTCTATTCATTCCTTCAGCTACATCTCTGAGATGATTCTGGTTCTAATATTACACCCCACTTCACCTTATGTTCAGACCTGTAATTTCATCAGTAGAAATTCTCTCTAACAAAGCATGTTAGCAGCTATCCTTTAAATATAGTTTCCTGGGGACACTGAGAGGTTAAGTAATTTAACTATAAGCATTTAGCTAGTATACGTCATAGAAAGGACTTGAATCCACATCTTGTCTCCTGTACATGTCTTTTTAAAGTCTTAAGTTGGTCAGTGATTTCCCCATGTACCTATACCAACCTCTTTAGATGACTCTCCCTTAAATTCTCTCTTCATTTACCCTTCTCCAGTCCTGCAGTGACTCTCTCATTCTCCACAATCTTTCAGAGATCACTGACAGTAGCTCAGAAATCCTATCTAACACTTCTTTCACAACCCTTAGGATGTAGTTATCTGGGCTAGCTGATTTGAATTCATAAGGAATATAAAGAAGCTTGTTTACTAGTGTCTATTACTATGTCTCTATTTGGGGTATCAGTGTATTGGCTGTTCTAGTCCAAAGGTCATTCTCCTTGGCAGAAAAAAATGGCAAAATAAAAGTTTAAAACATAAACTAAAAGTTTTAAAACAACTTTACCTTTTCTTTTTTTTAAAAAATTTCATCTGTAAAAATATGATTTCTTTCTCTTCTACTTGTAACAGTGGTTCATTTGCAAAACTCATTTACCATTATTCAAGCTAACAAGAGCAATGAAAGAACTAGACTTACAGTTCTTAATGCTAGCAATCAAACTTAATCAAATGCATGCAAACATTAGTTTATATTATCTACTAAGCAATACACACATTAACCCCATTAAACAGAAACGATGAACCTGATTTCCTAAGACTTCCCAGTAAGTATGTCTCATACTGGTATTCAAAGACAAGGTTCCCTGTCTGTTCAGAAACTATGAGTTTCCTTCCAAAGTAGTTGCTGGGCAAGTCAGCAAATCAGCACTGCCCTCAAATGAACATGGGGAACACTTGAGAAACACGGGAGAGTTCCCTCTTATATTTTTAGCTATAGGTGTTTTCTGATTACACCTAAATTCTCATTGGTGGCTAATGACTTAATCTGTTTAACAATTAATTTGATTGATGCCTTAATGACATAAATTAGTGACAGGGTTGTTTAACAAATTTTCCAACTGATAGTCTCTTCTGTCTGTGGGTCCCATATGTTTACCAGTTATTTATGAATACCCACATGTTGTTTACCATCCTATACCATACGTACGCTTAATATTGAAAAACAAACATCAAAACATTTCATCACAAAATGGTGATCTAATACAAAGTGAAGTCAGATTTGTCAAAGTAACAAAGTTATTAACAAACATCACCCCAAACTGCCCTCCCAGTTATGAACAAAAAGTGCCCAAAACTGGTTATCAAAATCTAGAATAAATCAAAACAAATTCCTGCATTTGCCATGTCATATATGTGTGTGTGTGCATGTGTTATGTTTATATGTATGTATTGTGTGTATATATGTATATATTGTGTAATACACACACATTTATGTATAGGTACATGTAGAGAGAGAGAGAGTCATTCTGCAATCCAAGTCTTTCCCCTGGCTAGCACAATATGGATAGCGTGTATAACCATTAGTCCTCTGTAATCATGACTAATGATTTCAATTATCAGAGTTCCTAATTTTTTCAAATTTGTCTTTATTATATTATTGTCATTACATAAATTTTTCTCCTGGTTCTGTTCACTCTGCATCAATTCATACAATTCTTTCCACGTCTTTCAGAAACCATTTCTTTCATCATTTTTTACAGTACAATAGTATTCCATCATATACACATACTCCAGCTTGTTCAGCCATTCCCTAATTTATGGGAATCCCTTCAGATTCCCATTCTTTTCCAACTCTCAAAAAAGATTTGTAAATTTTTTTTTATGTCCTTAGGACTTCCCCTGTAGAATTATATTCAGTTTTGCTAAGCAAGTTATTCTCACCTATTCTTATATGGTCTGTAAGCCTATACCTTTGCCTTCTGGAATATCATATTCCAAACTCTCCTTTGCCTTATAGTAGTGGCTGCTAAATTGTGGATGATCTTGACTGTAGTTCTGTAAAACTGTAGTTTTTTTTTCTGCCTGAAGTATTTTTTCTTTGATTTAGAAGCTCTGGAATTTGGCCATAAGGTTCCTAGAAGTTTTCATTTGGGGATTTCTTTCAGAAGGTGATTGGTGAATTCTTCCTATTTTTACTTTACTCTCAAGTTCTAAGAGATCTGGGCAAGTTTCTTTTAAGATTCCTTAAAATGTAATGTCTAGTCTATTTGTTTTGGTCATGGAATTGAAGTTGGCCAAAGATTCTTAACATTTTTTTTCTCTTCAGTCTGTTTTTCGAATCAGTTGTTTTTTCTATGAGATGCTATATATTTTCTTCTTTTTTTCTTAGTCTTTTGACTTTATTTTAATATTTCTTATTGTTCTATGGAGTCATTGGCTTCTATTTGATTCATTCCAATTTTGGGGGAGTTTGTTGCTGATGTAATGTTTTGTGCCTCTTGTGTCAAACTATTAATTCCCTTTGCGATTCTTTCTTCCATAACTCTCACTTCTTTTCTAATTTTTTCTCCTAGTGCCCTCATTTCATTGACAAAAAAAAAAATGTTTTAAACTTTTTACTTAAACTCTTGTTTTATCTATCCTAGGTAGGACTTCTGGTTCAATTTGTGACCCCACTGGGTTTTTCCTTGAGGTTTTGCTTGTAGTTGTTTTGGAGTCATTTTCTTTTTCTTTGTGCGTGTGTGGGGGGGGGGGGAGGGCGATGTGGGAGGCAGGGACGGGTGTGGCAGTTTGGAAGTAATTGGAGTTAAGTGACTTGCTCAGGGTCACACAGCTAGTAAGTGAGGGTCTGAGGCCAGCTATAAACTGAGGTCCTCCTGACTCCAGGGCTGGTGCTCTATCCACTGCACCACTTACCTGCCCCAGAGTCATTTTCTTTTTCTGGGTTTGTATCTTGAGTGTCCCTGCCACCATAATAGATTTTTATTTTGTTTATTTTGTTTGCTCATTTTTCTGGCCTACTTCCTAATTTGGTACTTGATATTAGGACCAAGTTCTGTGCATTTCTGGAGAGAAGATCTGGGCTGGTCTTGTTGCTCTTTTCTTGGGGGTGTTGAGTGTTATATTGTTCTAGGACCTCAGGGACAGCTTATGCTGGGGAGCTGAAAGCTTTCTTCCATCATGGTCTGATCCAGGGCAAAATCTGATTACTGTCCTCCCAGTCTGAGCTGTGCAGTTTCCTGACCTGGGTTTGTATCTGAATAGGAATAGACTGCTGCTGGAATCACCCAGTATCAGCCAACTGGCAAGCTCTGCTCATTCCATGACAGAACTGCAGGTTCTCCTTTGGTCTGGAATTCCTGCCCTAATTATGTTCCCCTGAAGGCTTCAGACTGGGCAAAAAGCTGAAACTGAGACCCTGATCTGCTCCCTGAATCTGAACCACACTGCTGCTGCTTGATTCTCAACCTACTCTTTTCTCTGCCTTGACATGAGACCAGTGTAGGGGGCGGGAGAGATGCAATCTTCCTTCCTCAGTCTGCTTTGGATTTGTGATCCAGGGCTAAATACGGAGCAATAAAGCTACCAGTTAGCACCTGTCCGTAGTCTGGGGGTGTATTGGTATGTGTATGGGATCTCCACTTGCTCTGGTATACAGCCTCTCCCTACACTGGAATGCTCCCTGTGCAGTGCTCCTGTCTGGACCCTGTCCCCAGTGTTGACAGACCTTTTTGTCTCCCAAAGCACCCTGGGCTGGAAACATGACTCATTGTGACCTTTTCTTGGATTTCTTCATCAGAATTCAGTCTAGGTGTGTTTTGAGGAATTTGAGGGGAGAATTTTCTATACTATATATTCTGCTATTCTGTTTTTCTCATTCTTATCTTCTCTATGTTATCAATTATCATTGATCCACCCTAAATAGTAGTCCTACCTCTCTATAGGAGGGTCCAATAATATTCAAGGGTTCAATGAAGTTAGGTGGTTATTCAAAATCTGTTCCTCCTTTGATCCTCTTTTCCCTAATAGAGTTAGGAGGCCTTTTAAGTCTTTTTGTTTGTTTGTTGGTTGGTTATTTTTAGCCTTCTTCACCACCCTCAGGTGATTCTGAACCTTTACATTCTGAGTTTGAACAGAAATATGGCTGTATTTTCACCCATCCTCCATTAGCATCTCTTTGCTTCTATTTTCTGTAGATACTTATTCAAATGGATCTGTTATTACATTAATTTGGGAGTGATCCATTGTTGCAAATAGCAACTCTTCTGTGCTTGCCTGTCCCCATGCTAATTTTGTCCATGTCTTTCCAATAGTTCACCATAGGTACTCCACCAAATGTTTTAGAGATTTTTTCTTTCTTTCTCCCAACATTGAAAGGGTGACAGTAGAGCACTCTAAACCGCTTGTTTGTGATCCTTCCTTCTTGCCCCATGAGCAGCCAATCTTCTATTTGTGCCATGTAATTCTTTGATTACATCTTTCACTCCTGCTCTTTTTGCAGTTCCTAATTGGTTGTATGTTACAGCCTACTCATACCTACCATTCAACTCTCTCTTGTCTTTTGTGTGATGCCCATCTTTAGTTCTTCAGGGACAGTGATATTTCAGGTCTTGATGTCATATAGCAATACCAACTAGTATTGAGAAAATAGCCCTTTGCTGTTCTTGGAAGCTTGGGATCAATTGCTTTGCAATTTCCTGAAAGCAATCTTCCATGAAAGCAATTTCCTGAAAGCAAAGTGCTGTCCTCCTCCTTTTCAGCTCTGGGCCCAGCTCACTGTCTATCTATATTGTCTGTCCCAGGTATACATACTTTAGAGTTTGGACATGCTCTAGAGGATTCCACTCCTATGCATAGTGAAATATAGGCAATAAATATTCTTTATGCATTTGGTCTTTGACAGGCCAAACTCCTCTGAGTGATTATAGATATCTTCCAGGAGACTCTGCAGTGTCTTAGGTCTTGATGTAATCAATACAACATCGAATAAAAACAAGATCCTCTAAAGGACTTTACTATCCAGGGGGAATTATTCCTCGACTTAGACTCTGTGCTAGATCCCCTCTACCAAAATGATGAATATTTTTGTTGAGTATATATCTCCCCCAATTTACGTGTCACCTGATACTTATTTTCAGAGGATCACTGAATAAGATTATTTCTGTTGCTACATCTTCCAAAGAATCTTGAATGATCTAAATATATGGATGGGAGACAACTTATTGGAAAAGGGCCTATAAGATGGTATTTTGTACTATCCAATGGATTACTTTTTCCATAATCAATAAGCAGTAAGCATAATGGGATCTTATCTCTGTGCCCATGGTAATACATTTGTGAAGGCAAGGGATCAGTTTATAAAATATCTAAAGGAGAGGAAGACATCAAAGACATGGGGGAAAACCTCATACCTCATCAATACCAAAAAAAAGTGAAATAAAAAAACAGTCTATATGCCCATTGTCTCATCCATTCGAAATTTGAACGAGGATCATCTATATTCAAATTAATGAGGGTAATAGTAGAGAACACGTAGGCTTTCAAAAAAGATGTTAAACAACTCACTACATCTTTACCACCTCATAATTGATTGAAAGCTAATAGAAAATATAAAATCTTCCATTGATCTTTTTTTTAAATTAAATTGGTCAGTGATTTGCATTAATCTCTTTAGAAGATTTTCCTTAACACTTCTCTTCATCATCATTTCACCTATACCTATCATTTTTTGAGAGTTTCCCAGCCTTCCAGGGCTGATTTCCTCTATAGAACTGTAGGCCATGAGAGCCTAACCATCGTTTCTCTGACTTCTTTGAAATCTATCCTCCTGAGATCTAGTATGCATGTCTGACTATATTTTCCTTTTCTCTATCACAAATTATAATTGGAATGGTCATGTCTCCACAAGGGTCCCATCATTCATTTCCTCCCCACCAACCATTTTCTACTTGTTGGTAAGAATAAAATCCAGTTAACTTCTCCACATTTTGAAGGAAGAAATTATCTTTTAGGCACATAAATTATTAGCTGCTTTGCTTTGGGTAAAGAGACTGCTCCAGCAGATAGACAGATAATGGAAGTGTCCCATTACTCATATATATAATGCATGGCTTTGATCTGTGTCTGAACTCATCTATTTTCTCTTTCTGTACAGTTGGCCTATAGAATATTCTAAGGACAACATTGCTTCTGTTTCTGGCAGTGTTAATTTTAAAACTTAAAATGCTTTTTTTTTAAACCTTCTTCCCCTGTCCCAGTGACTTCTGAATTTCCTAAGAGTATAACTTCTTTTTAATTTTTTTAATTTAATTTTTTAAATGAATAAAAATCTATTTTCTTTCTGTTCTACTTCCCTTCACTCATTGGAGAGAAAAATGAAAGAAAAATAAAAGCCTTGTAACAAATATGCATAGTTAAGCAAAACTATTTTCAAATTGATCATGTCCAAATAGAGATAAGAAATAGAGATATCTGTACCTTAAGTACTTCACTTCTCTGTCAAAAAGTAAATCTTTTACATGAATTCTCTGGTA
This sequence comes from Petaurus breviceps papuanus, assembly GCF_028583685.1. Lineage (NCBI taxonomy): Eukaryota > Metazoa > Chordata > Mammalia > Diprotodontia > Petauridae > Petaurus > Petaurus breviceps. Next base: position 59,356,346 of record NW_027185764.1, on the reverse strand, counting down.
TCAGTTGGTCATTGTAATGATCAGAGTTCTTAAGGCTTCCTAAGTTTTTTTTCCTTTATAATGCTATTGTTATTATATAAGTTTTATTCTCCTGGTTCTGTTCATTTTAGTCTGCATCAGTTCATATGAAGTCTTCCTCTGAAACCATCCCTTTCATAATTTCTTATAGCACAATAATGTTAAGTTATATTTATTCTTGTACAATAATTTGTTGAGCCATCCCCTGATTGATGGGCACCCTTTCCATTTCTACTTCTTTGCTACCACAAAAAAAGAGATGTTATAAATACTTTTGTAATACAGGGTCCTTTTCCTCTTTCTTTGATCTCTTGGGCTAATCATCATCATCATAATTGGTATTTACATAACACTTTAAGGTTTGAAAATATTATCTCATTTTATCTTCACAACAACCCTGGGAGATAGGTGATATTATTTTCATTTCACAGGTGGGGAAACTGAGACTGAGAGAGGTGAAGTGACTTGCCCAGAATTACACAGATGATGTGTCTGAGATCAGATTTGAACTCAGGTCTTCCTGACTCCAGGTCCAGCACACTATCCACTGTAATATATGGTACTAGTCCCCCTCAAGCCTTTCCTCTTATCTATATAGTTCCTTTTAAAAAAACTGTATGTCTTTCCAAAGGCAATTCTAATTTTGTGTCTCATATCAAAAAAATCTTTGTGTTATCTATAGGATCAAATTTGATTCCTTGTATTTGAATCTTTAGTTCACTTTGTTGCCTATGTTTTGTGCATTTGTACATAGGCATATGAGGTCATGAATTTTATTGCTACTTTCTTGGATTTTGTCTCAGGATTTTCTGAGTATCTCTACTGCTATTTTTTCTAACTACATTCTATTTATGCTTAGTGGACATACATAAAGCAGTTTTCCCTAACTCCCTTCATCTTAATCTAAAGCTCTTTTGATTTAATTTTCAAGACTATAAGCAAATACAATCTTGTTTGCACTTGTTAGTTGTACTCATTTTGGAGTCTGCCTTTCCTGTGTTTTAAGCCAAAGTCGAGAAATCCAAATCTCATTCACAGACATTATCTTCTTAATTAGTTTTTCATTTCCCAAGACTTCCTTTCTCTTCTGAAGTTCTTGCCTCAAAGTAGAAGTGATGGAAACAGCATCCATGCCAGACTTGTATATAGTATACAGAGTGAAGAAAGCACGACCAAAAGAACTTCCAATTACTATAACCACATAAATAAAGTTAGTGTGGAAAGACAACAAAATCCTAGTCAAATACAGCCATGTTAGTAACACTCTGCAAATGTAAAGGTCACATCCCACCTTTCTGCTAATAACTGATAAACTGTTATTCAAAGGGTATACTTCCTAAAGAGGCCTGTTTGGGCATTTGTTGCAAAGCATGTGTTGCATCAACTAAAATATATCAATAAAGACAGTGTAACAATCACAGAAACCAACCATTCCCCTTTGATCTTCAGCTTATTTCCCAAGACTTTAGTAATATTTTCTAGATTCTTTATGACAGTACCATTTGTGCCTTCATGAGTCCCAGAAAATTTGTCATCTGGTTTGACAAGAGGAGTGGGCTACTTCTCCATAACATCCGGGATGTATGCTCTCAGAAAGCAGATTTCCCACTTGTTATCAGATCAACAACTAACTGCCTCATTACTCCTCAGCAGGCAATCATCACCTATTACACCTCATCTCTTTCTCTGACCTATATGGTCTTTCAGTTGACAGCACGTAGGGATCTATATCATCATCCTTTGGAGGTCAAACTCCTTCTTCATTAGAAAGAGCCTCATATTTGTTCCTTAGCTACAGTTATTCAGGGGTCCTTTTCTCCTTTCTTTTCTGTGTCTTGTTTTTCCAACCCCCAACCTCATCAGCCTCTTCAGATCCTGTTTCTTTTCTGTTTTCATCTTGAAGCCCTTCACAAATTTTTAAGGAACAATCCATTGTCTCCCTGGCAACCTGGAGAATAAGCAGTAATTTCTTAAGCCCCCATCCCTTCTCTTCTAAGAGAGAAACCAGTCTGCATTTTAAGCATAGATAAATCACTTGACCATACAGAAATACAAACATAACACCCACACTCTATACAGTTCACTCCAAAATTCTCCTTATGCTCTATACTTGTAGAAATAATACTGTCAGTTCTTTGGTACATGCCTTTCTATAAATACTGTCTCTATGCTGAGCCTACCCAATGACCTGAATGGCTTTCTTTATTTTGTTTTAATTTTTTAATGTTTTTATAGATACCAGTGCAATGCTGTCTATATGTTACTCTTTATTCTTGCTACATAAGTGGCTTGCCTCCTTTTCTCATCACATATGTCTTTATGTTGCCATTGTGCCAATTTTTAAAATACATGTTATCATTGGTAAAATGGCTAAAATGATAGAAGGGGGAAATGACAAATGTTGGTGGGGATGTAGAAAAATTGGTATTGATACACTTAGTAGAACTGTGAATTGATTCAACCATTTTGGAAAACAATCTGGAATTATACCTAAAGAGTTATAAAACCGTGTATACACTTTGAACTAGCAATGCCACTATTAAATCTGTTTCCCAAGGTGATTGGGAGAAAAGCAAAAGAACCTAGATATTTTAAAATATCTAAAACTTCTCTTTATCGTAGCAAAGAGCTGGAAATTAAGGGAATTCAATTGGGGAATGGCTAAACAAGTTATGGTATATGATTGTAGTGGAATACTACTGCACTGTAAGAAATGATGAGCTCATTGATTTTAGAAAAAAACATGGAAAGACTTGCATGAAATAATGAAAAATGAAGTGAGCAGAACCAAGAGAATGTTGTATATAGTAACAGCAATGTTATTTGAAGAATAATTGTAAACAAACAAGTTATTCTGAGTATTAGTAATACTCAAATCAACTATAAAGGATCTATGAGGGAAGATGCTATACACCTCCAGAGAAATAATAAAAGTGCACAATATATTTTTAAATCTGTGTCAAATGGTGGTTTTTTCTAGTCTGGTATAAGGATGGGGAGAGGGAGACAGCCTGGAATGTAAAAAAAGAAGAAGAAAAAAGAAAGGTTAGAACCTGATTGGGAAGGGACTTAGTTGCCAGATAAATTTGTATGTGATCCTAGAGCCGATGGCCACCTGCTGAAGGTTCTTGAACAAAGGGAAGTGACATTATCAGACCGGTGATTTGATATATCAATTTGTGTAATTGATAGATGGGAGAGGGGAGGGCGTAGAGGCAAAGAGGTCAAGTAATTGGTTATTCCAACAGTCCAAAAGAGTTTATAAGGACATGAATTGTGAGTATTGGTAATAAAGATAGAAAGGAGAGGTTGGAATATGAAAGGTATTGTGAACATAGAATCGATAAAATCTGGTAACTGGTTGGACAAGAAGGGTAAAAGAGGAGGAGTTCAGAGTGGCTTTGAGATTGTGAGCCTGGGTAGCTGGAATAATAATGTCTTCTATAGAAATAAGGAAGTTAGGAAAAGATGTGGGTGTGGGAGGAAGGAATGATGAGCACTGTTATGGATATGTTGAGTTTGAAATGCTGTGAGAGGACCAGGATCCCGTTTTCTTGCAATAGGAGCTAGTTTTCCTTAAAAAATAACAAAATTGTCCCTCAGACTTGATTGACATCTGCCTTTGATGCAGCTTCCTGGTCACTTAAGGATATAAAAAGTAGCACCAATGTAGAATAGAAGCCCCTTCATTTTGTCAGATTTCTGAAGACCATATGAATCGCTATACCCTGTCCTACTGACCAGATGTGTTTCCATATGGAGATGAGGAGGGTACTGTATCTTTGTTTTATATTTGTGCTGTTTTAGGGTAAAGTAAGCTTTCTTTTGTTAATTGTTTAATGACTTACAAGGGCCTTATTTTGTCCCAACATCCACTAGGAACTAAAAGAATATTGGTGTCTAATAAATGTCTTTGGGACATACAAAAGGAGATGCCTAGAAAGCTGTTTGTTGTTGCGGTGTGACCCTGGGCAAGTCACTTAACCCTATTTGCCTCAGTTTCCTCATTTGTCAAATGAACTGGAAAAGGAAATGCAAACCACTCTAGTATCTTTGCCAAGAAAACCCCAAATAGGGTCACAAAGAGTCAGACACACCTGGAAAATAACTGAAAATGTTAATTGGAAACAAAAGAGCTTTCATTTTGTGTATAGGATGTTATTGTGCTGTTGTTTTAAAGAAACTTTGCATTTTTTCCTTTTCCTTTCTGTAGGGCTTCTGCGGAGTCTTTCAGACATGGGGCACTGAGAGAACAACTGGCTGACTTGGCCACTAGACAAAAGAATCTTTTAATGGTGGCCCAGAAACAGAAGAAGTTAAGCCACAAAATACAAAATTACAAGAATACAAGAAACAGGTCTGGTCTGGATGTGAGGGGAGAATCACCTGATTCAAGGAATTTCAGTGAAAATGACAAGGGCATCTACCCTACACCTGTGGAAAAAACAAGGCAGCCTGATTTGGTTTCTGTTCCTGTGGGGTCCCCTGCCAATCCCCCAAGTGGAAGCAGTGAGAAAACACATTGTGCTACTGAAAGTAGGCAGGAGGATAACCAAAATCTGGACAACTGTATAAGTGAGAGAGGGGCACATGAGAAAGCAGCTGAGGGTGAATGTTTTTCTTCTAATGAACTAATCTCTAAAGGAAGATCTGGAGATCCTACCTTAGAGAGGACATCAAAAAGCAGTTCTATCCATGGCACCGAAAGAGTTAAATTTCCTCTCCAGCCAGTGACTTCCAGAGCTCCAGCAGAATATTTACAAGAAGGAAATTATACTGCAGTAATTACAGCCAAAGGAAGCAGATCTCTAAATCCCTCTGCAATAACTGAAACTTTAAATGTTTTAGAGACCACAAGTGCAACTGTCAGAAATAATACCTATCAGCCAGGCAATGTTTGTCAGCCAACTCTTACCAGTTGTCTTTTATCAGGAAACACAGCTAAGAAAACAGTTTCTCAAGATCCACCCAGAGCAGTATCAGAATCGCTTGTGCAATTTTTTCATACTCACCAAAGAAATGCACAAGTAGATAGTGGTGCTTTACTTAAGATGAAACCAAATCATACAGAGTCAAGACCAATTGGTGCACTTGTTGATAACAGTCAAATTAATTTCTCAGAATCTGCCAATCAGAATAACAAACAGGAACCTTTAAACTACAGAGCAGAGATGAAGATGAAAAAAACCCGTATCAAAGAACTGATTTCCCTGGGAAGAATTAAACCCGGAAATGATGTTTTGGAATTCAAAATGCAGGTACTGTCAGTGGTTTAGGCTCTAAAACAATGTCAACATTGGAAAATTAATGTAGTCACACATTATCTTTTTTAGGCCTGTAGGGTACTGACACTGGTATTCTATAACTGAATAGATGTCACAGTATTCTTGGATTAATTACGGTGGTTTCTACCACTTTATATCAAAAAATGAATTGTCTTTTGGAGTATTTTGAGACTACCACTTCTGAATGAAAAATCATTCTGGAACATCATTTACTTGTCTATTATTTCCTCTTCTTAAGAGTAAGGGTTTGGAGCACTAAGTGATTGGCATTTGTATAAATGTTTTTAAGGTTTATAATGGACTTGATATACATCATATTTAATCTTCTCCTTGCAACAACCAGAGGTAGATACTATTTTACAAATGAGGAAACTGAGGCCAGTGAAGCATGGTCACATTGCTAGTAGTAGCCAGGAAAGGATTTAGACAGAGGTTTTCCTGATTCCAGGTCCAGTACTCAGTTATTCTTTCTCTGCAAGTACTTCTCACTACTTTGGAACTAACTGTGTTCCCTACAGCTAGGTAACACAATGGATTGAGCTCTGGGCCTAGACCTAGTTCAAATCTAGACTCAGATATGTATTAGCTGTGTGAACTTGGGCAAGTCACTTAACATTTTTTTCTGCCTTGTTGTTCAGTCATTTTTCAATTGTTTCTAACTCTTTGTTAACACCATTTGGAGTTTTCTTGGCAAAGGTACTAGAGTGGTTTGCCATTTCCTTCTCCAGCTCATTTGACAGAGGAAACTAAGGCAAACAGGGTTAAGTGACTTGCTCAGGGTCACACAGCTAAGAAATGTTTAAGGCTGGATTTGAAATCAGGAAGATGAGTCTTCTAGACTCCAGACTTGGCACTTAATCTACTGTGTCACCTAGTTGCACTTTTTTTTTGCCTCAGTTTCATCAAATGTAAAATGGGGAATAATAATAATAATATCTACCTCCCAGGATTATTGTGAGGATGAAATGAGATAATATTTATAAAGCACTTAGCACTGTGCCTAGCATACAATAGGCACTTAATTATAGTAAGTGCTTAATAAATGCTTGTTCCTTCCCTTTGCCCCTCCTACCAAAAAAGAAGGGGAAAAAAAGCCTTATTTCTTTTCCTCTTTGTTCTGTGCACTCCAAAACTACTTGCTGTGAACGTTATTATATTGTGCTCTTACTTAACTTTTCATATTTTTGTCTTGTTACTCCAGCTAGCTTGTAAGTTCTTTGAAGGCAGTGACCTCTCATATTTTTCACTAGCTTCTTTAATAACTAACATGGTAGTAGTCTTTTACAAACAGTAGAAATTTAAGAAATGGTTTTGATTTCTTTGTACAGCCAGACTTTTGATTGGCTCTGATGGAAAGCTTGAGCCACCATTACAGGAAACCTTGTAGATTCATAGATTTAGAGCTACAATGATCCTTACAGGTCAATGAGTCCAACTCCCTCATTTTAGGGGGAGGGACTGATCCCTAGAAGAGTGAAAGACTTGCCCAAAGTCAGGCATTAGGGGATTAGGTTGCATTGCTTCAGAAACCCATGAAAGTCTTGATTAGGTAGCTTTTCAGCAATCATCTTACTCATAGTGTATAAGCATTTATTAAGCACCTACTATATGCCAGGAATTGTGCTAAGGCAAAAGCAAGTTTCTACCCTTAGGAAGCTCACAATATAATGAGATTGTGAAATCATGAGTCCAGTGGTGGCTTCCTGAATTGTTTTTGGCCATACCTCCCTTCATGGGGCTCCAAGACAGCACTGTTCATTAATATTATAGGGGGAAAGATTCCAGTGAAGCAAAAGCACAATGCATTTTTTTTTTGCTTTTTGGAGGGTAGTTGGGGTTAAGTGACTTGCCCAAGGTCATGTGGCTAGTAAATGTTAAGTGTCTGAGGTCACATTTGAACTCAGGTCTTCCTGACTCCAGGGCTCTATTCACTGTGCCACCTAGCTGCCCCAAGCACAATGCATTTAGATTATCTTTGGTCATGGAGATTTAGAAACTACCAATTTGACACTAAATAGTATCATAGAGGCCTAGGAGGGTTAATGCATCTTCCAAAGATGTCTTATTTAAAACCGAAGAGCAGCTTGGGTATTGGAAGCATCTGTGAATACAATATTTTTTATACATATAAAGACAAAACAAGGTTAAGGGAAGAAAAAGCTTCTGTTAGAAATATGGCCAAAGGATCTACTCTCTTCCAATAATCAAATTTTGAGAGTTTTCCTCCAAATTCAGTGTAGTTTTAGGTGCAGAAATACTCTCTCAGAAATGAGTTTCACTAGATTAATGTCTCCTATATTTATGTGCCAGGCTTTTTATGTGTGACATATGCAGATACACATAGAAATCCAAGAGTTTTGCATCAAATAAAAACTAAGGGTTCTTATAGAACTTGAATTATCAGTACATAAGTTTCTGCATTTGTAAAAAGAAAAGATTGGACTGGATTCTCCTTAGCATCTTCTCCATTTTTAATATTATGGACCATGTAGCTGTCCATGGTAACTAGTGATGGGTGCTCCCCATTTCAAGAAGATTTAGAACCATGGGGTCATATCTGTAAGGGTAGCATCTAGGACTGGAAGGTACTTCAGAGGGTATCTGGTCTGTCTGCTTCTTTTTACAAATGAGAAAACTGTGGCCCAGGAATCTTTCTGGTAGTGAAATTCAGAAGTGAGATTTGAACCTGGATCCTTTGATTCCAGAGCCTGCGCTCTTTCTACCTACATCACATTTAGTGGAAATGGCAAACAGAGCAAGCACATGGAACTCATTTGCCTGAGGCAAAAACATTTGGAGGAAGAGTCAGGAGTACCAAGGATAGTCATTCAATCAAGAAACATTTATTAAGTGCCTACCATGTTCCTGTACTGTGCTAAGCACCAGGGATGCAATAAAAGGTAAAAAACAACCCTTGCCCAGGTTCTAATGGGGAAAACAACAAGCAGATATGTAGGAACATGCTATATACAGGATAAATAAGAAATGATTAAAAAAGAAAAGGCACCAGAATTTAAAAAAGTTGGGAAGGGCTTCCTGAAGAAGGTGAAATTTTAGTTGATACTTGAAGGAAACCAGGAGGTGAAGATGAGTAAAGAAAGAATTCCAGACATGGAGGACAGCCAATCAATAAACATTTATTAGGCACCTACTATGTGCCAGGCATTGTATTAAGTGCTGAGTATACAAAAAGAGGCAAAAGACAGTCCCTGTCCTCGAGCTGACAATCTAATGGGAGAGACAACATACAAATACATACAAAGCAAGCTATATATCAGATAAATGGAAAATAACTAACAAAGGGACAACACTCTAATTAAAAGAGGTTGAGGAATGTCTCTAGTAAAAGGTGGGATTTTAGTTGGTACTTAAAGGAAAACAAGGTCAATAGACTGATCAAAGGCAGGAGAGTGTTCCAGACATAAGGGACAGGCAGAAAAAATGCCTGGAGAATGTTGTTAGTGAAACAGCCAGAAGGCCAGCATCACTGGATAAAAGAGTTCATAGAAGGGTATAAGCTATAAGAAGACCAGAAAAATGGGAGGAGGGTTAGGTTTTGAAGGGCTTTGATTGCCAAGTAGAGGATTTTGTATTTGACCCTGAAGGTGATAGCCATTGGAGTTGAGTATGAGGGTAACACGGTTGGACTTTTACTTTAGAAAAATCACTTTAGTGCTTGAATAGAGGATGCATTGGAGTGGGGAGAGATTTGAGGTGGGGCAGACCCACTAGCAGGCTCTTAAAGTAGTCCAGGCATGAGGTAGTGAGAGCTTGCATCAGGGTGGTGGCAGCATCAGAAGAAAGAAGTATTGCAGACATGTTGCAAAGGTGAAATTGACAGCCCTTGGGAAAAGATTGGGGGGTTGGAGTTTAGTGAGGAATACAGGATGACACCTAGGTTGTGAGCCTGAGGCCCTGGGAGAATGGTGTTACCCTCTACAGTAACAGGAAGGGTTGGAGGGGAAGGGGTTTAGGAGAAAGATAATGAGTTCTGGTGTTGGACATTTTGAGTCTGAAACATCCATTGGACATTCAGTTTGAAATGTCTGAAAGACGGTTGGAGATGCAAGATTACAGATGCAGTAAAGTTTGAGGTAGGATCATCAGCATAGAGAGGATAATTAAATCCAGGGGAGCTGTTGAGATCGCCAAGTGAAATAGTATAGAGGGGGAAGAGAGGTGGGGACCAGGACAGAACCCTGAGGGACACATATGGTTAGAGGATGTGATCTGGAGGAAGCTTCAGCCAAGGGGACAGAGAAAGATTGGTTAGAGAGGTAGGAGGAGAATGACGAGTGAATTGGAATGGGGAGCTGAAGAGGCTTGGGGCCACAGAAGATAATCTGACAAAAGGGACAGTTGTGCCCAGAGAGGGAATAGCCTATCCCTCTCCTCTTTACTCCTGTGGGGACTAATGGGAAAGGGGACCCTGGGAGAGGTGACTCCATAATGGTAATAGGAATTTGAAGATCTCTGTCCCTTAATAAGCTTAGGTGAATTTTGAGGACCTTTCCTGATTTGAAAATAAATTCCCCCCCTAATAGGCTGAATGTGGTCACATGAAGCCTGTGGCAGGAGGCTTGTTTTTTAGGAGGTATAACTTTTGTTACTTTGTAATCAGGTGGGTCACAAAGGGTTGTGATGTTCTCTGACCCTGAAAAAGGCTGTATATACCTCTTAGATGAGGTTTTGTTTTGGAGCTCACTTTGGGAAGAGTTGTGTGCTTTGGCCAGATGAGACGCTGGGCAGCCGTTGAGCCCCCTAGCTTTGAAAATGCAGATGTTGGTGCTTCTCTCTCTGGTAACTAATTAGGTATGAATGTAATGGCCAGATGGCTGGAAGCCCTGTCTGCTGGTCTGTTTCTCTGTCTGTATTTTTTGTCTGCTTATAACTTCTCCTTGTTTTCTCTGAAGTTCAGGGTGCTGACTTTTTCTCCTGAACTAGGTAAATGATATATGTTTGATTAAAGTGAGGTTGTTAACCTCTTTTAAGATGCTTTCCTTTAGAAAAGCAGATCAAAGAACCTGTTTTAGCAGCCAACTTGGGTATGCTAGGATGCTTGCTGCTACAGACCCATAGATATGGGAGCCTGGGAGATAACAACCTAGGACTGGTCACACCACATGGTAGCCCAGGCTGTGAAAGTACCATAAGGTGAGGTTCAGAGACTATAATCACCTATCACAGTGAGAACAGACACTCCCCCACCTGTTAACACTCAGGCAAAGCTCTGTTCATTCCAGGTTTGGGCAGGAAGGTCGGTCTCAGTGTCATATGGCCAACTTAAAAATTCACGTGTACCCAAAAGTATGGAAAGTACAACAAATTACAAATTTTATCTAGCATAACAATCAGTTGCTTGACTTTGATTCCTAAAGTCTAGACCTCATCTCCCATTGTACTCCCTGAAGTTGTTTGTACTTATGGTTTTGGCCTGGCTTCCTCTTTGGGCCCCACATCTTTCTCTATTCCAAACAATGGTCTAGATCAAGAAATCTGGCTACTAACATTGGGTATTGCTTCTGTGTGTCCCTTTCAGTTACAAGAGCTGTATCTCAGACCAGTGACTTTTTTTTGCTCTTACTAGGATTTTTCCTCCACTCTCACCCACAATCTTTGCCAGAATATCTGAAATATCTCCATAGCTTCTCTAACTTGGAAAGAATCATAAAATCACAAGTTTAGAGCCAGAAGCGACCTTAGAGTCACCTAACCCAAATCGTTTGCTTTACAGATGAAGAGACTAGGTTCTAAGAAAAGCAGCAGTGTCAGGACTTGAACCTAGTTCCTCTGACTCCAAATTCATTGCTTTCTTCACTGTACCAGGACTTCAGTCATGGCTTCAGTCCATGCCATGAACCCAAGCAACTTCATCTTCTTCTGAGGAACATCTCAGTCAGCCCTAGTGAGGTTACTGTGAGAAAATACTTATAATTATATCTGAAGATATAATCTTAATAAATTGACATCACAACTAAGGCTTGCAATCTGGCAACTTGTCAACCAGAAAGGTCTAGAAATGCATTTTGATTAAGCCCAGTGTCTATCTCCTGCCCAGGACATATAGCAAGGTGTAATGTAATGCCAAGGAAAGGCAACTTCCCAAGGTTCAAAATACCAGCATAGGTGCTCTCCATTTTATTCAGTGACAAACCAAGAACAGAGAAGGTCAAAACATGACATCATTCAAAATACAGCATTTACTAAGTGTGATTAAATAATCTCCAAGTATTACCCCACCCCAGGACCTTCCAATCATTCAATCAATTACAAAGTCCCTGTTCTAAATACTACTCCACCCCTAAGCTGTACCTTCATTTAGTCCACCACAAAGCCCCTCTTCTCAAATGGAGATTAGTTTCCAAACATAAGTAAAGTACATTCATTTGTCCAACCATAGAACACAAAAAGGTCAAAAGTTCCCCACCCCTGGATCACAATTCAATCTACCCCAGAGTTACATCAAGTTTAAGCACAGCACTTAATACCCAAATGGAGGTCTTTTCTTCATCTTGACAGGAGGCAAGTTCTCAGCAATCTTAGTTCCTGGGGAGACAAGGCTTAGCAAGGCCACAAGATACATTGCCAGTCTCTTCATTAATTCATCCTCTGTCTGTAGAACAGTCCTAGAACCCCTGAAAACATTAGCAAAACCCTCTCCCAGGATTTCTGTAAGCATACAACAAGAAAATCCTTTTTCAGGGCTTCTGAACCAACAGAAAGGTTCCCAGACCCCTGCAACAACAGCACTGTCCTTCACCAGTGGACAGTATTCACTCTGTCTGCAGGACAGTCTCCAGACCCCTGCAACAACAGCACTGTCCTTCACCAGTGGACAGTATTCACTCTCTGTCTGCCAGGACAGTCTCAGGGCTTCTTAGACAACAGGAAGGTTCCAGGACTTCTTCAACAAAAGGACTGTCTTTCACCAGTGGACAAATCTGGCAAAACAACATCAAAACAGACAAAGTACCAGCAAAACAGCCATGTCTCCTCAGTCCTTGGCAGCTCCGGGGGCAGGTCTCAAAAGTCCAGGGCGATTCAAAGCGGCACTCAACAATTCTCTCAGTCTCTTTCTGCCTCCACGTGGGTGCTGCTTCCAAAAAGTTCTTCTGCCTCTCTCTTGTGTCTCTCCAAATCTACGTCACCAGCTTCTCCCAGTTCAGGACTCTCTTTTCACATCAACAAGTCCATCCCACAGGTGGGATTAACAAGCTCTGGGTTTTAACACAATCAGTTTGAAAACCAAGCCAATACAGGGGAATCTTTAAATGCCATTACTATCACACAAGGCTAGCTAGAATCGAGGCAAAAGCAGTCCCAACACCCAACAGCAACAGCTTTTGATGTCAAGATTCTCCCTCCCCTTATCACATTTTCCTGTAGTACCATTGCCTTGTCACATTCCATTAGCTGCTCTAGGACCTGGAGAGAGATATATTCTTTTTAGATGTGACACTTCTGTACTTTTACTACAAATAGTATTTTTTTAAAATAATTTTTGAAAGAGGCAGTAGTGGTAGAATAGATTAAGGGCCTTAGAGTCAGAAATACCATGTCTCAAGCCCTTCTTCTGATACATATTGATTGTGTGACCTTAGGCAAGTCACCTGACTTCTCAATGCCCCAGACAACTGGGAATGTATGGTTCAGTAGAAAAAAGCAATTCTTCTGGAGTTGGAAAAACAACATTCAAATCCTGCTTCTGATGCATATTATTCATAGGCAAGGAATTTAATCTCTCTGACCTTCACTTTCCTCACCTATAAAATGAGGAAGTTTGACTGGAATGATGGTCTTTGATTTCCTTTCCAGCTCTAGATTTATGATTCAATGACATAATAGAGTAGGTGCCTGTCTAGGTTGGTAAAGAGATTTTTCTCCTTTGGGAGTTCTGATTGCCAGTGAAATTGGGTATGAATATATACACAAAGAATATTTTTGAAGTAAAGTTTTGTTTTCCACATGCCTTGCCTTTGTGTGTTGATACTTTTAGATTTTTATAATTCTCATTGGAACTTGACATGACTTTTGTTTGTCTCAGTGGCTTCCTATCTTGCTCCAGTCGATGAGCATGTATAAGCACCTACTGCGTGCCAGGCTTTGTGCTAAGCACTGGGGGTACAAAGAAAAGCACTAAAGTCCCTGCTCTTGAGGAGCTCGCAGTCTAACCGGAGAGAGAGCATGCAAACAATCATGTAACTTTACTTTGGTGTTTTCCTGCTAAAAGATTTGTGAAGTTTCAGTTTCAGGTCAGACCTCAATAAAGGCTAGGTTTTAGGAAAAAGATAGGGAAAATGCTGAAAGAAACCCCTAGGAATAACAGGAATTAACTCTAAGTTAATAGAAACTTAATACTAACTGACAAGGGCAGTGAAGTGGTGAAGTGGACAGAGCACTGCACTTGGAATGGGGAAGATTTGTCTTCCTTAGTTCAGATCTGGCCTCAGACACTTACTAGCAGTGTGACCCAGGACAAGTAATTTAATCCTGTTTGGCTCAGTTTCCTCATCTGTAATATGAGTTGAAGAATGGCAAACAACTACAGTATCTTTGGCAAAAACAAAAACAAAAACCCCACCAACCGAAATGGGGTCACAAAGAGTCAGACATAACTGAAAATGATTGAATAAAAAAACTAAATGAAAACCTACATCATCCTCCCTCATTTGAAGTAATTTGGTATTATTGGCTTAAAATCAACTTATTTATAGGAGGAGAGTGCTGATTATGAAACTTATAGATTTTCTAAATTCTATCAAATTAGCTTTAGTAATTCAAATTTTGGCTTAGATTATTTACAATAACTTGAATTTTGTTGAGATTTTTTTTAATGCTGCTTATGCTTAAGGGAAATCACCTTAATCTTTTCTCTTTTTTCAACATTTTCATTTAAGGATGCCACCTACAAAGCCAGCATCTTATTGAATGGTAAAATCAAGGCAAAAAATGGTGAGATTTATCAAAGCCCAATCACCTGGATCAAGGCACTTTTAGGAAGTAACATCTCTGTGACCTGGAAGTATGTGTGGAATAAGGTGAGTTGATAGACCATCCTGTTTTCCCCCTAGTTTAATATTCATAAGAAAAAAGTGCTCTCTTAATGAAGGTAGGATTTTTCTGTATAGCAAGTTTCTCCCAAAAGTAGAGTGGAGATGGCAATAAATCTGGCAGTGTGAATGGGCAGCCTAGTCTGGCACATAGATCTTGGATAGACATTACAAATGGATAGTTTGATCCAAATGAAAAATTATATTTCAGAAATTATTATCACTTTTAGTGATCTCAAACTACTTTTTGTTCTCCAAACATACTTTTAAAAAAGAACAAAAAAAGAACCCCGGCTGGGGTTCTGCATAACTCTCAATTGTGGAACACCATGATTTTAGATCTTAAGAGAATCAAAATTGCATGTGACCTAAAGAACAGTGAATTGTAAGTGGGTCTAAGTGGACTTCATTAGATTCCCAAGGATGATGTATGTACAGAGAAATGGCATAAAAGAAGTCATTGAGGGCATACCAGAAAAAGAAATGAATTGATCATACAGGGATAACTAAAATATTGTTTAATTAAACTATTGCAAAATATAAAAAGGTTCATAGGGAGGCCTCTAGCATGTCAGTATGTCCTCTATGCAATATTTATGGAAAGGCATGAAAAAAAGAAATCTCAGAAGATAGGAGCAGATCATTTAAGCACCAAGGGGAAGAAGTGCCCATATTAAAGCTGACATCCATCAAAATACTGATGAAATAGAAAATATGGAGAAATTAGGGGGAATCAGTGGAGAAGGGTGAAAGTAATGAATTCAATCTGATATGTGAGTTGACTGCCAAAGGAACATCCAGGTGGAGATATCCAGAAGACAATTGATGTTTTAGGACTGGCATGCAGGAGAATGGTTAGGGCTAATTATATAGGCTTGGGAGTCAGTTTCCTCTGAATGGTCATTGAATACTTGGGAGCTGATGAGATCACCAAAGCAGAGAGTCTAGAGAGAGGAATGGAGCCTTAGGGGAAGCCCAGGTCTCATGGAGGGGAAATGGATGATGACCTGGCAAAGGAGACTGAGAGGAATGGTCAGATAGGTAGGAGGAGAACCAGGCGATAGCAATATCATGGAAACCAAAGGGGGAATGAATGTCCAAAAGAAGGGTGTGATTAACCCTGTCAAAAACTGCAGACAGGTCAGTTAGGATGAGGACTAAGGAAAGACCATTCAGCATCAATCTTTGGTTACCTAGCACATTTTCTCTTGTCAGAGAAGAAACAGTAACAAGGGGGAAGGGTGGGGAGGGACAACTGAAAGTGAAGGAAAATTCATTTCAGCACTAGGCTAGGAGGTAGAAATACCAAGACAGAAATAAAATATTCCCTGCCCCCCAGGGAGCTTATACTCTTGGGGTGGATGGGGAATAGCATGTCATAAATATGAAATATGTAGAAATACAAATGCATACATTGGGGGAAGAGAGAAAAAGCTAACTACTAGGGGAATCAAGAAAGGCCATTGACAGTTGAATTGAGCTTTGAATGGAACAAGGTATTCCAAGAGGTAGAAGTGAAGAAGCCATGGAAGAAGACTGGTATAAAAAGGAGTTGGGAAGTCATGTGTGGGGAACAGCCACTTTGGTTGTCATGTAAAGCATGTGAGGGGGGAGTTTCAAATCAGTCTGGAAAGATGGACTAGAGCCATATTGTAAAGAGCTTTTTAAAGGCCAAAAAGAAGAGTTGTGTTTTATTTTAGAGGCAATAGGGAACTACTAAAGATTCATGTGCAGTAGAGTGACATAGTTAGACCTCTGCTTTAGGAATTTCAGCGTGGTAGCTATGTGGAGCATGGCCTGGAGAAGGGACAGAATGGAGGCAGAGATTGATTAGAAGGCTGCTATAGTAAAGGACCTGAACTGAGGTGGGGGGAAGGGTGGCCCTGTGAGTGGGGAGGAGGGGAAAGATGGGAGGGATGGTATAGAGGTAGATTCAATAAGAAATGGCAACAGATTCGTGTTGGGGCAGGTGAGGGAAAGTGAAAAGCTGAGGATAACTGGGCTGGTAAAATTGGGCGAATAAAATGATGGGGTCACACTTGATATGGGCAGCTATTTGGCACAGTGGATAGAATCCTGGGTTCAGAGTCAGGAAGACCTGAGTTCAAATCTGGCCTCAAATACTTCCTAGCTATGTGACCCTGGACAAGTCACTTAACCTTCTTTGCCTCAATTTCCTCATCTATAAAATGAGCTGGAGAAGGAAATAGCAGATAACTCTATAGACTTCTTTGTCAAGAAAACTCCATATGGGATCATGAAGAGTCAGACTTAAATGACTGAACAACAGTACCATTGATAAAAATGCAGGAGTTAGAGTGACAATGGCATTCATTCAGTTATTCAACAATAAGACAAACTTTACAATTTTACCTTAGGCCAGCCCATCATATGCAAGATATTTATTCTTTTGTATTCCTTTACTTCTAAGTACTTATTGCAAATAGTGTTTCACCTGGGAAATATTTCCAGTCTCAGCAAAAAAAAAAATTATTTTTTTGTTTCTAAATGAATTTTTAAAAGAAAATCCATAAATTCCATTTGAAGATTTGCTTTGAAATGTATGAGATATAAATAAAAGCAAACACTGTTCCCTTCCCTCCCCTCTCTACTCCTAAATATGGAAAACTTGTAAGGCTTACCTTCTGCAGTTTGAAGTGCTTCTGACTTACACCTGATTCATATGTTCAAAGATTTCAATAATTGGTTTGAGGCGGCTGATAGCAATTAATTTTCCATAGGTTTGATAACTTGTTTTTAAAAAAAAAAAGGAATGGGTAAATCAAAAGATTGCATTTAACTAGCTCATTCTAATTTAGATCCTATTGAGCAGAGGCCCATATCAGGGAAACAACTGTTTGACTATCTCTTTACCAAAATTTCAAGGTCCCATAAATGCATGCTGTATTTTAAATTTCTTTTTTAATGCATATTAGCACATAAGGCATAGTGAAATCTTTACTGCTAATACTCCCTAATAATGATTGATATGACACTCTATTTCTGCAAATCACTTTGAAGAAAACCAATGAATCAGTTCTCATTTGGTTTTGGGAATAATTTTGGTAACTGCTTGACAACCAGCTATATTTGGGGGGGTGCTGGGGTATGGAAAGAAAGAGGTGTACAGAGCTGCCTAGACATAGAAGGCCCCCTACCACCTCTTCTCTTACTTCAAAGGATTTCTAATCTGAATGAGGATCTAGTTAAAACTGAAAGAATGAGGGGCGGCCAGGTGGCTCAGCGAGTAAGAGCACCGGCTCCAGTGTTGGGATGAGCCGGGGATTGAATCCGGGCTCAGATACTCAGCACCACACCCAGAAATAACTGGCCGTGTAACCTTGAGCAAGTTACTTAACCCCTATTGCTTTAAAAAAAAAAAAACTGAAAGAATGGGTATGTGTGAAATGACTTAATGAATGTTGGATTGCCTAAGTTCACACTATGACAGAGGTAGAATTTGAACCCAGGTCCTCTGACTCCAGCTCCAATTCTTTCCTTGCATTGCTCAGAAGCTCGTGGAGAGGCTTCCCTGATTCCAAAACAGCCCTGGAGTTTATGATTTAACTGATTCTGGGGAAGTAGCAGGAGCCTTGGGAGACAGGGTCACTGCTGTACAGAATGGTGCTAGGTGGCAAAGTGGATAGAGAACTCTTCCTGAGTTCAAATCCAGCCTCGGACACTTACTAGTAAGTGGGCAAGTCACTGTGTTTGCCTCAGTTTCCTCATCTGTCAAATGAACTGGAGAAGGAAATGACAAACAACTCAAAAACCTAAATGGGGTCACAGAATTGGACATGACTGAATAATAATAATATACACATGGAGAAAAACTGGCCTTGTACTGCGTGAGCTTTTAACAAATTTTTGCTGAGTTCAGTTGACTAGAGCTTACCCACCTGTTGTCAGTGGTTTCCCAAATACCCCTGGCCTCATCTTAACATAATGTTAGGGAAATCAGAGCCCTTGAGCCAGCCCTGACTTTCCTCATGATCAGGCAGATAGATGAGAGTAACCATAAGGTACAAATCCTGTGAACCCAGCCTTCAAGCTCCTCTTGTGCATCCTCTGACATGTGGCAAATGCGTTAGCCAGAGCCTGGGCTAGATTCAGACCCAGTTTGCCGGGGGCCTGCTTTAGAGATTGAGTCCTATGCAAATGTGCACTGTTGCCATCTTGCTTCTGACTACAACTAGATTGAATCAAGTTGAAATAATCAGTTGAAAATAATCTATTGAAATAAAGGGCACTCTACTGAAACTGTTCTCTCCTATGTCCCTAATGACCTTCTTAAAGAAAAGAAAAAGTACAGTCACTTTTTTTTGTCCTGCTACTCCTGGAATTCTCTGCAGTGTTTGGGCAGGTAGCTAGATGATGCAGTGGATAGGGAATTGGACTTGGCGTCAGGAAGACACGAGTTCAGATCCCGTCTCAGACATGTACTGGCTATGTGACCCTGGGCAAGTCACTGAACTTCAGTTTGCTCCTATGTAAAATGGTGATTCTAATAGCATCTACTTCCCAGGGTTGTTGTGAGGATCAAATGAGATAGCATGTAAATAGCTTTGCAGACCTTAAAGAGCTATATTAGCTGCCATTGTTATTTGACACTCTTGATAACCCCCTCCTTCTTAGTCCCTTCTCCTCTCTGTCTACTGTATCCAACAGGAAGAGATATCCTAGTACACTTGCATGGTTTTCCTGTGAGAATGCATGTGACGCGTTCTTCTAGTTTTCCTAGTTTTCTAAACATGACTTTCTGTGTCTCCTTTACTGGCTCCCTGTGCCTCTGCCCTTTACACATGGGTATCCCCAGGTGAGGATTCTCTCCTTGGTCTTTTTTTCTCTCTACACTCTCATCCATCTATGACTTCGTTTTTATCACTTTTATTTAAGTGACTCAAATCTGTAGCCCATCCCCAGTTTTCCCTTGAGTCCAATATTTACAACTACAGGGTAGATATCACTATTTGGATATTTTTCTAACACCTTAAATTAAACCTGTCTAAAACTGAAATCAGTATCTTCTCTTACAAAATCTACTTCTCCCTCTCTGATAACACAATTGTCTTCCCAGTAACTCAAGATCCTAATCTTGGAGTTATCTTTGTCTCTTCCTTTCCCCTTACCCCATCTCACTCCCACATCTAGTTAGTGGCCAAGTCCTATTGATTCTACATTGGCAATAGATCTCAGATCCAGTCTGCCTTTTTAATTCTCATACTTCAACCATCCTGCTTCAGGACCTCATCTCTTTTTTTCTAGACTATTGAAATAGCTTTCTGGTGTAGAAGCAACATCTGCTATTAATCTGTTCTCATTGCGTGGCCTAAGAAGACTGTGCCACATAGGCGAGTTTTTCCCTAAACAGGGAGTAAGATTTAATTGATGCAGAGAACTAAGGCTACAAGGACTGACATGGCTCCCCTATGTAGTAGTAGGAGCATCTCAGGCTTGCTAGACTTCCCACAGCCATAAGCATCAACACACCCTGTTGACTGGAGTACCAGCAAATGTAGGAAGAGGGGGCCATATATATCAGTGAGTAAATGCTGCAGCTTTGTTGAATTTTTTTTCAATGCTATTGTTGAATAAATTTTCTTTTGTTAAAGGTTCTTTGTTCTAGAAGCATCTTGTAAGTCTGAACCAAGTCTGCACCAGGACACGGTCTAACAATTGTTGACTATTCCTGACTCCATCTTTCACACCATTGCTCATGTAATCTTCTGCTCTGATCACACCATTCTTTTCCAAATGATCCTGTTGTTCCCCATTACTATTAAATAAAGTGTACACTCCTTATTCTGGTATTCAATTTCTTTCATAAGTTGGCCCTAACCTACCTTCCAGCCTTATCTCATCCTATCCCCATTTACCTGCTCTATATCACAGCCAAATAGAACTAAATAGAACCCCTTGTCACTGGCCTGGCCTGTTTCCCTTTCTCATCTTTGACCCCCTTCCTCAAGGTACAGCTGAAGGACTGCATCCTTCACCAAGGTTTTTCTACTGTGCTATGTGATGAGATACAGAAACAAAAATTAGGTAGTCCCTCTCCTCCAAGAATATACACTTTATCAGGGAAAACAGAACATGTAGATTTAATTGTCTGGTGTGCCACTGCTTCCACTGTCAGATGTATTGCATTTTACCCCTCCCCCAGACTCTCTAGTACCATTAAAGAGACTTGGGGAATGTCTGTTCTCTCTGCTACTGGCTCCATTCACCACCAGTGATGTTCCCCCAGTTATATGAGTTCCTCTAGCACCAGTTAAATTTAAGCACTTAACAGATTAGTTTTTACTAAGGAATATTTATTTCAAAGCTATAGTGAAACACAGCTACACAAATATCCCCCCAACACCTGAAGGCATAATACCCTCCTACACCACCTCCATCTCTAGAGATGGAGAGGAGAATAGGTTCACGGCTTAGCTCAGTTTGAAATTCAAAGTTTCAAGTCCAATGACACCTTTGGACTGGAATCGCTGGCACTCTGGATTCTCAGGGCTTCCCTCCTAACCTACCTGCAGCCTCCAGCCTAGAATCCTAAATTCAAAGATGCCCTGGCTCGAGTCTGGCTCCAGTAGCATTTCCATGATCAAATCTAAAACTAAAAGGACAAATAAAACAGATTAGAATGCTAAGCTGATCTCTCAGGGCCACACTGCCTAAAGTGGGATTGGGAGAGAGGGAAAGCTTCATTCATGGTGCTTGTGCTGTGGTTAAGCAGGATTTTCCTCCTCTCTGGATGCTGCTAAAAGTTAGTAGAGTCTGTTCCAATCTGATAGTTTCAAAGACTCAGGCCATTCCATCTAGGCAACCCAATGGGAAAGAGGTACCTTCCACCCACCTGGTAGACAAATACAGGATGTCCTCCCAGAATCAGGTCCCCAGTGTCTCCCGTGTGGGTGTCTCCATATCAGGTGAATTGGACGTGTTCAAAGCATTTCCTAAGTAAAGACAAAATATACATAAGGTAATTGGGGGAGAGACACTAAGAGCTAGGGGGATCAGGAAAAACCTCATACAGGAGATGGCTCTGAAGTAGAGCTTTGAAGGAATCTATCTTAGGGAGAGGAGGTGAAAAGAGAGTATATTCTAGGCCCAGGGGACCGCCTATGTAAAGGCAGAAAGATGGAAGATGATGGAATAGTGAATAACCACGGTTTCTAGCCTGGAGCATTTTGCATGACTCGTAATTGACAGAGAGAATGGTAATTCAGTGCTACCTAGCTGGGAGAGGGGCAGAGACTGGGGAGAAAAGAGACATTCTTCATCCTTGCTCAACTGGAAGAGAGGCCCTGATTTCACCCAAGGAGAAGTTTCCCAAAGTCTCTAGAGAGGCAAGCTAGAAGTCAGGGACATGTTAAGGCACTGGTTTCCCCTTCTGTGTTCTGCAAGAGTCTTCTCTTTCTCTTCCATAGAGTTGGTTCCAAAGAGAGTCTTAAACCTCATAAATTTCCTTTTCAAAGCAAGAATGAAGAGTTTCTATTCTCCAAAGTTCTTGCATTAACTCCTTCACTCATGAAGGCTCTCAATGTCATCATCACTCTCTCAACCAGTTAGGAGAATCTTATGCAAAATATTCCAAGTTTAAAACCTAGATTACACAAGGAATAAGTGAATAGGCCTATTTGGTTGTGTTCAGGGAAGACTAATACCTCTGGTGTGAGGACTGCCAATCCCTTTCCAAGGCTGCTTTCAACCTTTGTGACTTTAATGCTAGAGTAGGCTCAGACTACTAGACTTGGCAGGGAGTCCTATGCAGGAATGGAGTTGGAAACAGCAGCAGGAATGGTCACTTACTAATGAAGACTTGTGCATCTCATGACGTTTATATCACCAATACTATCTTCTATTTACCTAAATGCAATAAAACTTTGTGGATGCACCCTCTCAGCAAACATTGGCATTTAATAAACTATATGATTATAAGGAGAAGAGACAGAATGTGAGTGATGAAGGCAATGTGTGGTGCAGAGTGCTGGACTGATCATAGACTTATCCTCTCCAGGCTAAATATTTTTTTTTAAAGCAGTTGGGGTTAAGTAACTTGCTCAAGGTTACACGGTCAGTTATTTTGTGGGAGAGTTAAGTATCTGAGGCCAGAACCAATCCCAGGTCTCCCGACTCACTGTACCACCTGGCCGCCCCCAGGCTAAATATTTGCATTCAATAAAAGCAGCATCCCCAAAGCAAAATGAATACCAGAATAATTAATGTCAACAGATTAGAACTCTTCTCTGAGCTGGACCAGTTTGTTGCTAACTTGGAGGGAATATTGAGCCATCACAGAGGTGGTAACAGTGGAGTAGAAAAGGAGTGGGCAGGATTCAGAGATTTGGTGTGTAGCACTGTGTTTGCTCATCTGGATCAGAAGACTTGTAAACATCAAGACTGGTTTGATGAAAATGATGAGGAAATTCAGAAGCTGCTAAATGAAAAACAAGAACTCCACAGAGTTTTCCAGCAGGATAGTTCATCCCTCTCTAAGAAGGCAGCATTTAATTCCATCAAAAGAAAAGTATAAGCAAAGCTTAGAGAGATACAGGATTCTTGGCTCAGTAAGAAGGCAGAAATTCAGTTTTATACTGATAGAAACAATCCAAAGCATTTTTATGATGCCCTGAAGGCTGTTTATGGGCCAAAGATTTATGGTATATCTCAGCTACTCAGTGCTGATGAAGTCACACTGATCAATGATAAGGACATGATCTTAGAGAGATGGACTGAACACTTCCATAGTGTTCTCAACAGACCATCATCAATCAATGCTGAGGCCACTGATCATTTACTAGCTGAAGTTCCAACTGAAGAAGAGGTTTTAAATGCCATTGGGCTCCTTTTATGTGGCAAAGCACCTGATGCTGATTCTATTCCAGCTGAGATTTACAAGGTAGGGGATCCATTGCTCATACAAAAGCTGACTCAAATTTTCTAGGTTACATGGCAAGAGGAGGTTATCCCCCAGGAGTTGAAGGATGCCTCCATCATCCATCTCTATAAAGGTAAAGGAAACAGATTGTTCTGTGACAATCACATGGAGGTCTCTCTCTCAGTCATTGCTAGCAAGATTCTTTCCAGAGTCCTTTTTTTTAAAAATTTTTGTTCTTTATTAATTTGTTTGTTTATTTTTAGTTTACAGGATTCAATTCCACAATTCCTTGAATTTCAAATTTTCTCCTCCTCCCTCCCCTACACCCCATGGCAGCATACAATCAAGTATAGGATCTGCAGATAGTTTCACATTAGATATTAGTCAGGTTATAAAGAAAGATTATATCAGATGGAATGAACAATGTGAAAGAGGAAAGAAAACCAAACAAGAGAAAGGCAGAGAGCAGGTAGTTTGCTTCAATCTGCTTTCAAACTCTGTTCTTTCTAATTCTTTCTCTGAATGTCGACATCTCTCTCCATCATGAGTCTTTTGGAGTTGACTTATAACCCTGCATTGCTAAGAAGAGCACAGTTTATCAAAGTTGGCCGTCACACATACGTTGTGTCTATAATTGTGTACAAATTTCTCCTGATTCTGCTCTTCTCACTCAGCATTAGTTCATATAGGCCTCTCCAGGTAAATATGAAGTCCATCTGCTCCTCGTTTCTTATGGCACAATAGTATTCCATTACATTCGTATACCACAACTTAACCAGGCAGAGTCCTTCTTAATAGGTTGATCCTTTACCTAGATGATAGTCATCTGCCTGAGAGCCAGTGTGACTCCAGAAAGGGCCAAGGAATGGTTGAGATGGAACTCCAGGAAAATGCCAGGAGCAGAACAGAAATCTACAAAACATTTGTAGATCTGACCAAGGCCTTTGATATTGTCAGTCATGGGGGCATATGGAAAATTATGTCAAAATTTGGTTGCCTGGAGAAGTTCATCAGCATTGTATATCATCTTCATGATAGCATGCTGGCCCAGGTTCTGGATAATGGACAATGCTCTCATGCTTTCCCAGTCACCAATGGAGTGAAACAAGGCTGTGTGCTTGCTCCCATGCTTTTTAGCATGATGTTTTCAGCCATGTTGTCAAATGCTTTCAATGAGGATGAACACAGCATCAAGGTCAGCTACCACACTGATGGTAAATTCTTCAACCAGAAAAGGCCAAGACAAAAGTAGAAGGAGTGTTGGTGCATGATTTTCTGTTTGCAGATAACTGTGCACTCAGTGGAGCTCTGAAGCTGAGATACAGCAAAGTATGGATCAATTCTCTGCTACTTGTGCTAATTTTGGCCTGACAATTAACACCAAGAAAATTGGTGCCAGACACTGAGGTCCTTTTTTGAACTGAACTGCAAAGCATTCAAATTCTGCCTCAGAGAGCACAACTCCAATGGACTGGTCAGGTTATTTGAATGCAAAAGTTACACTTGCTGAAAGTACTATTTTATTTTATTTTATTTTTGCTTTTTGGAGGGGGGAAGGCAGGGCAATTGGGGTTAAGTGACTTGCCCAAGGTGACACAGCTAGTAAGTGTTAAGTTTCTGAGGCCGGATTAGAACTCAGATCCTCCCGACTCCAGAGCCAGTGCTCTATTCACTGTGCCACCTAGCCACCCCCCAAAATACTATTTTATGGAGAACTCACACAGTGCAAGCATTCACGTGGTTGTCAGAAGAAGCAATACAAAGACTCTCAGGGTCTCTCTTAAGAACTTTGGAATTGATTGTGTGACATGGGAGGCACTGGCATGGACCGCTCAGCATGGTATGCCCACATCAGAGAAGGTGCTGCGCTCTATGAGCAAAGCAGAATTTAAATAGCTCAGAAGTGGAAGATGCACAAATTTAGAGAATCCACTCCAAATGTTCACATGGACTATTTGTACCCAGCCTGTGGTAGAATATTCTGAGCTTGGGTTGGTCTGATCGGCCATAATCAGACACACTGAAACTTCACTCTAGCATAGGGATGTCATTTTAGTCCTCTTCAAGAATGAAGGACAGCAGCTAACCATTGTTGCTCTGACAGAAACTCAGGTCAGAACTTGCAGATCTCAGACAAGGGAAACAGAAATCAGACTTTACCCTATATCAGACCACATTCAGAGCACTGAGAACTTGCAGGTCTCCAGCCTGTCATGGAGATGTTGGAATACAACACTCAACATCCCAAGAAACAGCATCAGCACCAAGCCAGATAGATCTTTCTTCCAGTAGTGTGGCTGAGCCCAACCCTAACATCAGATCCAAAGAAGAATGGGCAAGCATAAAAAGAATACCGCCATAATAAGGGACATTTATTTTGGCAGGAATGCTCAAGAAGAAGGTAATGACTCCAAAACATCTATAAGCAAGACCTCAGAGAAAACACATATTGGGCACAAATTCAACCAGAAATCCTGGAAGAGATTAAGTAGTAGTTTTAAAAAGAGAGTTAAAATGTTTTTGTACATAAAATAAGAGTGCTAGAAGAAAAAAACTGGGAAAGAAATGAGACTTTTGGAAGAAAGAATTTGAAAGAGAATTATTAACTTGGCAAAAGAGGTATAAAACATTGCCCAAGGAACAAACCCTCTGAAAATTGGAATGGACCAAATAGAAGCCACTAATTTCATGAAGCAACAAGACACATTAAAATAAAATCAAAAGACTAAAAAAGAAGAAAATGTAAAATATCTCATATTTTAAAATGACTGACCTAAAAAGCAGATAAAGGAGGAAAAAATTAAGAATCATTGGGTTATCTAAACACCATGGCCAAAAGAGAGAGAGAGACAGAGAGAGAGAGAGAGACAGAGAGAGAGAGAGAGAGAGAGAGAGAGACAGAGACAGAGACAGAGACAGAGAGACAGAGACAGAGAGACAGAGACAGAGAGACAGAGACAGAGACAGAGAGACAGAGAGAGAGACAGAGAGAGAGTCAGAGACAGAGACAGAGAGAGAGACAGAGACAGAGAGAGACAGAGACAGAGAGTCAAAGAGAGAGAAATACAGAGAGAGAATAGTGTAGGCATTGTATTTCAAGAAATCTTCAAATTCCCTAGATCTCTTAAACCAGAGGGCAGAGTAGAAATAGAATCCATGAATTACCTCCTAAAAAACCTCCAAAATGGAAATTCCAAGGAACATCATCAGAACAGCCAAAATCCAGAGTTTTCAGGTCAAAGAAAAAAATATGGCAAGTAGCCAGAAAGAAAAAAAATCCCCCACAATTTAGCAATCACTATTATAAAGTAACAGAAAACTTGAAATATGTTATTCTAGAAGGCAAAAAATATTGACTTATCACCAAGAATAACTTTCCCAGAAAAACTGAGGCATAATGTAACAGGGGGTAGAGGGGAAGGAGGAGGAGAAGAACTTTTAAATAAGATAGAGGAAATCCGAATATTCCTGATGAAAAGACCAGAGCTGTGTAGAAATTTTGAAATTTAAACGCAGTAGTTCAAATGAGAGAGAGGTTGAGGTGTCAACTGTTTTTCCCCATCCTTTTTTCCTTATTTGTATAAATATCTACTTGTGTTGAATTATGTGAGATAATTAAAAATAATTATGGGAGAGGGTTAACTCTTTCCCCCTCCAACATATTCCTCTTATACTCACTTCCCATTTTTCTCTTAAGATCATCAAGACATACACAGAGTTGAGTACAGAAATACATTCTATTCAACAGGGAAATAGAAGGAAAAGAGGAGAAGGGAGGAGGTGAACTTATAGAGAGGACAAAAGAAGGGATGGATTAGTTCTAAGCAAAACAAACCCAAGGATGTACAAAGTATTTATAACTCTTTTGAAATGACAAATAATGGGAATCTGAGAGGGGTGCCCATAAATTGGGGAATGGATAAACAAATTATGGTTGGTGCTATTTGTCCTTCATTTTTGAAGAGGACCAATGATAATATGGGTGATGTCTTGACTTGAATGTGAATTGGATTTAAGTGAGGCAGAGTTGCACAAAGTGGTTAGCCTCACTCTGTCTTCCAGAATCATTGAAGTCCAGTGGCAAGACAAAAGTCAGGACAATTAGCAATGGCCCACAATACAGTGCATGACTTTGGCATCTGCAACGTCTGAACAAGCTTTAAGACCTCTGTAGCAGTTGTTTCAGCTACCTTCATGGCTGTTGGAACAAATGTTCTCATCTACTCATCACACCTGGGGGTGTGTGCTTAGGGTAGACATCACCCTAACTCACCAGCAGGTGTGAGGCCTGTTGGTTACCCTCAAACTGGTTTAGCCCATCTGCCAAGGTGATTTGACTAGGGCACGGCCACTTCTAGGCAGCACAAGTTGAGTTGGATGACTGGATGGACACCAAAAGCAACCCTAAAAAGGGCTTGGCAAACCTTCACATCAAAGGTATTAATCATCCATGAACCCCATTATATTGTATTGTAAGAAATGATGAAGAGAAACTTGGGAAGACTTCTAGAATTTTTTTTTTCATTTTTCAAATGCTTTATTAACTTCTGATTTACATCATTAATTTCTGTCAGATTTTGAGTTACAGATTTTCTCCCTGTTTTTCTCTTCCCCACCACCTTAAAATAGCAATCCCATAGGATATCCCCTCCTCCAGTCTGCTCTCTTTCACATATATAATTTTAAACATTTGATTTAAAAACTTTGAATTCCAGATCCATTCCCTTCCTCCCTTGTCACCTACCTTTACTGGGAAGATAAGCAGTTCAGTATAGGAGGTTGTACATGTGTAGCTAATGCAAAACATTAACATAGAAGATATATTGTAAAAGACTGACTATATTTCCCTCCCTCCTATCCCACCACCCACTTGTTCTATTCTCTCCTTTGATCCCGTCCCTTTTCAAAAGTGAGTGCTTCCAACTTCCCTCCCCCCCAGCCTGCCCTC
The DNA here is from genome assembly GCF_028583685.1 of Petaurus breviceps papuanus. Classification (NCBI taxonomy): domain Eukaryota; kingdom Metazoa; phylum Chordata; class Mammalia; order Diprotodontia; family Petauridae; genus Petaurus; species Petaurus breviceps. The sequence continues at coordinate 59,328,167 of NW_027185764.1, read as the reverse complement.
CCTTCCATCATCCCCCCTCTCATCCCCTTTCCCCCCTACTCTCTTGTAGGGTGAGATACCCTATTTAGTGTGTATTTCATTCCCTCCTCAAGCCAAATTCAATGGCAATAAGGTTGACCCATTCCCTTTTGCCTTCCTATTTTTCCCTTCCATTGTGACTCATATAAATTGATGTAGAGTGAAGTGAGAAGAATCAGAACAGTTTATGCAAAGATAGCAAAAAAGATAAAGACAAACACCTTTGAAATATTTAGGAACTCTTATCGATGTAATGACTAATCACAGTTCCAAAAAACGAATGACAAAACATGCTACCTACTTCCTGATAGAGAGGTGAGGGACCCAGAGTGCAGAACGAGACAAATGAATAAATAAATAGATGTGCATACATACATACATATATATATATACATACACATATATGTATACATCCATATATAAATATAAATATGTGTGTATTAGGCATAGCTAATGTGGAAATTTGTTTTGATTATACATGTCTATAATGGGGTTTGTTTCATTTAGTTCCCAAGGGGAAGGAGGGTTGAAGTGGTAGGAGGATAAGAAAGCAGATTTTGTTGATTGAAAAAATATACAATTTTTAAAAAATGATTAAAAAAACAAAGTCAGGAAATAAGCATTTACTAAGTTTCTTTCATGTGCTGGGCACTGTGCTAAGTGCTGGGAATACAACGAAAGGTAAAAGACAGTTTCTGCCCTTGGGGAGCTCCCAGTGCAGTGGCGGGTACCACACGGAAACGGCAAACTCTCTGCGGGGTGGGCAAAGCGTGATCGAGGGCGGGAGGAAAGAATTAGCTTCATAATTTTTTAAGTCATGTTGCTAATGTGCCACCACATCCATAGATTACACTAGGTAGGCATTAATTTATGTACGAGAGGTCTTTTGCTGCATATGGAATTTATATTTTGTGCTTAAATATGCACAGGTAACGTATCTTGGGAAAGAGCTCTGCAAGTACATTACTGAAGAAGTGCCTGTAATTCCAGAACCAAATGTAGTGTTGCAAGAAAACCAGCCCTGTCTGCCAGGTAGGTATATATCAACACCCAACTTCCAGTTATAGATTAAATATGCTAGACATGCTACCAAAGTTCTCAATTTCAACTATAACCTTTTCTATCAAAACTTGTCATGTTACTCACAGTTTCTTTCCTTGAAAGAATTTGTACTCAATGTTCTCTCTGTCAAGGGTTCTTGACTTTTTTTTTTTTGGTCATGTGCCCCTTTCTTGTGAAACTTATGGACCCTATCTCAGAACAATTTTGATTAATTTTTTTAAATTATCAAGCATTTTTTTCTCCCTCCCACTTTCCTCACCCCCAAACTGGGGAGGAAGGGGAAAAACATTTTAACAAGTATGTATAGTCAAGCAAAATAAATTCCTATATCAGCAACGTCCAAAAATAAGTTTATCATTCTGCATTTTGAGTTCATAATCTCTGTCATGAAGTAGGTAACAGCTTTCATTATTGGTCCTCTGGAATCATATTGGATCATTGTGTTGATCAGGGTTCTTAAATTTTATATTTTTTATGATACTGTTGTTATGGTATAAATTGCCTTCTAGGTTCAGCTCACTTTACTCTGCATTAGTTCATGCAAGTCTTCTTAGGTTTCTTTGAAACAGTCTTTCTTTACTTCTTCCAGCACGAGTATCAGTTATAACAAAATTCATAAAATACAACACATAGGATTACAAAAGAAACTAATTATACTGAAGTGCAATTGTCAAACTATTTTAAAAGAAAAAAAGTTCACATATCCTAAGAGTTTTCATTCCATACAAGGTACCTTCAAGGTCTACCTCATATCCTACTCTTTAAGGATTAGGATATATACCTGGGAGTGAATATGGGTTCAGTCCAGCCCTCAGAGGTACAATCAGCACCATATGCTGCCCATGGAGTCTCAGAACTATAAGAGATTCCAGACCTCAGTAGTCCAGAGACAGTATAGAAGACATGTGCCCAAAGAGACTCTTATCAAACCATGAGGAGCCAGGAGCACCACAGGGCTTCTGGAGACTACCATTAGGAGTTGAGTGTTGGTATTGTGTGGCAGAGTATCTTCTGGATAGGTTTCATTTCCATACATCATGGTAATATACTTGCAGGGATGATGTTTAGTGCTAGGTCTGTCTAGGCCACAAGAACTGAACACCTACTGTTTACTGAGGGAACTCTGCCTCTATCTTTAACTCCCTAAGGTTTGGAGTGACTAACCAGAGAAACTGATGTCACTGACCCTGAACTAACACTATGTTCAGTCATTATGGGACCTTAGCAGGTAGTCAGTAGGTTCTTTCCATGATTCAGAAACTTCTCCTTCTTCATTCCATCAGTCCACATCACCCAGGCCAGTTTCTTGCCTCAGTCATCTACTAACCCCCAGGTCATTCTCCCTCCTTTCCCAAGGAATTGGGTACCTGGTTCATAGAATCCCTCTTGACTTCAACCCCCCTTGCATACTTGGATGCTTCATTATACATGTTGATGTCGCTTAAAGATCCTGGCTTCCAAGATCTTCAGCTACCATGATCTACATTTTTAATCCATTTCACCTACCCATAAAGATAGTCACAACCTAGAGCTTTCTACCACCCATAATCTACTTTATCTTGAACTCTGACTTTCCTTTCTCTGATCATAACCTCTGGTCTTTCCATAATCTCACTTACCATTACTCTGTTAAACTTCATCTTCATCGTCACTACTACCTACACCGATTACCCCTACTCTTACTTTCCTTCCTTCTTAGTTTTAACTCTATAATTGACCAGTTCAGTTATACAATGTCCTTTACTCTTGAATCTTTTGCCTCTATGTCAGTCAGTGAAAAATTTATTAAGGTTTATTTTATGCTGGGAACTGTGCTAAGGGCTTGGAATACAAAAAAAAAGGTTGAAATATGTTCCTGACCTCAAGGAGCTTACATTTTAATAGGAAAGAAATGTGAATAATGATATGCAGGCAAGAGATATAGACAGAATAAATGGAAGTCATTTCAGAAGGAAGGTACTAGCAGTGGGCTGTTTGGGGAAGGATTTCCTCCTAACACTGCTTGTGCCTTGACAAACCCCAACTTTGAGTTAACCCTATTATATTCCTTCTCCACCCTTATTCACATGTTGTGGAACAATACTGGAAAAGGTCACAGAATCATGTCAATTAGTTCTATTACAAAATTACCTCACTTCACAAAGTTGTAAGGGTGGAGTGAACTATATGTAATACACTTTGAAATACCATGCCAGTTCCAGATTTTATCACTTCTCCCTAAACTTACTGCAATAGACTCCTAATTGGTCTTCCTGCTTTCAGTCACTTCCCCTTTTTAAACCATGTTCCATATAGCTGCCAAATTAATATTCCTAAGGCAAATGCCTTTTTCCATCTTACTCAAAAACCTTCATCAGTTTCCTATGACCTGGCATTTAAAGGTTCTTACACTCTAGCCCCAGCCTACCTTTGCAGATGTTATTTCACATTATTCCCTTTCACATACTTTCTATTCCAGCTAATCTTGTCACCTGAAATTTGTATTCCATCTCTCATTTCAATGCCTTTGGGCAGGCTGACCCCTATGCCTGCAGTCTATTCCTTCCTCACCCTTGCCCCTTAGAATTCTTAGGTTTCTTCAAGATTTAGCTCATATATCACCTCCCCAATAATGCTTTCCTTGATGCCCCAGTTGTTAGTGCTTTCTCCCACCTCAAATTATTTTGTATTTGCTTATCTCTTTAAATGTTATATCTTCTCAATATAATATAAGTTTCTTGTGGAAAGGAACCATTTCATTATTCATATCCTTGGCATGCTTTGTACATAGTAATGTAACAGCAAGCACCCTAGTGTACCCAGGATGGCCTGCTAGGACAGGTTCTTTGATCTGCTTTCCTAGGAAAGACTGCTCAAAAAAGGATTAACAGTCCTATTTTTAATTATATTCACTACTTCAGGGGAAAGGTCAGTACTCTAAACCTCAGAGAAAATACAAGCAGAGAAATTAGCCTAAAGGCCAACAGACGGGGCTCTGACTAACCTGAACCAAAGCAATATTGCTACACACTTTACATACACCACTGGATTGTGGGAACCTTTATATCTAAGCAGTCAGAGGTCTGAATATAAGGCTATTCAGAGTCTCAACCAGGAAATCAAATGATCATTCTCATAAGCAAACCCCCAAAGCAAAATACCAACTCAGAGTATGTATACACCTCTCAGAGCCAGAAGGCATCACATCCCTCATGACTCAGTGCCTAATCAACTTAGTACCAAAAGGTGTGGAAGCCTTCCTACAAGCAAGTCTTTCCTAAACAAGCTTCTCTTTAAGTAAGTTTCTCCCCCAGTGGACTCTATGTGATTCAGTATGTATCACAGCTGGGCACATAGGCCTATTAGTGGGCAGAGAAGATCTTCCTATTTCATTAACATTACAAATAGATACTGGGGGCGGCCAGGTGGCGCAGTGAGTAAGAGCGCTGGCCCCGGAGTCAGGAGACCCGGGATCGGTTCTAGCCTCAGATATTTAACACCCTCACAAAATAACTGGCCGTGTAACCTTGAGCAAGTTACTTAACCCCAATTGCTTTAAAAAAAAAACAAAGTAGATACTGCATAAATTTATGACAAATTAAAAGCAAAGTTCTACTTTGTAGAATCTTGGCTTTTGCAAGTCTTTGGAATCTTTGATTTGCAAGTCTTTGAAAATATGATGAAATTAATCAAGTTTTAGAAGCAGACATTACCATATAGTTCACCAGTGAGCAGAAAATACCCCCTTGCCAGAATCATAGTCCATTCTTTAATTTTGGCAAATGTGAAGATGAAGGCCACTATAGATTTTTGAAAACCGAAGCTGTATTACATCACCTTCTCTCCCTCTTATTTCAACAATGATGTCCTGCTGGCTCCTCTTTGTCCAGTGTCTCTGCCATGCCATAATCACAGAGAGCCTGGGAGAGCAGAAAAATTAACAGGGCAGCAAATAATTTATTGGACAATGACTTCTACTTCATCCCCAGAATTCCCCTAATTCCATTGTTTTTCTTCTGACAACCATAGAATTGGAAATTAGCTATACTACTCCTTCTGCTGCCAACATAAGTTGTTTCCTGTCGTGATTATCTTTAAAAAAAATCCCAATTCTCCCTTTCAGATGTTTCAGGAAATGTTCATGCTAATTCGAGATTTGTGGGGGTGACATTGTGCTAACCAGATTCAGATGCTCTTAGTAACTTTGTCTATGCTGAAGAATTTACAATCAAGTCCCAGCTGGCATTCTGGAGGCTTCAGGCAGGAGTTCTGCTATAACACCTTTGATTTAGGTTTTATATTTACTTGATCGCTTTGAGGTGCCTGACAGAAATTCAGGGACTTGGGAAGTTGGACAAGTTTTAAACCTTTAATCGTGTTGCAGACAGAGAAAGGGGATGTGGGAAGCATTTGGAGGTGAGACTTCTGCTCTCCTTTTCTATATGAAAACATGGTCAAGTAATATCTGTTACAGAATAAGCAGAGATTTAGTATCAGACCCTTGACTGTGGAACATATATAATATCTCACATCAGCAAAAAGCTAAAGGGAAAATGTTTTTAGTTGGCCATTAGTCACTTCACATCAAAATTATCAACCTTTTCCTTTCCCTAATATAGATGCACTTGCAGGCTAATGCAATAACCCTGGTGTGAAGTGATGAAGGCCCGCACCAGGGTGGTGGCAGTTTTAGAGAAAAGGGAGTATATACAAGAAAAGTTGCAGAGGTGAAATCAACAGACCTTGGCAAAAGATTGGATACCACTTACATACACACACACACACACACACACACACACACACACACAAACCTTTCCCTCGAGTAAAAAAGGAAAACATTTAGATTAAAACCAACAGTCACAGAAACAACATCTGATAGTGTATAACATACCAAGCAACCATATCCCCCACCTCTCTGCCAAGAGGACAGACATTCAGTCTATTATCAGTTCTCCTAAGATGGGTCATTACAGCTAATCAGATTTTGGCTGCCTTTTCCCGTTGTTTTTGTTTACATTATTGTAGCTTTTGTATATATTTTTCTTCTTGGTTCTGCTTACTTTGCTCTGAATCAGTTCAAATAAATCTTTACACATTTTTCTGAATTCCTTATATTCATTGCTTCTTAGGTATAATAGTATTCAATCACATTCATATATCATCATTTGCTCGGTAGTTCTTTAGTCAGTCAATACATACTTTATTTCCAAGGGGTTTTTTTGCCACCACAGAAAGTGCTGCTATTAATATTTTGATACATATGTGATCTTTCTGTGTTTAAAACCTCTTCTAGGTACATGTTCAACAAAGGCATGTACAGTTTAGTTGTATTTCTCATTTTTTAAGAGGTTAGAAAAATTCACAGCTTCACCAACACTGACTTAGGGCCTGTCTTCCCATGGCTACTCCAACATCAACTTTTTCTGTCTTTTATTATCTTTGCCATTTTGAAGGGTATGGTATGAAATGTCAGAGTTGTATTAATTAGCATCTAGTTTATCACTAGCAATTGGAGCAATATTTTACATAGTTGTATATATCCTGCAGTTCTTCCAGGGATGTGACTCCCATTGAGAGTCATATCTTTGGACCACCCTATCCAATCTATTAAGGAAAAACTACTGGTCATGTTATTTGTATCAATTCTCTATATATTTTGGTTGTCAGACTTTTATCAAAGATTTTTAATGCCAAGATTGTTTTTCCTATTTGATAATTTCTCTTAATTCTAGCTACATTGATTTTGTTTCATATGAAAGCTTTCTGATTTTATGTAATCAGACTCATTTATTTTGTCTCTTAGTATCTCTTCTGTCTTGTTTAACAATTTCCTGCCAGGCATAGTTGTTAAAGGTTCTTCCTCTTCTCTAATTTTTTATGATGTGCCCTTTTTTTATATAGCCATTTGAAGCTTATTGTCAAATATAGTGAAAACCTAATTTCTGCCTAGTTATTTTCCAACTTTCACAGCAATTGTCTTTCCTTCAGTAATTTGTTTTCTTGATCTTATCAAAGAGTGGCTATGCATCAAAGACATAAAAGAAAACCTCCCCAGACTTATCAAAATGGAGGACTACTACCTACTTCTAGTGATTCATGTGAGCACAATTAATACTGCCAGAAGAAACTTTAAAAAATATTGCCAACACTTACAAAGTCTTGGGTGAGAAATTATAGAACACAGGGACACAGAATGTGTTTTCTTCAATCTCTTACCCATTGAAAGCAAGACATGCAGAAGAGGAAATTTGATTTGAGAAGTGAATAGCTGCCAAAAAGGTGGTATCTAAGAATAGGACTTTTAATTCTGAACCATAACTTAAAATGTGTGGATGACAGACTCCTGGCCAGGGATAAAGTACGCCCACAGAGGCTATTAACTCTCTAACTGTAGGTGTCTTTCAGGGTTCTGTCCTAGGCTCTCTTCTCTTCTCCCTCTATGCTAGTTCACTTGATATTTTCATCAGTTCCCATGGATTTAATTACCATCTCTGTGCTTTTGATGCTCATATCTATTCATCTTGCCCCAGTTTCTCTGTTGACTTCCAATCTCACATTTCCAGTTGCCTTTCAGACATCTAGAACTTAATGTCCAGTAGGCATCTTAAAGTCTGTATGTCCAAAACAGAATTCATTCTCATTCCCCTTAACCCCTCACCTCCTCCTACACTCTCTAGTAATGTAAAGGGCAACACCACCCTCCTAGTCCGTCAGGCTCTCAACCTAGGAGTCATCCTTGATTCCTCCCTGTCTCTCCATATCCAAGCTGTTGCCAAGGCCTGTTGATTTCACCTCTGTACCTCTTCCCTTCTCTTTTCTGGCACTGCCATCACTCTGGTACAGGCCTTTGTCACCTCACGCCTGGATTATTGCATTAGTCTGCTGACAGATCTGCCTGCCTCAAGTCTTCCCATTCCAATCCATCTTCCATTCAGCCACTTAAAGTGATTTTCCTAAAGTGCAGGTCTAATCATGTCACTCATTCCCCTGATCAATACAAAGGCCTTAGTCTCAAAGGACCAGGGTCTCCCATTGCTTGCTGAGTCATCTCCAGTCATTCTGATGGATATCTGGTCTCTGGATCCAGATGGCTCTGAAGGAGAAAGTAAGGCTGGTGACCTTCCATAGCCCTCCCTCACTTAGATCAAAGTCAACTGCAAATCATGTCATCATTTCCCTGATGCCATGGTCCTCTTCAAAAATGAAGGATGGGGCGGCTATGTGGTGCAGTAAATAGAGCACTGGCCCTGGAGTCAGGAAGACCTAAGTTTAAATCCAGCCTCAGACACTTAACACTTACTAGCCATGTGACCTTGGGCAAGTCACTTAACCCCAATTGCCCTTCCAAAAAGGAAAAAAGAAAAAGAAGGACAAACACAACCTGTGAGTAGATCGAGCTGCCTGAATGGGGACTCAGCTATTTGGGTTAACTCAGCTCATCCTCTCCCTCTCCTTCTTCTTCTCCTTCTCCTCTCCAAAGGAAGGTAAATTTTGATGGCTGGAAGCTACTCACTTAACTTGGAGTTTACTAGCTTCCTTCCTTCCTTCCTTCCTTCCTTCCTTCCTTCCTTCCTTCCTTCCTTCCTTCCTTCCTTCCTTCCTTCCTTCCTTCCTCTTTCTCTCTCTCTTTCTTACTTTTTTTCCCTTTCCTTCATAAAATCTTAAACCCAGTTTGTTCTGAAGCTCATAGATCACACCACAATAGGTCCCTGTCCAAGCTCCATTTAATGGCTGTACGTTGCACTCTCTTGGCTTAGAGTAAATGACAGTGGTAATTATTTCTCTTTGGAACAGCAACTCTGAGGGTCTTCCCCTCTCAGCTAGATTTTTTTTCTTTTTTTTTTCTAATTAAAGGGACTATCCCTTGATTCATTTCTTAAAGAGGCCTATTCACTGAATGGGTATTATCTCACCCTTAGTGAGTACTTGAAAAGGCCTTAGCCTAAAAGGACTAGGGTCTCCCATTGCATCCTGGGTCATCTCCAGTCATCCTGATGAATATCAGGCCACTGGACCCAGATGGCTCTGGAGGAAAAAGTGAGGCTGATGACCTTGCACAGCTCTCCCTCACTCAAACCAAAGTCAGCTAACTGCAAGTCATGTCATCATTTCCCTGATGCCATGGTCCTCTTAGAAAATGAAGGACAAACACAAACACAAACTCCAGTGACTCCCTATTGTCTCCAGGAGTAAAAACAAAGTGCTTTGTTTGGCATTCAAAGCCATTCATAACCTCGGACCTTTCCAGTCCAGTCTTCTTATACCTTACTCTTTGCCACATACTCTTTGATCCAGTGACACTGGTCTCCTGGCTATACCATGAACAAGACACTCCATCTCTCATTTCTGGGCATTTTTCCTGGCTGTTCCCCTTGCCTTCAGTGCTCTCTCTTCTCAACTCTGCCTTCTGACTTCTCTGGCTTCCTTTAATTCCCAACTAAAATGCCATCTTTTATTGGAAACCTTTCCCAATCCTTCTTAATTCTACTACCTACCTTCTGTTAATTTCCTAGTTATCCTGTATATAGCCTTCTTTGTTATTTATTTGCTTATTGCCTCCCCTATTACATTGTAAGTTTCTTGAGGGCAGGGACAGCCTTTTGCCTCTTTTTGCGTTCCCAATGCTTGTCACAGTACCTGGCATATAGTAGGCACTTAATAAATATTAATTGATTGAAAGAATTTATTTGCCATGTGTCTTACAAAAGTAACCAAAAGGCCTTAAACTAAAAAGTCTAGGGAAGAGAGAAAACAGTCTATTATATATCTATCAAGTGTCAACCTCCTAAAAAGTTTCGTTAAAGGAGACAAATAGTGATATATAGTTACAGCATTTTTAATTCTCCAAAGCTAGCAGACTTGTACAAGGAGTTGGAAGTTAATTTCTAACTGATGAACAAGAAAATGAAAAGATTTAAATATGTTTTAGAGCCAGCCCAATTTAGGGTAAAAATTTATGATTACCAGGAATTGATGAGGTATCAACCTGGAACATCTGTGTTTTCTTTATCATTAACATGCCATAACCTAATACATGCCCTACAAAATATTTTGATAAGAAAAGGTCCCGGGGTGGCTAGGTGGCTTAGTGAATAGAGCACCAGCCCTGGAGTCAGGAGGACCTGAGTTCAAATTCGGCCTCAGACACTTAACACAGAAACTAGCTGTGTGATCTTGGGCAAGTCACTCAACCCCAACTGCCCTCCAGAAAGCAAAAAAAAAAAACCCAAAAGAAAAGAAAAGGTCCTGTTATTCAAGACAGTATCTTAGATTCAGAGTCTTATTCTTAGAAGAAAGAATACTCCCAAGTTAGCCCCAAGTGGGGGAAGTGATATTCTCTGAGTTTACTCAGAACAAAGAAGTTTTGGGTCCCTTTGGCTCCTCCCACAAGGAATAAGTCCCAAGATAAGGGGAAATCTCACTTTTAGCCTTATCCGGTTGCTGGAGTTGCTGACACAGAAAAAGGCATTTTACAGTGAGACAAAGCAGTCTATTTGATTAATTCAGACTTTGGTAAAAAATATATTCAATGATTATCACAAGGCAGATACCACAAAAAATAGCTACAGTGAACGATAAAGAATAGCAGTTCACATACCCAGAAGGTCACACAAGGTAAAATTCAAAAAATGAACAACTAGTAAAACCCATGGCCTCAAATATTTATACACAAATACCCAATGTTTAAAGTAACAGAACAGAAGAGCTAGAGGTCTTAACCCTAAGGGGCAAATTTGACTTCAGTTGGCATTGTGGAGATTTGGTGGGATAAAACCCATGACTGAAATATATCTTTGGATAAGTATAATTTATTCACAAGGAACAGGATAGATAAGCAGGTAGGAGGAGCATTTTATATTAAAAAGTTGTACTCATGTGAAACAATCCAGAAATCAAAGGGGCAAAGCATAGCATTTGGTGGAAGCTCAGTGGAGGGAGAACAGAAGCAATTTTGTGATCAGATGTTACCACAGATGTCTGAGACAGAAAAAGGAAATAGATGAGGAGTTGGAGAAATAGACTATAAGCCTGACAGAAGCATGATATAGTGCTAAAGAGAGATTTCAACTATCCAGTTATTTGCTGCAGTTCTCTATCTGCCAAAAATAGAGCAGCTAATAACTTTTTTATTTGCCTTAGTGATAATTTCATCCTTCTAAAGATGGAAGAATCAGCAAGGAGGAATTCTATCCTGGATCTGATTCTATAGAGGACTTGGTTGCTGGGTTGGAAATGAAGGGAACCATGGAAAGAAGTGATCCCTTCATATGCCATTAAAGAGAATAGTTCTGGGTATAATCTGACATATACCCTAGATTCTAGGAAAGCAGATTTTAAAGAATTTGGAGGAAGGATAAATAGTATCTCATAGATTGAAATTTCACAGGGTAACAGTCCAAGAGAGATGGGAAACCCAGAATTAAATTCTGGAGATATAAGGGGTCCACTCCTTTATACAGAATCCATGGTTCTTTAGGCCATTTGGATGCATCATAATTATAACATTGGTAAGTGGGTTTAAGTTGTTAACTTTTAGAAATTTCATAATAGAAGTGTGGTGATGGTGGTTGTAGTAATAGTAGTAGGGATAGAAATAGTAGTAGCAGTAGTAATGATAATGGTAATGATAGTGGTGGTGATAGGAGTAGTACTCTTACTGCTACTTGTCTGAAAGACCCAGTTAGACATGCATACTATGGCCACATGTATGATAAGAACTAGAAGACCACTATGAAACATTATGTCTTAATGTTTTAGTGACTTTCTGCTAGACATTTTTCCTTTCATGTTTAATTTGCCATAGGTCTTTTGTCATAAAAATTCATCATCTCTACATTAGTACAGAATTAAAGGGGAGAAATTCTCACTCTCTTCAAAATTCTATCACCCTTTCAGGATACACACACAAAAAAATGTCTACCACACAAAGCTGCTGAAAGGAAATATCCTCTTAAGAAAGAACACATTCTATCTATTTACCTGGGAAGGCATCTTTGTGTATTTATGTGCTCTGTCACCATGGTTTCCAGGCACTCAAACACATTAGCTACAATTTATTCACCCGTAAGGGAAACACGTTTCTCTTATATTATTTCTCTTCTATAACTGTCATTTAATGTACGCTAATTATGGCATTTCTTTGATGGGAACACATCATGTGAACACATTTGAAAACATAACAGTCTTTTCCAAGAAAGTCAGAACCCTCCTTTTCACAGAGACGGTTCATGACCCAGTGGCTCGCTGTTCTAAATCAACATCTTTGAAGAAAGACTTCTCTTCACTTAATACTGCAATTTTGGTTTATTTTCCTACCCAGTTTTTTTTTTCAATGTAGCACACAGATCAGAATATCTCTCTATTTTATGAGACTGAATACTTCCCAACATACAAGCATCACAAACTAAAGGAAGAAGTGTTTCTACAATACTGATCCTTAGCCACAGAGTGTGCTATTTAAGCTCTTATTTATTATGCATGCTACTCTGGCTATTTTGTGTTTTGAATTTTTTTCTTGTATTCTTGTTAAAATTCCATTGTCCTAATTCATAAAGTACAGGGAACCTCATTTAATAAGTTCTTTTTTTATAGAGATAATCTTACCCAAATGGCTGTTTGCTATTGTTTGTTCCAAAGGAAACCCCCCCCCCCAAATATAACCTAAAAGTTTCTTCTTTGAAACAGAAAAAACCCATTTCCCTCTCCAGTTTAAAGGACTATCTTTCTAGATGCAAGTTGTCTCACAGAAGTAGAGTTGGGATTCAAATCTAAATGTTAGGTCTGATTGTATTTGACTGGTTCCGATAGAATTTTCACATGTAAACCATACATGTGCTTTCCTAGTATCTTAGCTTTCTTAGCTTCCTTTAAATCTAAGCTTAAATCACGCCTTCTGATTGATCTAGTCCTGTCCTTTCTGTCCCCAGTGACTTTCCTCTGAGATACCTTCCAACTACTTCGCATATATTTTTCATAGCACCCTGGTTATTTTCATCTTGTCTTCCCCATTAGAATATGAGCTTGTCGAGGACAGGGAATGTTGTTGCCTTTCTTTATGTCCCCAGTACTTAGCACAATATCTAGAACATGATAAGTACCAGATAAATGACTGTGACTGATTGACCAACCCTATGAAAGAAATCCAGATTAAATTTTAATTTTAGTTTTACAGATTAGCTACTTAACTCTCCATCATTAAAGATATCTTCCAGAAAACCCTTTCTACAAAAGGACAGTAAGCTTTCTATTAGAGGAGCCATGATAGACTATTTTCTCCAATGTGACTTGGGAGGTTGTATTTTGTAACCATCTGTCTAAATAATTGTTAAGCATTTTGCTTTGGATTAAAATTGCATTCCTGACTATAAATGGGTTTGTGTATGCATATACATATGTATGTATTTTCCATTTAGAATGAGTGAGCAAAAGTTCATTCTGTAATCATAACAAAAACGTAGCCTATCCAAAGTTCTTTGGAACAATTTCAAATCATTTAGATTTAATTAATATAGTTAATACTTCATAACATTTCAGGCGTTACACAGAATCATAGATTTAGAACAGGAAAGGACTTTGAAGTTTATCAAGTCTACCCTGCCTCATTTTACAGATGAGAAAACAGAATCTTAGTGAGATTAAGTAATTTACCCGACATCATTTGAATAATAGCAGGGCTAGAATTCAAATCCAGGCAATCCTATAATTCCGAAGTCAGTGATCTCTCTACTATACCACACTGTCACACATTTTAAAGTAACCAAAATTTTCCTTTTGATTTTTGTGACAAAGAGGGGAAACAAGAATTAGAAGAAACAGAAGACTCATAGATTAGAAGTTAAATTAACCTTGCTGTTGGCATTATTAATTTAGTTGGTCATTTTTAAAAGTTAATGTGAACAAGAAGATAATTGCATAGTAATATAGGGACGGGGCCTGGACCTATGATTTTATTGGTATAGAGAGCTCTTAAATGAAGAAATTGTCTCTACCGATGCAGGTTGGCACCTTTTCTGCAATTCATAGTCTTAGAACATTGAAAATTCAATTGACTTGCCCAAGGTCACACAGCCAGTATGTATCAGGGTAATAATACTTGAACCCAGGTCTTTCTGACTCTTGAGGCCTCCTCTCCTAGTACATTCTTTTGACTAATAATGAAAATTGGGCAGTCACTCTGAGTAGTCCTCTATAGGATAACCACTTCTTGGTTACCCTCCCCTTTGTGGCTGTTTCACTGGCGTTTCCCAGGCAGCACATAGTACACACATGGAGCGGCACAGCTCCCAGCACATATGCTTTCACTGAGGCTATATGATTTCTGTGCTGTCGAATTAGTTCATTTCCTTAGGACTTAGAAATCATATTGCCAGTGGCCACAAAGGGTGCTGCTCCCCCCCCCCCCCCCCGAGGAGTTACTGCCTCCTTGATCCAGGCAGTAATAAGTGTATGTATGGAACTGAGAGAAGGTTGTCTGCCTGTTGAGCCCTTTAACCAACTCCTGGAAGCCAAGGGCTCCTATGTCACAGTTACCATTTAAGGTACTTGGCTGCAGTATTTACAAAGGTTTGTTCCTGGTTTGTGTTGGTCTGGATCTGTCATTTTTCATCAGTTTATGGGGAACTCCTATAGTGTAGAGACATCCTCAACCAATACAGATCAGCAACTACTCTGAAATTTTAGTCCTAGAGAATTGCCTGGGTCACTGAGAGCTTAAGCAGTGTGATCTTATATAGCTAGTACATGTCAAAGGCAGAATATGAACTCATGTTTTCCTGATTACAATGCCAGTTCTCTCCCCTTTATATAACATTTTTGTGTCTACAAATACATATATAAAAAGACAGCTTGGCACTACTTCAAGGCCATTGGGGATCACTTTTTGCTCAAGAAGAGTTTTTCCTAACCCTCCCACTTCATCTATTTCATTACCACAGCCTTTTATTTTTAAATAAAAGGTTATTATTATCCCTTTTTTGCAGAAAAAGAAACTAAGTCTCAGTGATTTAATTGGGGTCACATTTATAGGAAATATTGGGCACTAGATTCAAACAAAGGTGTCCTAACCCTCAAACTCAATGCCCTTTCCGTCAGACCCACTGCTTCTCTATATAAAAAAAAATATTCTGCTTCCTAAAGTCACAGGAATAACAAATGCCTGTCTGCCCACAATCTTTTCCATTTTGCTCCATCTTCTAAAACACCACATTTTTGGTCTGTCTGCTCTATTTTCAACATAGCATCAGCTGGAAAAGAAGGCATGTTGCTCCCTTTGGAGATCCTGCCTACTGTTTTGTACCTTAGTTGGTGATGTTCTCTGTGTGAACAGCATGATAATGATTTATTGTTAGAAACAAAAACAGGACTCCTTAGGTGCTCTTAAACTTCATTTACAAGGGGTCTTGTGTGTTCTCATTTAGGCCTGGTGAAAATACAGTTTTGATGGATTGTTAATACACTCCCCACTCCTTTGATTCTCCTTAGTCCATGATAACTTCTAGCACAGACTCCTACATTGGAGATGAATAAATCTTTTGGCCTTTCACATACTGCATATAAAATATCTAAATGGAGCATGTTATTTGGCCACTATGACAAAATCAGAATCACAGAATTTTAGTTTGAAACAGAGGCCTCTTAACCTGTTCTGTGCTATGGACCCCCTTTGGCAGTCTGGTAAAGCCTATGGACACCTTTTTTCAGAATAATAATTTTAAATACAAAAAATAAAATACATGGGATTACGAAGGAAACCAATTATATTGAAATAAGGCTAAGTGGCACAGTAGATAGAGAGCTAGGTCTGCAATCAGGGAGACCTGAGTTCAAATCCTACCTCAAACACGTACTAGCTGAGTGACCTTAGTCAAAGTCATTTAACCCTCTTTGCCTCAGTTTTCTCATATGAAAAATGAGCTGGAAAAGAAAATGGTAAACCATTCCAGTATTATTGCCAAGAAAAGTCAGATGGGGTAATGAAAAGTCAGACATGACCAAAACAACTGAACAACAACAAAAGTCATTGTAATATTTTTTAAAAACCAAATTTGTGGACCCAAAGTTAAAAACTTCTGGTTTAAAAGGACCTTAGCCAGGGCAGCTAGGTGGCACAGTGAGTAAAGCGCCGGCCCTAGGTTCAAGAGGACCTGAGTTCAGTTCCAGTCTCAGACACTTAACACCCACACAAAAAAAAAACTAGCTGTGTAACCTTGGGCAAGTTACTTAACCCCAATTGCCCTACAAAAGGCAAAAAAAAAACAAAAAAGGGACCTTAGCAGCCATCTAGTCCAACCCCATACCACAAAGGAATCCCCACTATAACATAACTGACAAGTTATCTGACCTTTGATTGATGACTTCCAATGAAGGAGAATATACTGTCTAATGGCAGTCCATTCCACTATGGTACAACTCTACTTGTCAGAAAGTTTTTCTGAAATTAAGCCTAAATTTTCCTCTTTATAATATGTACCCTGGCTCTGCCAAACAGGAACCAAACAGAACATGCCTAATCTCTCTTCCACATGATGAAGACAGCTGTCATGTCCCACCTGTGTCTTCTCCAGTCTATATGTCCATAGCCCCTTCAGTTGATCTTCATATCACATAGACTCAAGTCCCTTCAACATCCTGGCTGAAGGCAATGTCCTTTTAAAATTGTGGTGCTCTGACCTGAACAAAACTCTCCAGAGAAGAGCTAAGACCATTTTATTCCTGCAAACTATGCCTCTCTTTTTTAAAATAGTATTTTGTTTTTTCCAATTACATGTAAAAACAATTTTTAACATTCATTTAACAAAAATTTTGAATTCTATTTTTTCTCCCTCCTTCCCTTCCCTATCCCCTCCCTAAAAAGGTAAGGATTTTAAGTAGGTTATATATATGCAGTCATGTAAAACATATTTTCATATTTGTCATATTGGGAAAGAAGAAACAGATCAAAAGGAAAAAATAACAAAAAGATAAAGAAAGTGAAAACCATATGATTCAATCTGCATTCAGACTCCTTCAGTGTGGATGTGGATAGCATTTTCTAGTTCCTTTGGAATTGTCTTAGATTATTGCATTGCTGAGAAGAACTAAGTTATTCATAGCTGATCATTGTACAACAAATCTGATGTTACTGTGTACAATGTTCTCATGGTTCTGCTCACTTCACTTTGCATCAGTTCACATGAGTCTTTCCAGGTTTTTCATTTGCTTGTTATTTCTTATAACACAATAGTATTCCATTACATTCATATACCACAACTTGTTCAGCCATTCCTCAATTGATGGGCATTCCCTCAATTTCCTATTCTTTGCTATCACAAAAAGAGCTGATATAAATATTTTTGTATATGTAGGCCCTTTTCCATTTTTATGATCTCTTTGGGATATAGACCTAGTAGTGATATTACTGGACCAAAGAGCATGCACAGTTTTATAGCCCCTTGGGATGTAAATCTTGGGCTATAAATAAATATAATCATTCCAAATTATTCTGGAGAATAATGGTTGGATCAGTTCACAACTCTACCAACAATGCATTAAACTATGCCTCTCTTAACACACCTCAAGGTCACTGTAGTTATTTTGGCTACCACATCCTACTACTGACTCATAATGAACCTATATTAATCCATTAAAGCCCCCAGATCTTTTTCAGACAAAGTGGTCTAACCAGGCCTCTCCCATCCTTTATTTGTGATGTTAGCATTTTTTACCTTAGCCATACTTCCCATAAGCACTTGTAGCTGTGTTAATATAAGGAATATCTATCTATACCATCTTTTAAAATGAGATGACTCCTATTACAAAGCCATTATTTATTTTTACTATCTTCTAAACAAACCAAAAATAAGTAAAAAGTAGTTTCTATGAACTACTACAGCATGCCTACACCTACAATACTGTAACATCTAGTTCAATAAAGAGGGAAAAGCCAGACTTCTTTGCAAATGTTGACTTCTCCTTGACATTCTAGCTAATGCTTCTTCTTTCCTCAGACTGTAATGGGACTGAATCAAGGATGAGAAGAAAAGTGATATCAAGTATAAGAAAGTGCACAAATGTATATACCATGTAAATATAAAAGATAGTTATTGTTGCTGACATTATTAATAACAATAACAACAGCAACAATAATAATAATAAGCTTTAGTGTCTGAGTTTATATCAGTAAAATATTTTCTAGATTTTAAGGGTTTCTCATTCAGTCAACAAGCATTTATTAAGGGCCTACTTTGTGCCAGAACATGCCTGTATTTATAAAAAACAATTAATTGACTGCTAGATTTGTGAATTCAATGGTTTTGAGGATTATTCTACCATAAAATCTAAACTCTCAAGATTAGTCATCATCTAGGAACATAGTTGCCAGTATCTCTTCCATAATTTTATTATATATAATATGGCAATAATTTCCATTTTGTTTACTGAATATCCGAAGTACCTTTGGAGAAGCTTCTAAAATAGTTTAATTTACATTCATTTAAGAAGTAGTTAATTTTCTAGAGGGCAGTTTTGCATGCCAAAAGAAGATTTTATCCTGGGAAGTCTGAAAACAGCATCTTGCTGCGTTGTTGATATTTGTATATACTCTGTGAGGTGTGGCACAACCAGGGTGGTGCTGGAAGAATTGCTCATCTTTCTTGGAACTTTATTTTTAGGTTCATAAGCTGCTTGCTATGACACTGAATGCAATATTTGCATAATACCTGTTTTATATTAAGAGCAGTTTTCAAAGGTAACCCATAGCTCCTATAAGAATAGTCAAGATTATCTTGACAAACAAGGCAGCCTGAAAGAATAAGCTTGGAATCAGGACAGCCTAGATTTGAACCCCAGTTTATATTTTTAATTAACTTTGTTACCCTGGGCAAGTAATTTACTCTCAGCCTCATTTTTCTCACTTGTGAAATGGGGATAACAATGCCTGTGGCGCTTTTCTCACAGGGTTCTTGTGAGAATCAAATGAGATAATATGTGCTAAGCATTTTGCAAACCTTAAAATGCTATGTAAATGTCAGTTTTTAATCATCATCATTATTATTCATCAATATTACCTGAATTGGATCTATCTTCCACAAAGTCATTTTTAAAAGAAAGTGTTAAGAAAGAAGAAATAAAGTAATTTGAGTGCTTTGAAAAATTTATTTCAATGATCATAGAATAAGAAATACAAATCAGAGTACTGGAAAGAACATAGGAGTCCAAGTCAGAGGGCCTGAGTCCTATCCCCAGTCCTTCCCCTTACTATTTCTCAGTCTCTCTCACTCTCAGTTTTATCATCCAGAAGGAGGTAGACAAGATGATTTCAAATGTCCCTTCCAGCAATGTGTCCTGTAATGCTTAATACTGACCTCCGGTTATATCTTTTGGAGTATTGCCCTTCTGAGACAATGCTATTAATCCTTTGTCAGGTAGATATCTTTTATATTGTTTTTCCAATACAGAGGATGGATTCAGCCAAGTCACGTGTATTCTGTTGGAGACAGCTAACAGGTATCAAAATAGACAACAGAACTGTTATCTGTAGGTGGATGAAATGTTTAACTCTGATGATATTAGTACCATTCTCTGTCTAGCAGCTAACCAGGCAGACAAATCCTAGATTATGAATTTCATGCATTCTAGTTTATAACCCGGAGAAAAAACTAGATTGTGCAGAACAAACAAACCTCAGGTAGAGGTGGTTATTTGCTTGCCAACAAAACCGATTTAGCCTGGTGTCAAGAAACTAGTTGGAATTTATGTTCAGAAGCCTTGTGCCAACATTTAAAAATGTTCTGGGGGAAGAAATTCAACTCTTGAAACAGCTTATGAGAAAAAGTATTTGAGAGAGAATCTTAAGAGAAGGCAGTTTGTGAACTCAAGCTGGTAAGGAGAAACATTTTGTCTAAATGAAAATACACCTCACTAACAGCTTCCAGCAGCAAGGAATGAGAGGAAAGGGATAGTTCACACTTTTTTAAAAAATTGAAAATAAATTGGAAAATCATTCCCTGATTGAAGAAAAGTAGTCATATTGATTATACATGTTCAAGAGAGACAGTTAGAAGGTGTGTTCTTTTAGATCCTGCTTCTGCCATGTAGAAGGATCTCTGAGGGAGCTGACACCTACCTACAGGGAATCATTTTAGCAGGAGACTTGCCAGGGAAGGCAAGCCTTATTGCTTAGGCTCAAGTCCTAGAATTAGCAGCTGGAAAAGGACTGCAAGGGCTTTTGGAGACTGCTGAAGTCACAGAGCCAGATAGGTGTATAAAAGCTTAGAAGAAGAATTACTATAAGTAGATGTGAAAAAGATGGAAAGACTTCTTTTTCTGAAAGCATAAAATTTATTTTTAAATGATAGATTCATAATAGTTAACAATTAGGAAGATAACTATAGTTGGTTGGTTTTTTTTTTAATTTGCTCCATATGTACTAGTTTTAAACATAGTTTAGTAATGTTATTTAGATTTCCTTGTTGTAATAAAAATTTATAGTTTTTAAGATAGGGAAATCTTTATTTGATGAGTATTTTATCTATTCATCTTTATGTTAATCATACCTGCAAGAACTAGCATAAGGCAAACAGTATTTTTGCTCTAGGGCACTGACATCTAAGGAGGAGGGCTTCCTCTCTAGGGCCTCCACACTTATTTTCTGTTGGGTTGCAATCTCCAAAGGAGACCACACTCTCTTCTGTGCCACCTTAACAATTCCCACCTTCTAGTCCTCCCTCTGCCCCCACCCCCCACCTGTGCCACCCAACCACCACCATCCCACATTTCTGCTAGTTAAAACTCTTGCATGCTTGTAATCTAAACCTAGTTCTTAATTTCACTTATCCAAGAAATTTACTTCCTCTTGGTGGCAGCATACCCAAATAACCCTCTTAGGTTGAATCTATAAACTTAGCCATGTAAAATGGCCGTGATGATGTCACATCAGATAAAGCATCATTAGAATTTCTCTAAGGAGGGAGACAAGTACAAGTCAAAAAAGAGTTCCTGCCTTCCAGGATCCTACATTCTAATGTGTCTTCACACATAAAGGGATGAGGTAAAGGTGAGGGAGAGGGGAACAATGCTGCTGGAGAGGAGATGGATAACTCCTGAGTCAGGAATGGATGTCTTGGATGCAGCATGAAATGGTGGTCCAGGCCAAGGACTCAGCAGTCAGAAGAGAGGACCATATGCCAGAGGCATTACCAGATTGAGACATTACCAGACTGGCAAGGAGGCAGAAAACTCAGGAATTATTTAAATATGGTCTTTCAGAGCACCCTCACTCCTGCTGCCATGGGTAGCATTTTGGGGCTCTTCACTTCTCAGCCTCAGTTTCCTTGTTTCTAAAATGAGAGAGCAGTAGGTCAGATAGTCTCTTAACGATCTTGTCCCTTCTCCATTTAATATTCAGTTACTATTGATAGCTGTTGTAAAGTGCCAATGAATTACATGTAGCTGAATAACATTAGAGACTATTTGAAGCATGAATCATGCCCCAGGCCTGAGGGGTGGTAAAGACTTGCAGAACCTGGGTGAATTCTGGCTTCAGAGGAACTCAGGACCACACCTGCTTTTAGCACACTTTGGCCTCTAGAGTTGGGATAGGCCTATTACTGTGCTTAGTAGATAAATTAGCAAACAATTATCAAGCCCTCATTATGTGCCAGACACTATACCAGGTGCTGGACAAAGATGAAAATTAAACAGTTCTTACCCTCAACATGTACATATACGCACATGCATGTGTATATATATACACAGTCTATGTGTATAGTTTGTCTATATACATGGTATAAAATGTATATATACACACACACACATATACTAATGTACCATTCTATATATACTACAGTCATATATATTATAGTATTCTGTATATGTGTACTGTATACATACCACACACACACACACACACACACACACACTCACCAGTATACTATATATATATGAGGCAGCTAGATGACTCAATGAATAGAGCACTGGGCCTGGATTCAGAAAGACCTGAGTTCAAATGTAGCCTCAAACATTTCCTAGCTACCTGACCCTGAACAAGTCACTTAGCCTGTTTGCCTTAATTCACTGGAGAAGGAAATGGCAAACCACTCCAATATTTTCACTAAGAAAACCTTATGGACGGTATTGGCATACTGTGGTCCACAGAGTCACGAGGAGTGGGACACAACTGAGTGACTGAACAATAACAAGTTCCATCTATCTATCTATCTATCTATCTATCTATCTATCTATCTATCTATCTATCTATCTATCTATCTATCT
>NW_027185764.1:59300813-59305849 GCF_028583685.1 Petaurus breviceps papuanus | reverse complement strand
TCTATCTATCTATCTATCTATCTATCTATCTATCTATCTATCTATCTCTCTATCAACTATACTAATATATTATATACACACATACTAGTATGCTACATATATATACTTTAGTCATATAGTATATATCATAGTATACTATACACATAAAATGTATGTACATACATGCACATATATACTAGTATACTATACATACCAGAGTAATATATTATGTACTATATTATGTATAGTGTTAACATATTATATAGTACGTGTTATAAGCGATATATACACACAGTATTCATGTGCATATATAAAGCCTATATGTACTGATATATATATATATACATATATATATATAGATGTGTGTATATATACACACACACAGTCTCACACATTTGTATGTACTTATGTCTCCCTTTTCATCTCCTTGAGGACAGGGACTGTTTCATTTTTTGTCCTTTTAGCCCCAGCATTTTAGCATTTGCACATAGTGGGTGCTTGATATACACATATGTATACACATACACATTTGAGGTATAAAACCTAAAACTTCAATGAGATTTTTGGGACATATTGTGTGTATATTTATGCTTACATGTATATATGTACAGGCATATCAGTTTTTGCAATATACAAAAATAAATACAAAGATATTTCAAGTTTTTTTGATATTTTCAAGATATTGTTTTTTGGTGCTGTTTTCAGGCAACTATCTTTATTAGCTTTTCCCTCAATCCTAAGAAATCATACTTTTAAAGCAAATATACACCAAGAATAAAGATGTGCAAAAAAAGACCTGTTGTGCTCGAGAAAGTGTGTAGCTTTTCTCTCGAAATGGGATTGGATAGTGGGAAAAAAAGGCCGTGTAGACTAGATTATAGGAAAGGAAGACCTTGATACCACTTTTGTGTTTAGTAGTTAGTAATTAGGGGGATATATAGAGAGAAAGTGACATTTGAACCGAGTTTTGGCAGGTTGCATTAGCATTGGCCAGGTGAGTGTGTAAATGCATTGTAGTAAATGCAGCTTAAAGATTTAATGGGTCTAATCACCTGAAACCAATCTGTACAGTTCCAAGAACAAAGGGGAGCCTAGAACAACCAAGACTCAGTATTTGTGCAACACTTCATAATGAGACACAGGAAAACTTTCAGGCATTCTGATTATGTTCTGACTGCATAAACCCAACCATGGTCTTCTATATCCACGGCTATGCTGGTAAATGTTTAACAACCAGCTCTCCAAGAAAGACCATGAATAGTACATACAACACACTTGTAAATTTACTCCTGGCTGCTATGTGGCGCAATAGATAGGGCGTCAGGCCTACTGTGAAGAAGACCTCAATTCAAATACAGCCTGAGACACTAGATGTGTCACCTTAGTCAAGTCCCTTTACTGCTATCTGCCTCAGTTTCCTCATTTGTAAAATGGGGATCAGAACAGCACTACTTCACGAGGTTGTTGGGATGACCAAATGAGATAATATTGGTGAAGTGTTTAGCCTAGTGCCTGGTACATAGTAGGCACTCAGTAAATACTAATTTTTCCTTCCTTCCTAACCTTCATTATTAATATTTAGGCAACCAACCCTGATTTGTAGTATTTGCTAATTTCCCAGGTGTAAATGTTCACACTGAAAATACCAAAGCCTCTTAGCAATATTGCTGGGACTCATAGCTGGAAGCTATGAGTGAGAGCTGGGAGGTGATGGAACTATTTGTGGATACCATATCTTTGTTCCATTTTGTTGTATGCACGCTGTGTAGATAATGAAAGTAGAGTTAGAAAAAAAAATTGTTTTGGTCACAAAACCTGATATGCTTGCCCTCAAACTGACCTGACTTTTAAGTGCTAATGATTTTTAAGAATACCATAGTTAGAGTGCTTAGTAATGTTTTGTCAACTTTTCAAACAGGACCTTCCAGTGATTCTGTACAAAACCTCACACATTATCTTCAGTTAAATGAAATATTATTGATCAGCAACCAAGAACTTCTTCCATGCCATATAATGGACCAACATTGGAAATTCTACATGGTAAGCAAGCACGGACCATTCTGAGATCTTAATTACAGAAACATGTCTTTGTTTAAAGCCTTAAATTTTGTTTGCACTGTGAATCAAAGTTTAAACTTTATCTTGTGAGGTCTGATGAGTGTTATTTAGACTTAAAATTCTGCTGTTAAAATTTATGAGATCTGTGATATGAACATATACTTAATGTTAGGGAACTTTCAATTATAATAAATTATATACTTTCTTGCCACTGAAATAAAGGCATCTTGAAGGTGACTAAGTCAATTCTTGCATTTCGTTTTCCTTCTTCATATAAACAAATATTAACCTGCCTCCCGCAACCTAGTTCCTTACATTAATTTACGTTCATTTATGTTTTTTGAAATGAAATTCTTATGAATGAGATAAATGGTATATCTAGAGGATCCAAGAGAACAGGACATGTGAAAAGCCCTTTTTTCCCCCTCTTCCCTCTACCCATATCCCAACAGATCTGCCTTTTCTTCTCCATCTCTCCAGGTCAAGTCCCTATCTCCATTTCAGTGGGAGAGAGTACATAGTACTCTACTCTGAATCAGGCTCACTTCACGCTCCCCTACTTCCAAGGATCATAATTTAGGGGTGCTCAAACATCCACCCCCTTTACCCTCAGCTATAGGCAAGACATGGTCACATGCCATTTTGATGGGCAGGGAATCACCAGCTACTTACTAACTGTCCAGTAAGATAGGATACCAGTGGACCTTACCACATTGCCTGCCATTGAACCCTCCTAAACCCCAGGCACTGCCATTTTCTGTGCTGCTACACTCTAAAGACCAACAGGCCTTTCCAGCCACCTTGCAGATAAACCCACCAATATAGTATTTGTTATCTCCTCATATGATCTCCTTGAGAGTAGGGTCTATCTGGATTTTCTATTTGTGTCTCTAGCACTTAGCACACTCCTTGGCACAGAGCAAGTGTTAAATATTTTTTTTAATTAATTCATTCACTGAACAGAATTTATTACCACCTTATTTATTCTTTTTTTAGTCTAGACCTATTATTTCATTACTATCAGGTATTCCAGAAACTTCCACCACTGAGAAAGATCAGCACCTTGCCTACAAATTGTAATTTTGGTGAGGTGCCTAGGTGACAAAGACATTAAGTGACTTTCCTTGTGGTCACATGGCCAGTCTGACTCAGAGTCAGGACTCAAACTTAGATCTCCCTGACTCCAAGGCCAGTCTTTTATCCACCAAGCTATACTACCTCACTATTCTTTGATCTGTATGTGTGAGAAAAAATACAGCAACATTTTTGAAAACTGATATTTTAAGGAGACTTAAATCTTTGAAAAATTTGACTTTCAATTACCATAATTTTTGTAAACATTGCTCTAAAGAGTAATGTAGAATAGAAAGTCCTCCCAACAATTGTACTATAGTAAAACTGACTGGGGGGGAGGAGCCAAGATGGCAGAGTAAAAACAGGAACTTGCTTAAGCTCCCACACCAACCACCTCCAATACCTGTAAAATATGACTGTAAACAAATTTTAGAGCTACAGAACCCACAAAGTGATAGAGAGAAACAAATTCTCTTGCTGAAGGTGGCCTGGCAGGCTGACAGAAAGGGTCTTTGGCATCAGGCTGGGGGCTGAGCAGTTCCATGTGAGCCACACAGGCCCAGACCCAGGGCAGCCCTGACCAGCAGCCCATACCGGCCAGAGGAGACTTCAGGAGAGTGAATCACCAGCAACTGTGGCAGTTTCCAGATTTATCAACTCATAAATGCCAAAGAGAAAGTAAAAAGTCAGTGGGGAACTCTGCTGGAACTGGGTGACAGAAGAGCACAATCCAGCCCCTTCCCCCAAGGTGGCAGAGGTGAGGCAGCTGCAAATGCTGCCACATGACTGCCTTTGGAGCTCCTGGCCTGGAGATCATAGGGGGACCAAGTGACCATTCAGAGGATAATCACTCTTGCTTTGACTTGCTTGAATCTGGGTCACAGTCTTGGGTGGTAGTCCTGGGGTGAGAAATGCCAGTGTGCCAGAGCTTCTGGTGGCTGTAGAGAGGGTGCCCTCCTCAGACCTCTAACAACATTTGCAAAAACCGCAGTGTAGCATCAAGCACCCCAGCGTCCCCATGATGGCTGCCAATACAGGTTCTTGGATCTGCCTTGATAAAGGAAAGCAACTCAAAATGGGTTAAAAAGCTTACTTTAATCAGTCAAATATGTATCGTTTACCTAGTTCAGAGGAAAAAGGTCAGCACCCCAAACTTCAGAATATACAGATAGAATTATCAAGACAGAGAAACAGATCAAGTAGACAGTTTCCAAACTGTCCAACCATTACATCCATACCTGTAATGTAATGCCAAGGAAAGGCAACTTCCCAAGGTTCAAAATACCAGCATAGGTGCTCTCCATTTTATTCAGTGACCAGCCAAGAACAGAGAAGATCAAAACATGACATCATTCAAAATACAGCATTTACTAAGTGTGATTAAATAATCTCCAAGTACTACCCCCACCCCAGGACCTTCCATTCATTCAATCAATTACAAAGTACCTATTCTAAATACTACTCCACCCCTAGGCTGTACCTTCATTTAGTCCATCACAAAAACCCTCTTCTCAAATGGAGATTAGTTTCTAAACATAAGTAAAGTACATTCATTTGTTCAACCATAGAACACAAAAAGGTCAAAAGTTCCCCACCCCTGGATCACAATTGAATCTACCCCAGAGTTACATCAAGTTTAAGCACAGCACTTAATACCCAGATGGAGGTCTTTTCTTCATCTTGACAGGAGGCAAGTTCTCAGCAATCTTAGTTCCTGGGGAGACAAGGCTTAGCAAGGCCACAAGATACATTGCCAGTCTCTTCATTGATTCATCCTCTGTCTGCAGAACAGTCCTAGAACCCCTGAAAACATTAGCAAAACCCTCTCCCAGGATTTCTGTAAGCATACAACAAGAAAATCCTTCTTCAGGGCTTCTGAACCAACAGAAAGGTTCCCAGACCCCTGCAACAACAGCACTGTCCTT
>NW_027185764.1:59287883-59300803 GCF_028583685.1 Petaurus breviceps papuanus | reverse complement strand
ACCAACAGAAAGGTTCCCAGACCCCTGCAACAACAGCACTGTCCTTCACCAGTGGACAGTATTCACTCTCTGTCTGCAGGACAGTCTCAGGAGCTCTTAACCAGCAGCCAGGTTCCAGGACTTCTTCAACAACAGGACTGTCTTTCACCAGTGGACAAATCTGGCAAAACAACGTCAAAACAGACAAAGTACCAGCAAAACAGCCATGTCTCCTCAGTCCTTGGCAGCTCCGGGGGCAGGTCTCAAAAGTCCAGGGCAATTCAAAGCGGCCCTCAGCAATCCTCTTAGTCTCTCTCTCTGCCTCCATGAGGGTGCTGCTTCCAAAAAGTTCTTCTGCCTCTCTCTTGCGTCTCTCCAAATCTACGTCACCAGCTCCTCCCAGTTCAGGACTCTCTTTTCACATCACCAAGTCCATCCCACAGTTGGGATTAACAAGCTCTGGGTTTTAACACAATCAATTTGAAAACTAAGCCAATACAGGGGGATCTTTATATTCCATTACTATCACAATACCAAATCAACATCTGGGTTTTTCAAAGATGGGGGACTCTCAACAACGGCTTCCCAGAGTTTCATCTGATCAAATCACAGAACACTTCTCAAAGTGAGCCCCAAAACAAAGCTACACATCAGGGCTTATATAGCCTTCTCCTGGCTCAGAGAATGTAACAACCTTATTGACCCACTGGCCAATCAAAAAGTATCTACTGAAAAACAAGCCTCCCACCCCAGGCTCCAGGTGCACTTTAGCCTAGGGGCAGGGAAGATCTTTAAAATTTACATTCCCATTACACCCAGCAATTTGGGACAAAGCTCTCCACTCTGGAAGCAAAGTTCTACTGTGGCAAAGAGCTCAAAAGTCAAGTAATTAACTGGCAAGATGAGCGAGCAGAGGAAGCACAACCAGACCATAGAATCTTTTGGGGGGCAAAAAGGATCAAAACACAGAACCAGAGGAAGACAACAAAGTCAAAACTCCTGCATCAAAGGCTTACAAGAAAAATATGAATTAGTTACAGGCCATGGAGGAGCTCAAGAAGGATTTTGAAAAACAAGTAAGAGAAGTGGAGGAAAAATTGGGAAGAGAAATGAGAATGATTCAAAAAAGATCATGAAAAGTTATTCAACAGCCTGCTAAAGGAGACCCCAAAAAATACTGAAGAAAATAATACCTTAAAAAGTAGACTAACTCAAATGGCAAAAGAGGCCCAAAAAGCCAAAGAGGAGAAGAATGCCTTAAAAAGCTAAATTTGCCTACATGGAAAAGGAATTTCAAAACCTCACCAAAGAGAATAATTCCTTCAAAATTAGATTGGAGCAAATGGAAGCTAATGACTTTATGAGAAATCAAGATACTATAAAACAGATCCAAACAAATGAAAAAATAGAAGGCAATGTGAAATATCTCCTTGGAAAAACCACTGACCTGGAAAATAGATCCAAGAGAGATCATTTTAAAATTATTGGATTACCTGAAAGCCATGATCAAAAAGAGAGCCTAGAAATCATCCTTCAAGAAATCTCAAGGAAAACTGCCCTGATATTCTAGAACCAGAGGGCAAAATAGAAATTGAAAGAATTCACCAATTTCCTCTTGAAAAAGATTCCAAAAAGAAAACTCCTAGGAATATCAGAGCCAAATTCCAGAGTTCCCAGGTCAAGAAGAAAATATTACAAGCAGTCAGGAAGAAACAATTTGAGTATTGTGGAAACACAATCAGGATAACACAAGATCTAGAAGATTCTACATTAAGGGATCGAAGGGCTTGGAATATGATATTGTGGAGGTCAAAGGAGCTAGGACTAAAACCAAGAATCACCTGCCCAGCAAAACTGAGCATAATGCTTCAGAGGAAAATATGGTCATTCAATGAAATAGAGGACTTTCAAGCATTAATTTTTTTTTAAGCAATTGGGGTTAAGTAACTTGCTCAAGGTTACACAACCAGGTGTTTCTGGGTGGGTGCTAAGTGTCTGAGCCCAGATTCAATCCCAGGTCATCCTGACTCTGGGGCTGGTGATCTTACTCACTGTGCTACCTGGCCACCCCTACTTTCAAGCATTCTTCTTTTTTTTTTTTTGTCGGTCACTAAGCATTTATTAAGAGCTTATATATAAGGCACTGTAATGAGATTTAGGGATACAAAACCCCATATTTCTTCCCTCTTAGGAGTATGCTTTTTTTTTGTATTCATATGCCCATATACCCTCATACATACATATATATATATATATGTATATATATATACATCTATATTTCTATTCCCTTCAACTACTGAGAAAAGTATCATAAAGTTACAATTATTGTTTTTCCATGTAGGAGTGTTAATAGTTCAACTTTGATAAGTTCCTTATGATTTCTCTTCCCTGTTTACCATCTCATGCTTCTCTTGCTTCTTGTATCTGAATGTCAAATTTTCTATTCAACTCTGGTTTTTTTTCAGCAAGACTGCTTGAAAGTCCTCTATTCCACTGAATGACCATATTTTCCCCTGAAACATGATACTCAGCTTTGCTGGGTAGGTGACTCTTGGTTTTAATCCCAGCTCCTTTGACCTCTGGAATATCATATTCCAAGCCCTTTGATCCCTCAGTGTAGAAGTTGCCAGATCCTGGGTTATCCTGATTGTGTTTCCACAATATTCAAATTGTTTCCTCCTGGCTGCTTGTAATATTTTCTCCTTAATCTGGGAATTCCATAACCTGGCTATAATATTCCTAGAAGTTTTCTTTTGGGGATCTTTTTCAGGAGGTGATGGGTGGATTCTTTCAACCTCTATTTTGCCCTCTGGTTCTAAAACATCAGGGCAGTTTTCTTTGAGAACTTCCTGGAGGATGATTTCTAGGTTCTTACTTTGATCATGGCTTTCAGGTAATCCAGTAATTTTTAAATTATCTCTCCTGGATCTATTTTCCTGGTCAGTGGTTTTTCCCATGAGATATTTCACATTGCCTTCTATTCTTTCATTTGTTTGGATCTGTTTAACAGCATCTTGATTTCTCATAAAGTCATTAGCTTCCATTTGCTCTAATCTAATTCTGAAGCAATGATTCTCCTCATTGAGCTTTTGAGATTCTTTTTCCATCTGGAAAATTTGGCTTTTTAAGGCATTCTTCTCCTCATTGCCTTTTTGAGCCTCTTTTGCCATTTGAGTTAGTCTATTTTTTAAAGTATGATTTTCCTCAGTCAGGCTGTTGACTCTCATTTTGTAATTTTCTTGCATCATTCTCATTTCTCTTCCCAATTTTTCCTCCACTTATCTTATCTGCTTCTTAAGGTCCTCTATAGCCTGTAACCAGCTCATATTTTCCTTTGAAGCTTTTGGTGCAGGAGTTCTGACTTCACTGTCTTCCTCCTGTTCCATGCTTTGCTCCTTTTTGTCCCCCAAGTAGGAGTCTAATGTTGGAATCTTCTGTCTGCTTTGTTTCCTTTGCCTGGTCATGTTGCCCCTCAGTCACTTGAACCCTGGGCTTTTTGCCACAGTAGGACTCTGCCACCAGACAGCGGAGCTTTCGTCCCAAATGCTTGGGTTTTCTCAGCTGCCGTAGGTATTAAATGGGTGCCCTCTCTGAGGTCTCCACACACTCTGGCAAGCTGGATACACACCCTAGGACCTCCACCCTAGACTGCAATCCAGATCCAAGCAGGTTAAAGCAAGAGCGATCACCCCTCAGCCTGGTGCTTGGTCCCCCTACATTCTGCAGGCCAGGAGCTGAGGCTACCACGTGTTGCTGGCTGGCTGTGCCTGCCTCTCAGTGTCCTCTCGCCCTGGGGGCAAAAGCCACATACTCCCACTTACCAGGTCCCAAAGTCCAGACTGCACTGACCTCTCACTTTGTCCTTGTGTGTTGATAAATCTGGAAATGGCCACAGCTGCTGCTGATCTGGAGTCCCTTTGGCCGGCAGCTGGTCAGGCCCACCCTGGGGCTAAAGCCTTGGTGTGGGGCTGTGTTTGGCTCCCAGAGCACTGAGCTGGCCAATTCCTGCCAGCCTGCTGGCCTGCCGAGCTGTCCTCAGCAGGATGTTAGCTTCTCTGTGTCATTTTGTGGGTTCTGCAGCTCCAAAGTTTGTTTAGATTCCCCTTTTTACATGTATTGGGGAAGGTGGAAGCCGGAGCAGCGGGGAGATCCTTCTTCTACCCCTTTCAAGCATTCTTGATGAAAAAAACAGAGCTGAGTAGAAAATTTGACTTTCATATATAAGAAGCAAGAGAAGCATGAGAAGGTAAACAGGAAAAAGAAATCATAAGGAACTTATTAAAGATGAGCTATTTACATTCCTACATGGAAAAATGATAATTGTAACTCATGAGACTTTTCTCAGTATGAGGATAATTGAAGGGAATATATATGTGTGTATATATATGTATGCATACATATGCATGTATAGGAGTGTGTATGTATGTATAAATGCATATGTGAGTGTGTATGTATATGTGTGTACATGTATACATAGAGGGCACAGGATCAGTTGAATAGGAAGGAATGACATCTAAAAACAAAATCAAGAGGTGAGAGAGACATATAATGGGAGGAGAAAGGGAGAGATAGAATAGGGTTAATTAT
This sequence comes from Petaurus breviceps papuanus, assembly GCF_028583685.1. Lineage (NCBI taxonomy): Eukaryota > Metazoa > Chordata > Mammalia > Diprotodontia > Petauridae > Petaurus > Petaurus breviceps. The sequence continues at coordinate 59,296,237 of NW_027185764.1, read as the reverse complement.
CTCATAGAAAAGAGGCAAGAGAAAACTGTTACAATGGAGGGGAAGAACAGGAAGATGAAAGGGAATGGGTCAACCTTACTCTCATTGAATTTGGCTTAAGGAGGGAATAACATATATACTCAATTGCATATCTTTCCCTACAGGAAAATGGGGAGGAAGGGGATAAGAGGAAGGATGATAGAAGGGAGGGTAGATTGGGGGAGAGGGTAGTTAGAAGCAAACACTTTTGAAAAGGGACAGGGTCAAAGTAGAAAATAGAATAAGTGGAGGGCGGGATAGGATGGAGGGAAATATAGTTAGTCTTTCACAATATACCCACTATGGAAATGTTTTACATAACTACACATGTACAACCTATATTGAATTGCTTGTCTTCCCAGTGGGGGTGGGTGAGTAGGGAAGAAGGGAAAGAATCTGGAAATCAAAGTTTTAAAAAGAAATGTTAAAAAAAATTGTTTTTTACATACAACTGGTAAATAAGATATACAGGCACTGGGGTATAGAAGTCCATCTTGCCCTACTAGAAAGTTGGGGGAGTATGGGGGAGGATATAAGAGAGAACAGACTCGGGGAAGGGGTACTCAGTAGGCTCGTTGTCTTGGGGTGGGGATAGGGGAAAGACAGGGAGAGAATTTGAAACTCAATATCTTGTGGAAATAAATGTTGAAAACTAAAAATAAATAAATAAAAGATAAAAACCGAACCAATTTTAGTCTGTGTTAAACTCACAAAATTCAGGGATCATCAGTATTTGCCAGGGACTAGCATCACAGTCTAGGGAGGGACAGGACCTCAGAAGCCATCTAGTTCAATTGCTTGCTATTATATCATAATAATGTTATCTTGGATTATATTATATAATACTATTAAGTATATTACAGTCATGTCATGTTACAGCTTTGTAAGGCGCAGTCTCTATTCTCTAGAGTTTGAGGGACTGATTTTGTTTGAGAAGATAATAATAGCTAACATTTACATAGGATTTACTGTGTGCCAGGCACTATACTAAACACAATTCTTCAATTATAATGGTAATTGTTCAGTAAATGTTTTGGGGGTTAAAATGAAGTATTACCTCCTATGTCCTGAGAAATGGGATCCCAGCTTTGGTACAAGTCGCTTAGGCAAGTCGCTTAACTTCTTAGGCCTCTGTTTTTTCATCTGTGTGTAAGAAGACTGAAATTTGTCACTAATTTGTGAGAAGGTGCCAGACTGCTTTGGTAGAGAAGTGGTTCACCTGACTATATCACTGAAACCGCGGACCCAATCCTTGTCCCCTAAGACCATTCGAAGAGCCTGGGATGTCACAAACAATAAGTCATGATGGATTGATTCTCAGAGGGGAGAATGCTAATTTGAAAATTAATTCCTTAATCTGAATTTCACATTTTAACATAGAAGATTTTATATTTATGTCTAAATAAGCAAAGAAAACAAAAAGCCGTAGACTTTAGGTATAGATGTCAAGCAACATATTTAAAATATTGTGACTCATCAAACTAACATTAACTCTCTTGTACTTTTATAATTGTACTAATTGTGTCTTATAAACTACAACTGTTCCCTAGCAGTGGGGAAGACATTCTACCTAAGTGGAATAGCTTATATGATTTTGACAAAACCCTAGACACTTACTGAATTGTATGAAGCAAATCAGAGGTCCCATTACCCTCATTGTTAAGAAGGGCCTTTACTTCTGACATCTGTCAGAAAACAGATTCTAGAATTTGAAGGTCTGCCTGAATGCCTGAGGTGGGAAAAATGTACTTGATCTTGTAGTCATATAATGGTTCCCTATACATTGGTCTCTACTAGTATTTTCTTGAGGACCATTCATCAAACGGTAATGTACATCTGCATCTGAATGCAAAAAAACATACTCTGTTGGCATTAACCATAAGACCAGCCAGGACTCCACACTGCCTTAGAGACCCATGATTCAAAAGACCACATTTCTCTAGAACTGTGGGTAACTTTCCTATGGCAGTTTTCACAGCAATTTCTACAGAATTTATATGTTTTTAAGTAGACTTTGCAATATATTTCCAGGCAGTTTTCAAGTTTAAATGGTTTTATTGCTACTTTGAAAGGTGTCATTTCTTATCTTTTTCCCCTTATTGCTTCTCACCATCCTGCTGTAATTGAACTAGCACCCCTATACTGGTGGTGAATGGCACAGATGTCAGACTATTAGCTCACAGCAGCAAAGTGTCTGCTGAACCAGATAAAGACATAATTGGGAAATGTTTAACAAAATAAGTAAAAATACAATATAAACAATGCTAAGGTATAGTTTTGTGAAATGTTTAACAAAATAGATAAAGGTACAATACAATATAGATAATATTCATTTGTGGTTTTCTAAGTCACTATACAACCCCAAAAATTCTGTTTTTAGTTAAGTTTATCCTCACTAGAACTGTACAGCATGGAAGGTGGAAGCCTATAGCCACAATATGAAGGAATGGACATTTTAAGAAACCTGGCAACCTTCACTGGGCCACAGGTCTACCTAATATAGAGAAATTAAAATGTAAAATATTGTTGCAGCTTTGGGTTCCATGCATAACCCAACAGCATTCAGTCGTATGACTGTTTTCTTTGTTCTTTGTGGGTCTGAGTGCTCGAAGATTTAATACCGCTGGCAGCATAGGTGCCTAGTTGTCCTGAGAAAAATAAGGAGGAAGAAAGATCTTCTCCAGCATTCCTCAGCTTTCAAGTTACAATGCTTCACCCTCTTCTGCTGTAAATTGTGTTTCTTTAATTACTTGCTTTAATCTTTTTTTTTAAGGTGGCCTTGTGCCCATTTTCTCTTTTCCCCTAATTCCTGATTGTTACTCCTTTCCCTTTGGGGTTTTATTAATTTCTTTTCTTTCCTGCTTTTTTTCTGGTTCTATAATTCTTCTCTACCTTTTTAATTCTCATTTAGTCAAGTAAATTCCCCTCCCTCTCCTGGTTTTCAACTAATCCTGTTCAGTAATTAAAAAAAAAGACTGAGGGTGGGTAGGTGGCTCAGTGAGTAAAAGGGCCGGCCCAGGAGTCAAAAGGACCCCATTCGGTTCTGGCCTCAGACACTTAACACCCACACAAAAAACTAGCTGTGTAACCTTGGGCAAGTTACTTAACCCCAATTGCCCTCCAAAAGGCAAAAAACAAAAACAAAAACAAAACTGCACCTCTTTCCAAAAAGGATTTTTCTCACTCTCTTCATTATCCATCGTCTCTTTCTGAATACTTTGGATACTCATTCTCTGATTCATGACCTTTATAATTATTTGGTCTCGCTTTTCTCTGAATTCCTCATACAATCAAAGCTTCCAAGGTATCCATCCTAGGCTGTCCCCCAGATGTATTCTGCCACTGCCTTGTAGAGCTTGCCCTATCGATTCCCTTTTTCCTTTGTGTCTCACTCCCAGAATAATGCCAATTATTGTGAGTGTCAAAGGAATACTACCTCATGGTAGAGCTCTTCCCCTCCCCCAGGTCCCTGATTATACAACCCACTGCTGATCTGTACCTTCCTTTGGTTACTTTTCCCCTCACCCCCATATTTGACTTATGTTTTCCCACTCACCAGGTACCACTTTTCCCCAGGGGTTCCAACTCTTCCCCTTCCCGGTATAGGACCAGTAGATTTTTCTAGCACCAAATCCCCAGACCACACCCAATGTAAGGTCCCCATATCAGTTTACAGACCATCTCTTTTCACACATAGGAGCATTCATCAATGAAACCCCTTCCTACCACCAAAGTAAGGCCTCCTTCCTTTCCCTCCTCTTTTTTAATCTTCCACCACTCTTCCTCACCTCCCCCCCATAGACTCTTTTCTTTCGAAGACCACAGAAGTCACTTTACCCTCATTGTTAGACCTTGTTTTGACCCCAACACATCACACTCTATCCCCCTTCTCCTTTCACTCTCTTCATGTACCCTCCCATGTTGTCAAGTAGTTCCACACGGGAAAAAAATTTAATTTACCTGTAGACAGACTGTAGGTGGCTCAGCAGATAGAGCACTGGGCAATTCACTTCACCCTGTTTACCTCAGTTTCCTCATCTATAGAATGAAATATAGAAGGAAATGACAAACCACTCCAGTATCTTTGCCAAGAAAACACCAAATGGTGTCACAAGGAGTTGGACATGACTAAAATGACTAAACAACAAGAAGGCATGCTCCTGCCTTCTATAAAGCCCCCTGTCTACCTCATCACTGTTGCTTATACCAGATTTCCATCTTCATTCAGTTTCCTGTTTTCTTAGAAAGAAATCGCCTATTGATCTCTCTCTTGTCACCCCATTGCTGTCGCTGTACTTGTCTGCCACATTTATTCATTCCTCCTGTTGTTTGGGTGTTCTAGAAGCAAATGATCTCTTCAGTTCTAGTTTTCTTCCTAAAAATGTTCCAAATACCTCTTTATTATCGAATGTTCTCTTTTTTTTCATGTATGGTTAAGTCCACATTTGCAGAATAAGTCACCCTGGGCTACATTCTGAGCTTCATTGCTCTTTGGAACACATTATTGCATTCCCTCCTGTATTTTCTGGTGGGTACATAATAGTCTTAGATTATTTGAATGTCCTTTCCTTTGTATTTGAAGGTCTTTCTCCTCATTGCTTACAGAACTTCTTGTTTCTGAATTGAATTGTGAAATTTAACCGCTATGTATCTTGGAATTTACAGCTTTGGGTTTTCTTCTGGAGGCAATCTGAATTCTTTCCATTGGCATTTCATTTTCTAAGTTCAGAAGTTCTGGGAAATTCTCTTCTATCATTTACTTATTATGGTATCAAAGTTTTTTGTCTTGTCACAATCTTCTAGGAGACTTATAATCCTTGGGTTGTCTCTGCATTTTGTCTTTGAGATTCATATTGTTACTTGCATAGTGAGCATATTTTCTTTTAATATTGTTTTTTACTTCTCTTCTTCTAGATCAGAGCTGTAGAACCTGTGGCCTTGAGGCCACATGTGGCCCTCTAGGTCCTCAAGTGAGGTCCTTCGACTGATTCCATCTACCTATTAAAGCACAGTGAAGTTATAGTCTATTCTGGTGGAGAGAATGTCACACCAATGAAATCACAGTTCCTTTTAAAGTATTCAAGTATAAGTATAGCTGAGCTGGAGAATGTATCCTCAGAATCTAAATAAGGGACATTTTCTGACTATCTTATACCCTTTTCTGCCATCCTCCAGGATATTTTCTCTTGGGGTGTGGGCTGCCTGGGTGAGCTACCATTGGCAAGAAGAATCTTCTTGATATGAATCAGCAAAGGAGCATTAAAAAGAGCAGTCAGGTAGATAAGAGAATCAGAGGGTCATAGAGCTAGACTTTTGAGGACCCCAAAAGGGACCTAGTTCTTTGGAGTTTATGGGTTGAGAAGTCTGGAAACTGCCACACCTGCTGGTGATTCACTCTCCTGAAGTCTGCTTCAGGAGGAACTAGGATCTAGTTCAAGCTCCATCATCTTACAAATAAAAAAGCTGGAGTCTAAGGTGGTTAAATGACTTGCCCACAGTCACTCACAAACTAATAAAAATCAAGAGAGGGGTATGGTTTGAACCTAGCTCCTCTGACTCCAGAGCCTTACAGAGAAGAAAAAATTCATTTCAAAAGAATGAGGCAGTGATATGATAGAAAGGTAGGAGATTATGATCCAATATGAAAATTTCAGAGTCCAGGACCTTGAAAGTGGAACAGTTCTGGATGATGGTGAGACCTTAAATGTGACCATTCCTTTGGCTTGTTGAAGTAGAGTAGAAATGGAAGCCACTGGAGTTGAAGAGGTTGGTGGGCTGGGAAGTCATAATATTATCATCAAGAAAACTTCGAAATCACAGGTGGATATTTGGATAGAGAGGAAAATTAAGTCAAGTGCTGAAGGGAAGTTTGCAGAATGATGTGAGTATCCAGGAGAGAAGTTTATGGCAGCCATGAGGATGAGGACAGGATGATATATGAAGTGGCATAAACGTCTAGGGCAGAGAAATTGCTAAAAGGTGGTGGCAAAGCAATGGTTTCAAGTGACAGTGAGATGCAAGGAATATATGGTCTCCTCCTCCTGACCCTGTGAGTCAGTGCATGAGGGAAGGAGCAGCGGAGAAGATAGCAAGGGCTGTTGTGTCTTTGGGGACAGAGTAGGTCTCAATGCTGAGGTTAAAGAATTATGAAAGGAAGTGACTGAGGATTATGAGGAGTTTGTTAACTGATACTTTTATCTATATGACTCTGGGCAAGTCCCTTAACTTCTCTGGACCTCAGTTTCCTCATCTGTAAAATAAAAGAGTTGGACTAAATGGCCTCTAATATCCTTTACATATGTACATCTATGATCTTATGGGGTTCCAGAGGGCATAGTAACTGGAATTGACAGGGAAAGATGGGACTGGGGAGGGGAGAGAAGCAGGAGGGGAGCACTGAAGTACACTGGGTTTAGAGTAAAGAGTGAGGTAACAGGGAAAAGGTGTGTTGTCTCCTAGGCAAGTGAAGGTGACTGAATGACACAGATCAAAGGAGTAAGTAGTGGGGCTTACTAACCCTAAGGTATGAAAGTACCAAGCAGGCAGAAGCCTATAGAATAAGTCAGACCTAAGATCAGTGATAGAGCCTGCTCATATTCTGTTTCCCAGGTAAAGTGCCCACTGATTTGAAAAGTAACTGGGAGAGGAGCAGAGCCAAGATGGCTGAGTAAAAGCAGGAAATTCTGTGAGCTCCCACCACAACCACCTCCAATACCTGTAAAATATGACTCTAAACAAATTTTAGAACTGCAGAACCCACAAGTGACAAAGAGAAATCTCCCTCTGAAGCCAGCCTTGCAAGCTGACAGGAAGGGTCTAATGCACCAAACTGGGAGCTAAGCACAGTCCCGTGTGAGCTGCAGGGGCACAGATTGGCCAGAGCAGACTTCAGGAGAGTGAATCACCAGCAGCTGTGGCAGTTTCCAAACTTCTCAACCCATAAACTCCAAAGAGAAAGTAAAAGGACAGTGGGGAACTCTGTTGCAACTGAGTGACAGAAGAGCGCAGTGAGATGTGGTGGCTGCATATTGCCATATGACTGCCTTTGGAGCTCCTAGCCTGCAGATGGGAGGCAGACCAAGCAACCATTCAGAGGGTAATCACTCTTGCTTTGACCTGCTTGGATCTGGGTTGCAGTCTTAGGCAATGGTCCTGGGGTGAGGAATGCTAGTGTGCCAGAGCTTGGGGTGTTCTCTAAAGAGGGCGCCCTCCTCAGACCTCTGACAACATTTGCAAAATCCCCAGCAATCTGGGACAAAGCCCTCCACTCTGGAAGCAGAGTTTTACTGGGCAAAGAGCTCAAAAGTCAAGTAATTGGCTGGCAAGATGAACAAGCAGAGGAAGCACAATCAGACCATAGAATCCTTTTTTGGGAACAAAAAGGATCAAAACATGAAAAGTGTGGAAGGAGCCAGAGGTATAGCAATGGGAAGAGACTGGTAGATTCATAGATAATAAGGTCTTTGATTTTAGATCTAGAAAGGGCCTTACAGATTACCTAATCTAATTTGTTTATATGTAGCAGCTGTGTTACCTAATCACACATGTGGGAGATCCAGAACAACATTTTAAGGAATTCTAAGGGACCACATTCACTTGAAATGATAGCTCAGGAGCCCTCATCAATGTGTCTACTTTTTTTCTAGTCAGCCAAAAAATACAATTAGTTCAAAGCAAAGGTATTTAATGACATAGTTTGATAAGAAGATCTGCATTAGAATATTGTCATTATATATAAACATAAAAATCATCAAGAGATCATAATTGAGGGGACCATACATAGGGAATTTGTATGGACAGGCAATTCATTCTCCTGAGACTTCAGAATGATTACACTGCTTATTGACCCTGCTCTTCATTGGGTCTGTCACTCCAAAGGGCTCACTGAGCTGGTCCCTAATTTATTACAGTATAATAACTAAAACCTGGGGCAGCCAGGTAGCACAGTGAGTAAGAGCACCAGCCCCAGTGTCAGGATGACCTGGGGGATTGAATCCTGGCTCAGACATTTAGCACCCACCCAGAAACACCTGGCCGTGTAACCTTGAGCAAGTTACTTAACCCCAATTGCTTAAAAAAAAAATAACTAAAACCTGCCCTGATAAGAGAAAGTTGGTAGCTCTTTAAGTCATAGCTGCCACACTCAACTAAAAGAATTCAGACAGAATGTTCACAGACTAAGATTAGGGCTTTTTTTTTTGGTTAATACCTAGATCAAAGCCTTCTGATAGAGATAATAGTAATAATAATAATCTAACGGGGTTAACCATTCTTGAATAACACACACACACACACACACACACACACACACACACACACACACACACACACACACA
>NW_027185764.1:59194335-59287873 GCF_028583685.1 Petaurus breviceps papuanus | reverse complement strand
ACACACACACACACACACACACACACACACACACACACACACACACATACACACACACACACACCATGGTCTCTGATTTGGTCACAGAAAATTTTGAGCTAGGACAAAATATAACCTAATAGGCAAGGTCAATTTTGTCCACTCATGAAGTCCATATTCCTGTTCTTTTTTTTTTTATTGAGAAAAGTCTGCTGTATTTTGGCCAGTCTTCTTTTTTTGTTTTTTCTTGAAGTTTTATTGATATCTTTTGTTTTCACATCAGCCATTTTGGGATCTGTCCTCCCCCCATCCTCCAATCAGAGACCCATTCTATGTAAGGAAGAAAAGCAGTTAAGCAAAACCGATACAGCTGCATCTTCTAACATTTTATGCAACATTCATACCCACAGTACCCTAATCCAAGGAAAGAAGAGAAAGACATTTATGGCTTGTTCTATTTCATTTTATAAGACCATGTTGTTTAAGCTATTTCTTATTTTGTGTATTTTATATTTTGTAGGGTAATGACATTTTTTGTTAAAAATTGTAACATCTCAACTTGACTGAAACCCTACAAATCCTTATCGGCACTCATTTAGCCACACTGCTCTGCTTAGCTGCCAATCTCTTGTCTCTCTCTTCAGCAATTGTAAGGCAGATACCCTTTCCTCAGGGAAGAGAGATTCAAGGCTTATTACCTTTGCCAATAACAAAAAATGTTGGAGAGCCTGGTGGCAAAATTATCGCCATTGGCATCTTTTACATGGACAACATCAAAAGAGCCTGGATGTTTCTCCCTGTTTGTGATCACACCAATTCGACCCAAAATAGCCCCACCGGTCACCATATATAGGTTACCAGTATCAAACTTGATAAAAACAGTGATCTTGCCAGCCTCTAAATCAATCTGAACTGTGTCATTCACTTTGATTAGAGGATCTCAGTAACGAATAGTACAGGTCACCAGATGGGGAATACCTTTTGTACCCACAAAAATTTTCCTCACTTTGCACAATTTATATTTAGCATCCTCGGCTGTAATACAATGAACAGCAAAGCGTCCCTTTGTGTCATAAACCAGACGGAAATGTTTACCTGTCTTCTCTATGCTAATGACATCCATAAAGCTAGCTGGGTATGTAATATCAGTGCGGACCTTGCCATCAATCTTGATGAATCACTGCATGCAGATCTTCTTTACTTCATCTCCAGTCAGGGCATACTTTAGTCTGTTTCTCAGGAAGATGATGAGTGGGAGACACTCCCTCAGCTTGTGGGGACCTGTTGATGGTCTTGGAGCAAAAACTCCTGTTAACTTATCCAGCATCCAATGCTTTGGAGATGCTACACGCTTCAAATGCTTCTTGAGACCACAAGCCATGGTTACACTAAACCTGAGTTAAAATGGGAACTTTACTCATCTGTAGGATCAGAGGCTCCATCTACTTATACACTGTGTGTGTTTGGCCAATTCACTGTACCCTTTCGGGCCTCACCATCTTTACCAGCAGCACAACCAGACGGTCCCAAGGCCGAGCGGAAAAAGGTCACATGTCCCCAGAAACGGAGTTCCCAGGGATCTTCGCGGGACCATGGCTTGGCCAGTCTTCTTATATCTAAATGAGGAGAGGCCTAAAAAATTAAGTGATTTACCCAAGGCCACATTCAGTACCAAAGCTAGGATCCCATCTCTCAGGGCATAGGAAGCAATAATTCAGTTTAACATGTTCAAAAAACATTTACTGAACATTTACCCCTAAAATTGAAGAACTGTAATCTTCTAAAAGAAAATAAACCTCCCAAACTCTAAAGAGTATGGTAAAATTCCTCAATATCTCTTTATAAAAAATATAGCTAGAAAATCATAGATTTTAAAGAAAAGTGAAATCTACTCTACAATATTACATGATAGAGCCAAGATAACATCAGTAGGATGTGATATAAGAAAGAAAATCTGAATGTAATCAAGGAAAAAAGAAAATAAAAAATCTAATAACTTTATAACATTACAGAATTTGAGCGAAAAGTAGCCCCACAAGTCATCTAGTTCAACCATCCTGCACTTGCTTCCATATGACATGGTCTCCAGTGCTCTCACTGTCCCAGCTACCCTCTTCTGAGCATTCTCCAGTTTGTCTATTTGCTTCCTAAAATGTGACACACACACACACACACACACACACACACACACACACCTCCCCACCCTGAGTGAATATATTTCTCGAGATATGATCTGATCAGGGCAGGGTGCAACTGAACAATTACCTCTCCCATTCTAGACACTATGCCTCTCTTAATGTACCTGATGACAGCATGATTGATTACCAGTCCTCTCCCTGACTTTGTTCTCTCCCCAAATTCCTTTACCAATTCATTCAAAAAGTTTTGAATGCACCTAACCATTCCATCACCCAGTTCGTATCTCTCCATCTTGTCCACAAGAATACCATGATAGATCTTGATAAATGCTTTGCTAAAATCTAGGTATACTGTGTCTATTGTATTCCCTTAAGCTACAAGTCTAGGTAATTTGTCCAAAAAAAGGATGTGTTATTCTGACAAGACCTGTTCTTCAGGAAGTCATACTAACTTTTAATGATTACTACCTCCCTTTCTAAATGCTCATAATCCATTCCTTTAATAACATATTGTAGCTATTTTGCTAGAAGTACAGTTCAAACTCACTGGTCAAGGGTTTACAGATTCAACTTTTTCCTCTTTTTGGAAAACTGGTTAAATATTTTTCCTTCTCCAGGACTTATGCATCTCTCCTATTCTCACGATCTTTCAAAGATTACTGACATGGGGTGGCTAGGTGGCACAGCAAATAGAGCACCGGTCCTGGAGTCAGGAGGACCTCAATTCAAATCTGGTCTCAGACACTTAACACAAAAACTAGCCGTGTGACCTTGGGCAAGTCAACCCCAACTGCCCTCAAAAAAGAAAAAAAAAAGATTATTGACAGTAACTCAGGAAAAAACCTCTGACTGTTTTTCCTATACCCTAGGATATGGATTCATTGAAGTCAAGTTGGTGGGGTTTTTCTTTGTGTACCTTCTCCTCACATCATCAGTTTCAATTTCTTGTTTAAATAATTTCATTCTGTCCTTGAGTCGAAGAAGTATCCTCAGAGATTCTCCTGATCTCTTTAAGAGGACCCCTCTTCTCCGGAGGCCAGGCCAGGAACCAAAAAAAGCCAATTTCAGAAAAAATAGTGGAACCCAAAAATAATGTGAGTGATAAAGGTAGGTGACCACTCAGAGTCTTCTAGCAACAGTGTCCAAAGAGGCCACCCTCACCCTCTGAGAGAAACAAATCCCATTCAAACTGAGGTCCTGATACAAGGGAGAGAAGGCAGCAAGGGGTGGGGGTAAGCAGAACAGTACTGAGCCTTCTGAAGATAGAGAATTGGTAGTAAGCACATCTTCAGCAAGGACATCATAAAAAAAAATCAATAGAGTGATTGATTGAGAAAGACAAAAGCCAACTGAAGGGAAGAAATGAGCCAGCATTACAAGAAATGTTTCCTGTTTTCATTTAGAGAATGAAATATAGAATATTTCCCAAGCCTTCAAGTTCTTTAGATGTTGTATCTGAAGCATAACACCCAATAATAAGTCAGCAAGAAGGCATTCTTAAAAAATACTGATTTTATATTGCAAATTTAACACTGTCCTGCTGACAAATTTGTATACCATACCTATATTAAATATGGATACAGTTTCTTCATTCAATAAATCAATTACCAAATGAACAGGGATTTGTGAATGTAATTATGAAGGAGGATTTCTCCAACATAATTCAATGAATCAACATTAGCAAAGCAAAATTAGTAGCATGTGCTGTGAGTGAGGATGTAAAAAGTCTCTTACTAGACCTGGACATTACAACTGTTTTCTATATAGCAAGAGTCTGCTAGTATCACATTCTAAAACGAACTGAATTCTAACACTGAATATGTAAAACTAACCTACAAAAAAAGTAAACTCTTAATTTTATGAAATTATGCCAAAGTATAATTTAAATAGCAACCTCAAAACATGTACTTGAAAATACAAAAACTAGTCATTTACTGCTTTTAATCCACCTTTTCAACCTTAACACCAGCCCCTCCATCACAACCTGTACACAACAGAAGTCAGCATTTGTGCAGTTTTCATATTTATTTTGTAGCCAACAAATTTCAACTGCAATCTCAGTATGAAAGTACTTTGCAACAAAAGAAAATGAGTTATAATTGCCTAGAGAAAATGAAGATAGCACAAAAATCTTTGCAAAGACAGAAATGTAGCTACCAAAGATCTCCCACATAGTTCTGAAGAACATCTGGAGAATAAATGAAAATGTCAAATAGGTAAGCAAAAAAATTAGAATTTGTTTCTTATTTGAGTGTATTTTCTCTATCAACCTGTACGTTAAAAGAAAAATAAGTCACACCTGGGTATTGATATTTTTATTAACCCTTCTTATTAAAACATTATCACTATGAAAAAGTCTTTAGATATTCTGTATAGTGCAGTATCTCTATCCCAATTAGAGTAAATGGGGGGAAAAATCCACATCTGAAATTTGACTAATGTACATTATTATAGTCCAAATGACAGCTATATATAATCTAAATCATTATCATCATCTGTATACTTTATAGGCTTTTTGTTTTTCTTTTGCCTGAGTTCAATCCTGAAATTGTAAGTGAAAAGATCTGAATCCTCATCACACATTTTTCTGTAGACATCACAGAGGTTCTTGAAATGCAAGATGGAGAGCTAGGTTGGCTATAAAGTAGGGTCCATATCAGCCAACATTAACATTTTCTCAGTGTTTTTTGAGCATTCAGCTTATTTCCTACTGAGCTGAAAATTACTCTGAACAACTTTTTCCACAAGCTTAAATGGCTGATTTATCCATGGTTGCACTAGGGCAGTGAAATGAACCACTCCCACATCCACCTGTGGTTTGGAAACAAAAGCTCTGCCTGGAATCATAAAAGAATGCTGAATCTTGCAGAGATGCTGGGCCACAATGGAAAGTTGACTTGTTTACTTCCTGTACTGGCAGTCAGTCTCTAGGCTACTTCCTTTTGAAAGGCCAAGGTTATCTATGTTCTGCCATAAAGAAAAGTCCATCTCTTTTTCAAGTCACTTAATCAGTGGAGCAGACACACTGAAAGGCAGATTGCCAATAATACACACACTTGGAGGATCATCTTCCCACATTTCTTTGAAGGTATTCTGGAAAAGCTTTTTCTACTTTAAATGTCAACACATCCACATGGACAATTCTCAGTTTTCCAGGTGCTGCATCAGAAAGCATGTGTAATCTGGGAATAAACAGTGTCTTTTTCAGCCACAAGAAGATCAGCTACTTGAGCATTAAGAATGGACCTACTCCATAAACTTGAGAATTTTTCACATTGTCTATCTTTTGTACAATCTTATCTGTCAGCCTCAAGTCCAGGAGGAAGTTTTGAGATAGCTGTTTCTGGGCTCAGAGTCCGAGAAGTTTAATGATCTCCCCAGTTGTAGGCAAAGGCAGGAGGAGGCAGAAAGCAGCTAGCTTTGCCTGGACACCCAGGAGTCTGGTGCAGGATACTTCTCAGATGGGCCTGGGAAAAGGACCACTAAATTAGAATTCTTAAGGAACACACCTTCAAATCAAACTAGAAATTACAGACATTAGAAAAAAAAGAAACCATCTCAGTGGATTCCCTGAAAAATAAAATAACAGAATTGAGAAGTAAAAATATAGACAGGAGGAAAAATAAGAGAACAAAAATCACAAAATAACAATGTAAAAACATATGAGAACTCTACAGAGTAAGAGGAATGAATCTGAAGATAAAGAGATAGTCTAAGCAGAAGTGGGGAACCTGTAGCCTCAAGGCCATATGTGGCCCTCTAGCTTCTCAAGTGCAGCCCTTTGACTGAATCCTACATGGCCTTGAGGCTGCAGGTACCCCATACCTGATCTAAAACACAGGTTCCCAAAGTGGTCATACTATACCCCCAGGGGTAGTGGAATGATGGGGGAGCAGGCAGAGGGGAGGTAGTAGTTTAAAATTATACAAATTTTTTTAACTGTTAAAGAGTTGAAGAAAGTACATTTCCGGCGGGGGGGGGGGGGCCCCTGAGTAATTTTTTTAAAGGGAACAGTAGGCCACATAAGTTTGGGGACCTCTCATCTAAAAATTACAAGTCTCCCAGAAAAAACATCATGAAAAATAAAAACTGACTACCACATGCCAATGACACCCCAAAAATTTCTCACAAATATCAGAAGCACAGGGTAAAGTTGAGTCAGATAACCCACAGAACAGCAACAGAAAGAAAATACAAATCTAAATCACCATGCAACATTTAGTTAAATTTCACAACTACAGCAACAAAAAAAAAAACAACAAATCTTGCAGGCTCAAAGGAAAAAATTCTTCAAGTTCCAAGAAGAAAAAATCAGAATAACAAAGGATTATTCTGTGGTTACAAGAAAGCAAAGGGAAAATTGTTATAGGGTATTCTAAAGAGCAAGAAAATAGTCTGCCGCCCCAAAATAATATCCTTCTACCTAAACATCAAAGAAAACAACGGAAAATTTAGTAAAAAGGAAGAATTTGAATCATAACTTCAAAAGAACCCAAAGGTAAAGAGGATATTCCTTCAGATAACAACGGAAGAATATTGAATGAAATATTTATTTTCATACAGCTAGAAATAGATAACGTAGAGCCAGAATTAGTATGTTTCTGAAGTTGTTTGATTTTCTTTAAAAAAAAAATCTCTCCTATTGAGTAACAGAGATATGGTAAATCGTGACAATGTACTAAAGTGTTGAAAGAGTAATAGAAAAAAATAAGATGGAAAGAAGGTAAATGAAATGAATAATTATTCCAGTGGGTAAAACTTCATCCTTTCATTAATGAATTTTAAAAATGTAATTGGGAAATATTTAATGAAATAAATAAAAATATTTTTGAAAGGTGATTATCTCTCACAGTTATGACTAAGAATTCTTTATTAATATTAAATTTAAAAGTTTTTACACACAAAAAAGCAATGCAATCAAAATTAGAAGGAAAACTGAAAGCTGGGAGGAAATTTTACAACATGTGTCTCTGATAAAGGCATCTCATTTCTCAAATATATAGAGAACTGTATCAAATTTATAAGACTACAAGTCATGCCCTAATTCATTCCCTAATTGATAGATGGTCAAACAATATGAACAGCAGTTTTCAGATGAAGAAATAAAAATTATCTATAGTTATATGAAAAAAATGCTCTAAATCACTATTGACTAGAGAAATGCAAATTAAAACAACTCTGCAGTACCTTTTCACACCTATCAGATTGGATAATATGAAAGAAAATGAAAATGATAAATATTGGAGGGGATGTGGAAAAATTGGGACACTAAGGCACTACTGGTAAAGTAAACTGATCCAACCATTCTGGAGAGCAATTTGGAACTACACCCAAGGGATATCAAATTATGCATATTCTTTGATCCAAGGATACTACTATTTTGATCCAAAGATACAAGGGTCTACATCCCAAAGAGATTTAAAAAGAAAAAGTATCTATTTATACAAAAACATTTATAGCAGCTCTTTTTGTGATGGCAAAAATTGGAAATTGAAGGGATAATCATCAATTGGAAAATGGAAGGGCTATAAACAAGTTGTGGTATATGATTGTGGTGTAATACTATTGTGCTACAAGAAATAAACAGAATGATTTCAGAAAAATCTGGAAAGACTTACATAAACTGATGCAAAGTGAAGTGAGTAGAACCAGGAGAATACTGTACACAGTAACAGTAATATTGTACAATGATCAATTGTGAATGATTTAGCTGTTTTCAGCAATACAATGAGACAATTCCAAAGGACACATGATTAAAAATGCTATCCACCTCCAAAGAAAGAACTGATGGAGTCTGAATACTGATGAAAGCATACTATTTTTCACTTTATTTTTTGTGTGTGTGGGGGGGGATTTTTGTCTGCGTTTTCCTTCATAACCATGATTAATATGGAAATATCTTTTGCATAACTACACATGTATAAACTATATCAAACTTCTTGCCTTCTTTATGAGGGGGGATGAAAGGAAAGGAAGGAAAGAATTTAGAACGCAATATTTTTTTAAAACATTAAAAATTGTTTTTACATGTAACTGGGGGAAATAAAATATTGAAGAAAAATAAAATTGGGGAGAAATATAATGTTATTTTTAAAAAGAATCTTAATCAAAGGATAGAAGGGATCATAAAAAAGATAAAGGTGATTTTGACCAATAAAATTTAGAAGCTTTGTACAAATAAAGTCAAAATAGAATTAGAAGATAATTAGAAGAGGAATTGGTGAAGTGAGAAAATATTAGGATCAGTTGAATACCCAAAGTATATGGAAAGCTGACACAAATAAATAGTACTGTGAGCATCCCAGCCTGTTCTTCTGGTAATTTTTGGCTGCCTTATGAATATTAAGTGGAGGCAATGAATAGATTTTAGGGATTAGATCTGGTAGATAGAATGCCTTAAGAACTATGGATAGAGGGGCAGCTAGGTGGCACAGTGATAAAGCACCGGCCCTGGAGTCAGGAGTACCTGAGTTCAAATTTGGCCTCTGACACGTAACACAAAAACTAGCCATGTGACCTTGGGCAAGTCACTTAACCCCAATTGCCCCTCCAAAAAAAAAAAAAGAACTATGGACAGAGGTTCACAATATTGTACAGAAGGCAGCAGCAAAAAACATTCCAAGGATGTTGTAACAAAATCTTACTTACTTTTTGGACTACATGGCCTCTGAGGTCCATTCCAGCTCTGGGATTCCACAATTCTATATATGCCTTAACCAGGCAACTAATAATCTCATTATTTTGACTACAGTTCTCATCATAAATATCTAAGCTCTTATGAATGAATTCCCTAAAACTTGATTACAAATCAGCTTTCTGAGTCTGCAGAGTTCATGACCACACATTGTTACCTTGAGGTGACCCCATCAGGTTGCTGCCAATGGAAGAAGATCCCATCGATACAGTCAGCCAACCTCCCTCTCCTGGTCAGATCTCTACATTTACACTATCCAGATTTCCTGACTCACCTTTAATTGAACAATTTGGATACATCAATTTGATGTTATTAATCAATCTACTCAATAGTTATTTCTAAGGTTTCAATGAGAAAAAAATGTTAGTACTGCATATTTTTACCAAACCTTTTTTTCACTTCTGGTTTAAATATATAAATTCTTTAAAATATATCATCAAAATCACCAGGGGGTACATATGCTTAGAATTCTTGTTAACAAAACTTTAAAAAGATGCATTAAGTCATCTTATATTTGGTCCTTTGAGAGATTAATGGCAAAGCTTCAGGGTAGCTACCCTTCCAAGAAGTAGCACCTAGTGCTAAAGTAACCTACCTACTTTAATGAAACTGACAGTGAAAAGCTTACAGGGGTGCTAGAGTAGCCCCATTGTTATAAGCAATTCTTAAATAATCTCAATACAGTTCTATGGCTTAGCAGAAATTTTAAAATATATATATATTTAAACTACAGATCTTTTATTATAATAATTATGTATATGGCATTACAGAAATCATACATTCCAATTTTGTAACACAATAGTGGAGGTTTATGATTTCTATTTTTAATTTACAAGATAAATTTTTTTAAAGTTCATTTTCTGTTTTAAACTACTCTTAAATCAGTGTTGTATAATGGAAAGAGTCCTAGATTGTGAGTTACAAGATTTGGGTCTTCTACTATTGCTGCTGCCCCTGCTACTACTACAAGGTCTTGGCTCTACTGCTAACTAGTTGACTTTGTACAGATCACTCTTTGGGCCTCAGTTTCTTCATCTACAGAGAACAGTGACTAGATAATCTCCAGGGTCCCTCTCAAATCATTCATTGTATGGGCCTGTGGGTCTTGTTGTGTTTAAGTCCTTGGCAAAGATACTGGAGTGGTTTGCCATTTCCTTCACCAGCTTATTTAACAGATGAGGGAACTGAGGAAAACAGGTTTAAGTGGCTTGCCCGGGGTCACATAGCTAATAAGTGTCTGAGCCCAGATTTGAATTTAGGCAAATTAGAAAAAAAAAAGCCTGATTCCAAATTCAATGTGCTAGCCACTGAGCTATCTAGCTGCCCAGCACCACCTAGCTGTCTGCCTGTGGATCTAGAGACAAACTAAAGGCTAACAAATTCTCCTATAGCACACTATTTGCTGAAGTTGATCTATTTCTGATTAAATTATGTTAATTCAAGCTAGGACAGTGCCTGTGGAAAAGAAAATGATCATATGAAACAGTCTGGAGAGAGAATGAAGAAATAGAATATATAAGACCTAGGGTGTGGGTTTATGGAGGCATAAAGGAGGCGGTTGTACTTTCTTTTTGTCATTTTAGGCTTCCTTATCTGTATACATCTCATTTTCCCTGAAAGAATGTAAGCTAGGGGCGGGTAGGTGGCACAGTGAATAGAGCACCAGCCCTGGAGTCAGGAGGACCTGAGTTCAAATGCAGCCTCAGACACTTGATAATTTACTGTGTGACCTTGGGCAAGTCACTCAACCCCAATTTCCTTGCCTTCCCCCCTTCAAAAAGAAAAAAAAATCCTATGTTTTTCTACTGCCCATAGAAACCCCATCATACCCGCCTTCCCTTCATAGGATCATAGGATTTGGGAGTCAATCAACAGTAAGCCAGCATTTATTATGTGTGTATTGTGTTCCAGTCACTATGTAAGAGCTGGGGACACAAAGAAGGGCAAAAACATGGTCTCTTGACCTCAAATAGTTCACATATTAATCATGTTGGGGGGGTCTTTATTTTCTTCACTCTCCTCAATATATAAATGAAATCATTGAGAGCTGGTATGACTTAGAACTTTGTTTAAGGTCACAGAGTGACTTAGTGAGAACTGGGAAGAAAATACAGATCTCCCAAATCCTCACTGGGAATTCTTTCTACCTTACTACAGTGAGTAGCATACTGGGTAAAATTATTTACCTGGAGCCAGGAAGATTTGAGTTCAAATCCTATACCAAACAGTTATTAGCTGTGTGACCACAGGTAGGTTGTTTCACTGATGTCAATCTAATTTCTTCATCTGTGAAATAGAGATAATTATAGCATTTACCTTACTATGTGGTTGGGAAGATCAAAGGGAAAAAAGGTATCTTAAGACCTTTGCAACTCTTAAAGCACTATAAAAATGCTAGTTCTTACGTACATGTTCATACTCACTTAATGTGAATATTATAGCTAGCTAAGGAGAAAACCTTTAAGTTAGAAAACTAACATTTAAGTGGTGCATCTTTTCCCTACCCCTAGGATAACTAATATAGAGGGGGTTGAACAGAGTCAGGCAGTGTGTAGCTTTCTCCCATTTTGTCTCTGCATTAAAACTGGACAATAGATAAAATTGAGGGAGCTGGGGGGAGGGGGGTAAGGGAGAATGGACTGAAAAGGAAGGGAGAGATAGGACTCTGAAGAAAGGAAATTAAAATAGCTATTAATATTAAAGTACTTATTTTTAAATGACAGGTAATAAGACTGTGCATTTAAAATGTGTTTCATATGACAAGACAGTTCTCCCACCAGAATCAATTCTTCATTTGAATCCAGAAGATTAATTTAATGTGCTATGATTTCAGCATATTTGAACACTATCATTTCTGATCCAGTCCCACCCAGAAACTATCTAATTTTAAGACCTTACATTGCACATATTTATCTGTTCAAATAAATTCAATAAACATTCATTTAAAACCGATTATGTACCAGGCACTGTTATGATGAACAGTGTTGTTGTGTTTTAGTCCTTTTTCAGGAGTATCAGACTCTTTGTGACCCTATTTGGGGTTTTCTTGGCAAAGATACTAGAGTGGTTTGCCATTTCATTCTCCAGCTCATCTTACCAGATAAAGGAACTGAGGCAAACAGGGTTAAGTGCCTTGTCCAGAGTCACACCGCTAATAAGTGTCAGAGGATAGATCTGAACTCAAGAAGATGAGTCTTTGTGACTCCAGACTGGCACTCTATCTACCTCACCACCTACCTGCCATTCCTCTACTATTCCCACATGGGTTGGGGACGCAGCTTGGGCTCCTGATGGCAGGCAGTTGATCTGTATAGTATCCCTTAAAGTGTGGTGATTGTTTCAGATTGTTACTGCTGCGATAAAGCAAAGTACTCAATCAGGTGTTCTATTCCAATCATAATTCCAGATCCATGTCACTACCAAATCAACATAAAGTTTCACAAAGAGCTGTGTAACCTGAGAGTTTTCTGTAAATATTGGTTGATTATCAACCTCTCCTGCTCCAGTTAAAAAAAAAAAAAGAAGCTTTTCATCTACTGTGGAGGCCCTAGACTGACAGAGGAATTTGAATTTCAATCAGAAAGCATAAGAAGTCTCTAAAGGCTTTTGATCTGAGAAGTAAGATGACCAGTTTTGTGTGTAAGGGGTATAGTGTGTGTGTTGTCCATGTGGGTCTGCCTGGCCATGGGTCACCAGGGAGGCCTGAATCTCTGGAGTCTCTGCCACTTACCCTTCTCCATTGAGGATTCCTGCCCAAAGCCGAACAGGAGTTTGGGGCCAAAGACTGCTTTTCTCAGGCAGCAGCACTGGCCTAGTATTATTTCTATCTGCCTTCCTAAATATTGTTACTCTAGGGGAAATAATTTTAAGGCTCAAACCGCTCTCTTGATCGCTTTCCCTTACTAGGGAAGGAGTGTCCTGTGGCATTTGAAAAGTTTGAAAGGCATAATTTCTGGGTAATTTGATCATTTAGTTAATAAGACTAGCATGTTTTTTTAATTTGTTAATATAATACATTTGTTTATATTAATAAATATTAATATAATACGTTAAAACAATACATTTGTCAATACAAAAAGAGGCCAGTGGTATTTTAAATGCCCAAAACCTTTCATGGTGGTGAGCTTACAGTTTATATGCCCTGAGAAGAGCAGGTATTCCTGAGGGTGGCAATCAATTCTGATTGGTTAACAATTAACAAGAAAATGAATATTACAATGAGAGGTGGGCACTATTACAATGAGGTACTTGGATCACCCAAGTCTTGGTCATTTTTGTGGTCAAACATATCAATTTCCATATCATTTGACTGAGAAAAGGGAAAACCCGCATTTTCCCAGACCTGTCTGAGTAAACATAATGAGCAGGAATCCAGTCTTTGCCGAAAATTTCCCACACTGGTTGATTTCTTGATGAGGAAGTAGAAAAGGGAAAAAAACCTTGGTTCTGATAATTAGATATTAATACAAGAAAGAAATAATCATTTCTCTTAGTCCCAAATCATATATCCAAGACTTGACTCCCTTTCTACCAAATGCCAGTTATACAAAGACCACACATCCAAACAGAAAGCAACAGAAATCAGAGAAATTATATAGATAAGAAAATACCAGACAATACATAGAGAGAATGAGCTCTTCCTCTTGGAGTGAGATATCTCAGCTCAATTGAGAGTCTTAGGTCTCATCCAAGAGAATATTCCCGGCAGTCTCTAGTGTGGTAAGGTAGGGATAAGGACATGATCAAAATGCCAGTCCCTCTAGTGCTGGCTTCTTTCCAGAGTCTTTCTCTACCTTTAGGGACCTCTCCCTAAAGAGAATCTAAAATCTGGTGTCTTCTCTCTTGAAGTTGCAAGGTTGAAATAGAATTTTTCTTCTAAGCTCTCACCAACTCTCCCTCCAACACAGGCACAGAACATTGAGTATTCACTCTCCACCAGTGGACTTGGAGTCTTATGCAAATGGACTTGAGTCACTGGTTATATATGTAACAGAGCCAGCCTTGGCCCCATCAGTATTATTCCCTCAATTGTAGGAGGTGGTCTCCCCCAGTTCCATTAACTATTAACAGTCAGGTTAGCTTTTATGCAGAAATATTTATTTCAGAAGGTATAAAAATAAATATACAAGTTTACTCTCCATGTAGAAAATCAGGTACTCATCAGAGCAACATGTGGGAAATGTAATCATCCTGCCCCTTTGCACCACCTCAGTGTCTGGGGAGAGAAAGCAGATTAGGTTCATAGCTTAGTTCAGTTCCCATAGAGCACAATCCAATTCCAAACTCTCTCTCTAGCTTGAGTCCCAGGCACCCTGGCTTCTCAGGGCTTCCATACTGGGCTGGCAAGCTTCACCATCCCACTTGCAATCCTGGCTCCAATGTGCTAAGGACTCCCAAGTTCTGTGGAGATCACCTCCAGTATTTAAAAGTGAGGAAAACAGGACAGAACAGAAACAAGCCCCCCTGGGCCTATTGGGAATGAGTCCTTCCCCTCTGATTGGTTCAGTGCCTATCATCTATGCTATTGGTGAACTGGGCATAGCAGAGGGGCCAAAAAGAGAGTGGTAGAAAAAGTATGACTGCTTAGTGTCTTGAGTTTTAAAGATGCAGTCAATCAAAGGAGGCTACTCTCACCCCCAAAACCTATGGATCTACATCGATAGCAAAACAGAAACCAAATAATATACATAGGAGACTATACCGGGCAACACAGAGTGAAGGAGTTCTCCCACCAGCATTGAGGTTACTCAGCTCAAACAAGAGAGAGTCCCGGATCTCACCCAAAGGGGAAACTCCCCCAAATCTCCAGTGTAACAAGCTGAGGACAGGGACCTGATGAGGACTGATAGCTCCTCTCATTCCAGTTTCTTCCCAGAGTCTTCTCCCTTCAGCAAACTGAGGTGCAATTAGCATGTCCCATCTTCCCTCTCAAAGCTGGAAGCCAAAAGTGTCTGAAGGGATTAGAATCTGAAGAGCTACAAGAAACTCCCAATAGACTGAAGAGCATTCCTCTCATTCTGACCCAGCAGGTCATGGATCTCTACCAATGAGGAAAGAGTCCCATACCAGTGGATTGTGGGATTCAGGTTACCCTGGGCCAAAATTCTTTGCAAAAGCTTGCAAAGATCAGCTGGTGCAAGTCCAAAACCTGTAAGTGAACAATATAAAAGCAAGCATCAGCATTTTAAAACAATGACAGTGATTTTCCTGGCATCCTAGTTAAGGAATCTACATGTAGGTTTGAGAATCCTCAGCAGAGAGATGGTAATTAAATCCATGGGAGGTGATGAGATCAAGTAAAGAGATGATCCCCCCAGGGGGACCCACTCCAGCTTCCAGAAGCTAGATCAGAAGATTTTAACTTATTCATGACCAAAACTGTATTCTCTTTGCCAGTACATACAATATAAGTGTGGCCATCATAATAAAAGGTGAATCTATTGCCCTGATGATTACCTGATGGAATTGTTCTCTCCAGTTTTTCATACCCTTCATTCCCTTTGTCTTCTCCGTCTCCAAGGAGAACAGGATTGTGTGAGACTGTATCTCAGAACAGAGGTCTGTATGTAATGTTTATAGATCTGACCAAGGTCTGTGAAATTTTTAGTCATGAGGGCTTATGAAAAATTATGTCAAAATTTGGTTGGCTGGAGAAGTTCATCAGCATCGTTACATCAATTCCATGATGGCATACTGGCCCAGGATTCTGGATAATGGACAATGCTCTCATGCCTTCCCAGTCACCACTGGAGTGAAACAAGGCTGTGTGCTTGCTCCCATCTTTTCAGCATGATATTTTCAGCTATGTTGTCAAATGCTTTCCATGAGGATGAACATGGCATCAAAGTCAGCTACCACATTGATGGTAAATTCTTCAACTTAAAAATGCTACAAGCCAAGACCAAAGTAGAGGGAGTGTTGGTGCATAATTTTCTGTTTGCAGATGATTATGTACTCAATGCAGTGTTTGAAGCTGAGATGCAACAAAGTATAGGTCAATTCTCTGTCGCTTGTACCAATTTTGGCCTAATACTTCACACCAAGAAAACACAGGTGCTCCATCAGCCACTACACCATCCATATGTGCAACCATTCATTGTTTACAGAAAATGGAGAAGTTTTGAATGTTGTGGATAAGTTCACTTACCTTAGTAGTATACTTTCCAGAAATTTACATTTTGATAATGAGGTTGACAAATGAATTGTCAGAGCTAGTTCAGTGTTTGGGAGGCTCAGAAAGAAGGAAAGTATGGGAGAGAAGAGGTATTAGACTGGCTACCAAACTCTGGACTACAGAGCCATGGTACTGTTGTTGTACACCTCTGAAACCTGGACGGTTTACCAGCACCATGCTAGGAAACTGAAACACTGCCATTTGAATTGTCTTAGGAAGATTCTAGAGATCACCTGTCAGGATAAGGTACTAGACACTGAGGTCTTTACTCAAACTAAATTGCCAAGCATTCAACCTCTGCTTCAGAGGATGCATCTCTGATGGGACTGGCCACATTATTCGAATGCAAAAGGTGCATTTGCCAGAAAGACTTTTATAGAGAAATCACACAGGGCAAACGTTTGCATGGTAGACAGAAAAAAGCAATAGAAAGACACTCTTAAAGTGTCTCTAAAGAACTTTGGAATTTATTTGTGACATGGGAGACAGTGGCATGGGATGGCTTAGCATGGTGGCCCTCATCAGAGAAGGTGCTGTACTCTATGAGCAAAGCAGAATTAAAATAGCTCAAAGGAAATACAGAATGAGCAAATTTAGAGTATCCACCCCAAATGTTCACACAGACTATCTGTGCCTGACCTGAGGTAGAGCATTCTGAACTCAGCCACAGTTGGACACATTGAAACTTGACTCTAGCATAGTGATGTCATTTGGTCCACTTTGAGAATGAAGGACGACAACCAAACCAACCACCATCAATCTCTCACATGATTGTCTCAGGGTCTATGATTGCAGCTCAGAACTGAAGGAGCCATGGCCTTGCTTTGCTCCTAGTGCTCACACTGGAGAGAGCCTGGAGCCTGCTGAGGCCAAGTCCTGTGAGTTAGATTGATACATGAAGCTCAGAAGGATCTGCCTCAACTCATACATTGTTGGCAATCATGTCTGTGTCAGCATAGCTCTATCAACATTAGATGTACAAGGATCATGTACCCAGCCTGGGAACAGTCTCTGCAGTAAGAGTTTTCCTACATTCTCAGTCTCCATGGTGTTTATTTGTATATATACATATGTGCCAGCAACTGACATTGTAGGATGGATGGTGAACAAAAGAGTCGGGCTAGGAGAGCATGATGAGATCAATGCCAGTTTATTGATATTTCTCTTGAGTATATATAGAGTACTTGCTTATAGGTTTAGAGAATATCTTGTTTTCTGCTCAGTATGCTTGTGCTCCAATGTATTTGCAATGCAATCCACAATTGCTTCCTTTCAGCCTCTGGTTTATCTCTGAGGACAAAATAACTTTTTCTGTGTTAGTTTTACATAATTATCTGAGGGAAAAGTTTCAGGCTGTTTATCAGAGGGGACCTTGTGTAATAGTAATTGAATTTAAAGATCTCCCTGTATTAGCTTGGTTTTTGGTTTGATTGTGTTAAAACCCAGAGCTTGTGAATCCCACTTGTGGGATGGACTTGTTGATGTGAAAAGAGAGGGCTGAACTGGGAGGAGCTGGTGACATAAATTTAGAGAGACACGAGAAAAGAGAGAGGCAGAAAAACTTTTTGGAAGCAGCACCTTTGGAGGCAGAGAGAGACTGAGAGGATTGCTGAGGGCCACTTTGAATTGCCCAGGACTTTTGAGAGCTGCCACCCAGAGCTGCCAAGGACTGAGGAGACATAGCTGTTACCCGTGTTTCCCCAATAATAAGACCTATCCCAAAAATAAGCCCTCCCCTTACTGTGTAAGATTCCTCTAAAATAAGCCCTCCCCTGAAAATAAGCCCTATTGAGATTGCTACTGTAGTGAAGGTGATCCCCTGCGCTACACGCTACATTACGGTACCCTCTGTATGCACCGTCCCACCCCCACCCCTCCGGTGAAACGCACGCTGCACTCCAAGCTGCATCCAATCAGAGCTGCAGCAGTGAGCACGTCATCCTGTTCTTCCCCAGTGATTTGCTTGCTGGTGCCATTGAGAGCAGTGCCACGGAGGAGAGCTGAGGCAGGACAACATAAGCCCTCCCCTGAAAATAAGCCCTCTGGTGTTTTTCTTTCCAAAAAAATTAATAAGACAGTGTCTTATTATCGGGGAAACACGGTATGCTGGTACTTCGTCTGTTTTGATGTTGTTTTGCCAGATTTGTCCACTGGTGAAAGACACTCCTGCTGTTGCAGAGGTCTTGGAACCTTGCTGTTGGTTCAGAGCTCCTGAGACTGTTCTGCAGACAGAGAGTGAATTCTGTCCACTGGTGAAGGACAGTGCTGTTGTTGCAGAGGTGTGGGAACCTTGCTGTTGGTTCAGAAGCCCTGAAGAAGGATTTTCTTGTTGTATGTTTACAGAAATCCTGGAAGGGGGTTTTGCTAATGTTTTCAGGGGTCCTAGGACTGTTCTGCAGACAGAGAATGAATTAATGAAGACACTCACAATGTATCTTGTGGCCTTGCTAAGCTTTGTCTCCCCAGGAACAAAGATTGCTGAGAACTTGCCTCATGTCAAGATGAAGAAAAGACCTCCATTTGGGTATTAAATGCTGTGCTTAATCTTGTTGTAACTCTGGGGTAGATTTAATTGAGATCCAAGGGTGGGGAACTTTTGACCTTTTTGTGCTCTGTGATTGAACAAATGAATGTACTTTACTTATGCTTGGAAACTAATCTCCATTTGAGAACAGGGGCTTTGTGATGGACTAAATGAATGTACAGCCTAGGGGTGGAGTAGTATTTAGAAGAGGGACTTTGTGATTGATTAAATGAATGTAATGTCCAGGGGTGGGGTAGTACTTGATTAAATCACACTTGGTAAATGCTGTATTTTGAATGATGTCATATTTTGATTTTCTCTGTTCTTAATTTTTCATTGAATAAAATGGAGAGTACCTATGCTGGTATTTTGAACCTTGGGAAGTTGCCTTTTCTTGGCATTACATTATGGCATAGTCAGCAAGGAATACAAAGCATAGTGCTTCTATTCCAGGATCCATGGCCATTTAGATTGAGATTGTAATTGTACCTTGCTCCCTCCTACATCTGAGCTAGGTCTCTGACTTTCCTCAGACCTTAATGCTCCAAGATATTTCAAACATGGCCTTCCACATCTCCCCCTTTTTTGTTTTGTAACTTTAATGCATAAATTTGTGTTGGAATGATTTTTGTGACAAGTGAAGACAACGAGAGAACAAAAGGAAGACTGATACATAAGCCTAAAAGCATAATACCAATAGGTAAAAAGTGCAAAATCAGAGAAACAAAATTGAACAGTGATCCACCTTTAACAACTTCTAAAATTGTGTTAGCTATTTTTCCTGGATCAATTCCAGAGAGAGGACTATTTTGGATGTTTTCTGTTATAGTTTGTAATGTGTTCATATCCAATGTAGCATTTGAATCATGCCAAGCACCAAGCAATTGAGTATGTATTTTATCCCAGAAAACATTAGGGTCAGAGCTATTATATGGTAAAGGAGTTACCCAAATATATGTATGTCTATAATCACATCTAAGTAACAGTTGAGTTTTTAATGATTCTAGCTCATCACCTAAATACAATACTGATTGTTCTAATAAATTGATCTTATACAAAAGATTCATATCTATATTCTGTTATGTCTTAAAGGCTAGAGAAACATTTTTTTGTTAATTCATTAGCATATTGTGCCATTTGAATTTGATTGCAGTACTTTTAACAGCTACTAGTTTTAGAATCCCATTAAACAACGAGAACATCCTGGGGGCGGCCAGGTAAGTACAAGTGTCTGCCCTGGCGTTGGGAGACCTGGGATTGGTTCCAGCCTTAGATACTCAGCACACACACAAAAATAACTGGCTGTGTAACCTTGAGCAAGTTACTTAACCCCAATTGCTTAATAAAAAAAAAAAAAAACAATGAGAACATCTTAAGGTGAGTCTTAAGCAGTTTGCATAAATTTCTGCAAATATTCTTATTCTAGATGAAAAATATTTACCAGGTCTCTCTTACATAAGGAATTCCATTTAACCTCTTTCTTTCTCAAATTTAAACTTGTCCTGGTGTAAAAGCCAATTGTTAGAAATCCCTTCTACTTATTGTACATAAATTTGCAACTTCCCAGCAAGCCAAGTTCATTGTTTAGGAACTACATGACTAAAACAAGTTCCTTTCTCAGGATGATGACCTTGCCTATACAGATACTTTCTACGGGCCTTGGCAATTTTACAAAATAAGGAGAATTGACATGGACCCTATGGAGGGCCTATTGTTGGTGTACCTGCCTGCCAGCTTTCATAGATACAGGAGGAATGTTCTGAATGGGCAGAACCAATCCAAGTAAAGTTTTCACCCAGTCTCCTCCTTTCCACATAAAGTAATCAATTAACAATTTTAGGTTTTAGCATTAAAACATTAACCTCAATTCAGTTAACAATCTTACAAGTTTCATAAATGATAGCCAAATTCTTTTAGCTGTAACCTTCTCTTTAACTACAGGTAAAGATGTAAATACCTGGTTTTCTAAGTGGCAGATATAAACATTATAAAACAGAGTTAGCAAAATTGATAATGTAACATAACTGTTTTTACACAATTTTTTCCTTCATCTTTTAGTTTCAACAGAATTCAAATTAAAAATTGCTTTATCTAACACCATTTCTGGCTCACAGTGATCACTCAATTTTTACAATATAAGAGAATTTTACTACAATTTAGGAATACCATAATAACACAATGACACTACGACGTTAATTCCATTAATTGTGTTTCCAAATTATCACATACAAAAATTATTAATAGAAAATTGGGCTTATTTAGTGCAGAAGTTTTTCTCTTCCCACAATTTCAGAGCCTGACTGTGGACTTGGGGGTTTTGAAAGGAGAGGTTCATCTGCTTGCCTAGAGGTATGGGCTTCAGGGTGCTCAGGGCTGTTGCCTTGATATAGCTGCTATGCCTTCCCACTTTTGTCAGGTGGGGGAGGGTAACTCAAATTCCCTGTTATTCTTCAGCACTCTCTTTCCTTAATCTGATCTGGGACAAGAGGCTTTGACAAAATTTGTAGTTTTTAGCTGTTCTAACTTTTACTTCAGTTAGTTTCACTTCTATGTTCACTCCTTAAAAAGTTTTTTGAAAGTGAGAACTTTGAATCTGCCTGTCAAAGTGAGTGGGTCTCTGGAAAAATATCCAGTGGTGCCTTGTCCCCTCTCCCCTGTACTGGAGAGCTCAAAGCTTCACCTCTGAGGTGTCTCTTTTTCATATGTTTGTATTTTCCCAGTTTGCCTTAGTGCCAAATAGTAGAATAAATTCTGATTTATCTTTAGCATTAAATTAGGAGTGACACTTTTCACTTTTCACAATTCCAAAAATAACCAGAATGAATTCAATTACATTTTGGTGGAATGATATACAAAACTTTTCTCTTTTAGGCGAGGTAGGAAATAGTTAAATGTTAGCCTGCCTCTTCTTTGATCTGAGGGGGGAAAATTCCTTTTTAAATTTTTTTATCTCTTTCTCCACACTCAAAACTTGGTCAGAGTTGGAATGGAGAGAGAGAGATTTTTAAACTTTTTACTTTCAAAACCTATGTTCACATTGTGCAAATACTTTATACCTTATTTCTTTCTAATTCTATCCTGATACTTCTACACTCTTTGACTTGTCATTACCATCATAACCTAAACAACAAAATATTCTTCTCTCTCTTTCTCTCTCCTCTCCAGCCAGCTGCTTGTATTCAGCAGCAGGGGGAAGAAGGGAGAGGGGAAGAGAAAGAGATAACAGCATTCCAAGGAAGTTCAACTGTATTATAAATCTTATAGGGTGTCAGATTACTCACACTCACACTTATTTACACAAGGACACAAAAACAAAACAGATACAGAAAATGACAGGAAGAATCCTGAAACTCACAGAGAATTGTTAGATATTTGCAAAAATTAGACATTTGATTGGCCTTCCAGATGGTAACAGAGGTCAGGTAAGACTTACTTTATAATTTTCCTTTTTTCTGTTTCTATATATTCAGACTGTGTAGAGACTGCTGAATCACAGTTAATTGTTTGAGCCACCATTGGCACTTTCAGTTCTAATGTTAAACATATCTTTAATATATTCAATATAAAAAAGGAAAAATAGAGAAATTCTGGGGTCCCTCTTCTTTTAATCTTTCACTCATTTGTCTCCCTACTATCTCCCATTTTACCAGATCCACTGTACCATTCTTTGGAAACCAGGGGCAACAATATTCCACACACACTACAAACTCCTCCAGCTGTTCCTTCATGACAGTAAACCCCCTTTCTTTCACTACTTTCTTTAAAACTTGAAGATACTGTTCCTGATCTTTGAACTGTACCCCATACATTTGACCCATGGTGATAGAAAGTTTTTTGAAAATCCCCAAGGTAAGCCTAGATAAGGAAAAATATGAACTTCCCTACCTCCCTTCCTTTTCTTCATCAGGGTGCTCCTTTGATTGTGGGGTAGGGACTGTCTCATCTCCTTCATCCTCAGTGCCCCACGTTGGGCGCCAATTGCCAGCAACTGACATTGTAGGATGGATGGTGAACAAAAGAGTCGGGCTAGGAGAGCATGATGAGATCAATGCCAGTTTATTGATATTTCTCTTGAGTATATATAGAGTACTTGCTTACAGGTTTAAAGAATATCTTGTTTTCTGCTCAGTATGCTTGTGCTCCAATGCACTTTCCCAGGAACAACTTTTTCAAACAGGCTAGCTTGTAATTGCTTCCTTTCAGCCTCTGGTTTATCTCTGAGGACAAGATAACTTTTGCTATGTCAGTTTTACATAATTATCTGAGGGGAAAGTTTCAGGCTGTCTATCAGAGGGGACCTTGCTCCCTCCTACATCTAAGCTAGGTCTCTGAGTTTCCTCGGACCTTAATGCTCCAAGATATTTCAAACATGGCCTTCCACATATATGCATTTTATTTGCTCCATCCTAAGGAGAGACTCAATAGCCTTTTCCCCTCTTTTCTCAGTATTAGAAGCAAAATTAGCATAGAGGACTTCTGATCCATCTGCCTCAAATATATCAGCTAAAGTTTTTATACATTCTTGTCAGGAAACATCTGGTCTTGCCTGTATGACATTATCTATTACCTTTGTAGCTATCTCCCTTAGGCCATCTGTCAGACTCATCACTTTGTCTGACTCAGGGACTTTCCAGTGTCCCAGGTGAACTTTAGCCTGTCAAACCTGTCTCTCAATATCATTCTCCTGGAGGACATGGTTTATGTCCAGAGAAAATGACAATTTGGGGCCTATGGTATCTTTATACCCCAGGAGGTATGGCCTCTACCTTACTCATAAATTAAGTGAAGTTCTTGGGTGTAATTGTGACATTAATTTTCTCTGTAGGAATACCTCCCTTGATTAAAAGGGCTCCTACTTCTTCAAGCAATTTCTCATTCTCAGAGGGTTGACAAATCTGAAGTTCCCAGAAATAACTTCCTACTGTTAATTCCTCAGGTATTGCTATATGGTCAAATTCTCACATAGAATTAGAAAAACTTTCTGAGTCTTCTCACCTCCCTCAGTGGCCATAATTGTGCTTCCTTCTAATTCTTTCACTTTCTGCCCAGCATTCTTAAAAAGTCTTCATTGTTCAGGTCTGGATCTACTGCTAATATTAGGGTACCTCTATGCTTTTGAACTGAAAAAGCAAGATAGTGCCCTTCAATTACCTTACTTCCTGTCATTTCTCGAGTTTGCTCTTTGTGTGCCTGTATTAATTCACAAATATCAATGCTCTTAATAACTGTAGTGTTATCACAACAATGACCTAATATATTAGTATAGTGGGCCTAAACAAAGGAATGGTATAACAAAAGACATGAATTCAAATAATGAAAATAAGACCAACAACTTTCTCAGGTATCAACATATAGCAGTTCACATTAACACACATACAATAGCATTCAGACTTTTAAGAAATACACCATATCAATAAATTCAGCAATAGCTTAAGAGGATGAAGCCAGGCCAATCTCATTTTGATAAGCTTGTTCCAGGATACAACCAGGAAGAAACAAAATTATCTGTGACTAAAGAAAATTCAATTGCTCTGAAGAGAAAAAAGAAAAGAAAAATGCAAACAAAAAATGTTTTTAGTTTGGTAGGCTACCTAATACTTTTTCTCTCCCACACTTTTGGAGCCTTCCAAACACTGAATTGCTACAGGTAAGTTTATTTAATTTGGCAGTATAATTTTTACCCTTAGAAACCAAGTTAAGAACTACTCACTTTAATGAAAAATATGGAGTCAGAGTAGACTGGATTTACTCATTTTTTAAAAAAAGTTGTGACCCAGGAATCTTCTTGGATGCGTTTCAATTTGATCAAGTCCTGAATGTTTTGGAATCAACTCATGTGAAACTCTTTTCCTCTCAGGGAAATTCCAGATAGAAAAACAAACCTCCTGACCTGAGGTATTTTCAGTAGGGAACTCCAATGGACACCAGCCTAAATTTTGCTTCTTTGTGAATGCATATATTGAGCAACTAGACCCAAGTACTATGCTTTAAGTTGCTTTGGGTCTTGCTGATCATAGTACTATCTAGCTTTATTCCTTCAAACTATACTTTTCCCCCCCATCCCTGACCCAAGTCTCTCTCTGTGTTAAATTAAAACAGTCTCAAGGGGAGGGGGAGAGGCAGAGTTTATGTTAATGATCCAAAGACTGTGGCAAGGCACTGTTTTAACTTAATCACAGTCAGAGCTTGAACATGTACACTCACACATAAATTACTTTGGAGCTGTTTATTTCCTACCTCTTTCTTCTGATAAAGGAAATGAATTTGAGGTCCTATGAGGTAGACTACCTTGTCCCAGATTTAAAATGTGAGTCCAGAATTCACTGTTTTCCTATAAATCCCTTTGGGTACTTTGCAAGCTCATGTTTGTTCATTCACATTACTTTTCCAGGTGTCTCAAGGTAGGAGCACAGATGCCAAAACTGGAGCTAAAAACAGATGATGCCATGTCCTTGTTAAAAGATCAAAATCAATCCCATCAGTTATATCAAATGGGAAACCAGGATGTATGTAGATATGTTACTGGTTTAATTATGTTCTCTTTTTCTTTTTTTTTTTAAATCAAATGCTTTATTAACTTCTAGTTTACATCATTCATTTATACAAGCTTTTGAGCTACAAATTTTCTCCCCATTTTTTCCCTACTCACCACCCCAAAAAACCCCTCCTCCAATCTGCATTCTCCCATATCTTCTCCCATACCTCCTCCGACTTTCCAGTAGGGCATGGTGAATTTCTATGACCCAGTGCCTGTATGTCTTATTTCCCAGTTACATGTAAAATAACATTAATAACAATAATTATATATATATATATATTAAACATTTGATTTTAAAACTTTGAATTCCAGATTCATTCCCTTCCTTCCTTGTCACCCACCCTTACTGGGAAGATAAGCAATTCAGTATAGGTTGTACACGTGTAGCTATGTAAAACATTTCCATAGTGGATATATTGCAAAAGACTGACTATATTTCCCTCTCTCCTATCCCAACTCCCACTTGTTCTATTCTCTACTTTGATCCTGTCCCTTTTCAAAAGTGGGTGCATCCAACTTCTGTCCCCCCCAGCCTTCCCTCTCTTCCATCATCCTTCCTCTAATCCCCTTCCCCCCTACTCTCCTATAGGGTGAGATACCCTATTTAGTGTATGTCATTCCCTCCCTAAGCCAAATTCCATGAGAATAAGGTTGACCCATTCCTCTTTTGCCTTCCTGTTCTTCCCCTCCATTGTAACCATTTTCCCTTGCCTCTTATACATGAGATACTTTACCCCAATCTGTCTCTCCCCATCTCCTCTCATTATATTCCTGTCTCACCTCTTAATTTCACCTTTTAAGTATCATCCCTTCATATTAAATTGGTCCTGGGCCCTCTATCTATGTATACCTGTACACATATATACACATATTCACATATGTATTCATATGCCCATATACCCTCCTATATAGACATACATGTATGTGTGTATATATACACATACACATATATATATACATATATACACACATTTCTATTACCTTCAACTATTCTCATATTGAGAAAAGTTTCATAAGTTACAATTATTGTTTTTCCATGTAGGAATGTTAATAGTTCAACTTTGATAAGTTCCTTATGATTTCTTTTCCCTGTTTACCTTACCATGCTTCTCTTGCTTCTTGTATCTGAATGTCAAATTGTCTATTCAACTCTGTTTTTTTCATTATAAATGCTTGAAAGTCCTCTATTTCATTGAATGACCATATGTTCCCCTGAAACATGATACTCAGTTTTGCTGGGTAGGTGATTCTTGGTTTTAGTCCCAGCTCCTTTGACCTCTGGAATATCATATTCCAAACCCTTCGATCCCTCAGTGTAGAAGCTGCCAGATCCTGGGTTATCTTGATTGTGTTTCTACAGTATTCAAATTGTTCATTTCTGGCTTCTTGTAATATTTTCTCCTTGATCTTGGAATTCCAGAACCTGACGATAATATTCCTAGGAGTTTTCTTTTTGGGATCTTTTTCATGAGGTGATCGGTGGATTCTTTCAACCTCTATTTGGCCCTCTGGTTCTAAAACATCAGGGCAATTTTACTTGAGAATTTCTTGAAGGATGATTTCTAGGTTTTTTTTTTTATCATGGCTTTCAGGTAGTCCAATAATTTTAAAATTATCTTTCCTGGATCTATTTTCCAGGTCAATAGTTTTCCCAATGAGATATTTCACATTGCCTTCTATTTTTTCATTTGTTTAGATCTCTTTAATAGTATCTTCATTTTTCATAAAGTCACTAGCTTCCATTTGCTCCAATCTAATTCTGAAGCAATGATTCTCTTCAGTGAGCTTTTGAGATTCTTTTTTCATCTGGCAAATTTGGCTTTTTAATGCATTCTTCTCCTCATTGCCTTTTTGCGCCTCTTTTCCCATTTGAGTTAGTCTGTTTTTTAAGGTGTTATTTTCCTCAGTCAGGCTGTTGACTCTCATTTCATAATTTTCTTGCATCATTCTCATTTCTCTTCCCAATTTTCCCCCCACTTCTCTTATTTGGTTTTCAAAATCCTTCTTAAGGTCCTCTATGGCCTGTAACCAGCTTGTATTTTTCTTAGAAGCTTTTGGTGCAGGAGTTCTGACTTCATTGTCTTCCTCCTGTTCCATGCTTTGATCCTTTTTGTCCCCAAAATAGCAGTGTAAAGTTGGGTTGCTCTGTTTACTTTGCTCCCTTGTTTGCTCATGTTGCCACTCAATTGCTTGACTTTTGGGCTTTTTGCCACAGTAGGACTCTGCTACCACACAGGGGAACTTCATACCAAATTCTGGAGTTTTCTCAGCTGCCGAAGGTATTAGTTGGGTGA
This sequence comes from Petaurus breviceps papuanus, assembly GCF_028583685.1. NCBI lineage: Eukaryota > Metazoa > Chordata > Mammalia > Diprotodontia > Petauridae > Petaurus > Petaurus breviceps. Next base: position 59,260,532 of record NW_027185764.1, on the reverse strand, counting down.
CCTCTCTGAAGCCTCCACACACTCTGGCAAGCTGGTCGCACACCCCAAGACTTCTACCCTAGACCGCAATCCAGATCCAAGCAAGTTAAAGCAAGAGTCATTATCCCTCAGACTGGTCACTTGGTCCCCCTACAAACTGCAGACCAGGAGCTGAAGCTGCCATGTGGCTGTGGGCTACACAAGGCTTCTCAACCAGGGGTCAGAGGCTGACCGCACTCCCAACTACTGGATCCCAAAGTCCACACTACACTAACCTCTCACTTTGTCCTTAGCATCTATGTGTTGATAATTCTGGAAACCACCACACCTGCTTGTAATCTGAAGTCCCTCCAGCCAGTGGCTGGTCAAGGCTGCCCTGGGGCTAAAACCTCAGGCTTGCATGGGGCTGGGGCCAGCTCCCAGTGTGCTGCACTGGCCACTTGCTGCCAGCCCACCGGGCTGTCCTCAGTGGGAAGTTAGCTTCTCTGTGTCATTTTGTGGGTTCTGTAGCTACAAAGTTTCTTCAGAGTCACCTTTTACATGAATTGAAGGAGGTGAGAGCCAGAGCCCCGCAGAAGTCCTGTTTCTACTCCGCCATCTTGACTCCGCCCTCTCCCCCCCATGCCTCTCCACTCTCAAAAGTCTCGGTAAGATGACTGTCTGTGTGAATGTGTGTTTATGTTGGGGTGGGGTGGGGGGAAAGGCAGAACTATCTAAGCACAGTGGTGTTTTTTGTTTTTTTGAGGGGGGAAGACAAGGCAATTGGGGTTAAATGACTTGCCCAAGGTCACACAGCTAGTTAAGTGTCAAGTGTCCGAGGCCACATTTGAACTCAGGTCCTTCTGACTTCAGGGCCCAAGCTCTATTCACTGTGCCACCTAGTTGTCCTTTTTTTTTTCAGTTGTTTCAATTTTTTTTCTCAATCATTGTAAGGAGAGATGGGGGCATCTACCTGCCAACCCCAAAGGTAACATATGTCTAGGGGTCCTGTAAACCCTATTGCATGTATCCTAGTTATATCTGGACCCCATTGCCTAAGGGACAGCTATAGATTTAATTTAATGAAAAATATGGAGTCAGAGTAGACCGGATTTACTCATTTTTTTAAAAAAGTTGTGACCTAGGAATCTTCCTGGATGAGTTTCATCTTGATCAAGTCCTGAATGTTTTGGAATCAACTCATGTGAAACTCTTTTCCTCTCAGGGAAATTCCAGATAGAAAAACAAACCTCCTGACCTGAGGTATTTTCAGTAGGGAGCTCCAATGGATTCCAGCCTACATTTTGCTTCTTTGTGAATGCATATATTGAGCAACTAGACTCAAGTACTGTACTATAAAATACCTCCCCTCATACCTTGAGGGGGTTAAGGAAAGTCTCTCATTTATGCCATTGGCTAGAGACCCCACCAGTTGTGTGTCCTGCCCCCCTCCCAGTTTGGGGTATCCAAGCACTCCAGTTCCATTTAAGCACTTAACCATCAGATTAACTTGTACAGGGGAACAGTTACTTCAGAGAAAAGTAAGAATAAACATACACATATTTCCCCAAGACTTCAAGTACAAAAATCCCCCCATGCCACCTCAGTCTCTGGACAATGTCTACCATGTGCTAAGTACTTTACAAATACTTCTCAGCTGATCCTCACAACAACTCTGGTAGGTAGATGCTATTGTTATCCCCATTTTACGGTTGAGGAAAGTGGGGCAAACAGGGTTAAGTGACTTGCCCAGGGTCTCATAACTAGTAAGTGCCTCAGACCAGATCTGAACTCAGGTTTACTGACCCCAGGCCCAGTTCCACCTAGTTACCTCCAAAAAGATATCTGTATCTCCCCTAGAACCTAGCACAGGCTTATATGCCAGTATGTGCTTAATAAGTGTTGGCCAAATAAGTGAAAGCATGAATAAACAAAAGCTTTCAATTCAGTGGCTCAGTATTTTATGGACTTCCATAAATGCACAATTAAAATCATGTGGAAAATAAAATTAAATTAAATAAAACCTCAATATCATAGTTATCTTATAATTTGCCTGTCTTCTTCCTCCAACGCCAACATTTTGAGAAATACAAATTAAAATAGCTATGTTTCCAGTTCACACCTATCTGATTGGCAAAGATGATAAAAATGGAAAATTACAATTGTTAGAGGAAAACAGGTCCATTGAGCAACCTTTGCTGGAGCTATGACATAACCCAGCCATCCTGAGAAGATGTCACTATCTTGTGTAAACCCTTTGACCCAGTGATATCATTTCTAGTCATGTACCCTGAAGAGATAAAAGAAGGAAGAAAGGGATCCATGTGTACAAAATATTCATAGCATTTTGTTGAGGGAAGGACTGGAAACTAAAAGGGTACACATCAGTTAAGAGATGTCTAAACAAATTATAATTTATGGACTGGGCCATCACCAGTAATCTTGACTTATGTCTTGCCACTGAACTCCGATGCGTCTGGAGGAGAGAATGAGGCTGATGCCTCTGCACAGCTCTGCCTCACTTAAATCCAATTCACTCACGAGTCAAGACATCACCCTCCTGATGTTAATTTCTCTTTGAGAATGAAGGACAAACAACAAACAACAACAACAATAGTTTATGGCTGTAATGGAGTATTATTGAATTATAAGAAATAACAAAAAGGACTGATTTAGAGAAATCCAAGACTGGTATAAAATGATGCAGAGTAAAGCATTTCTATAACCTTCTGAGGTTTGCAAAGGTCTGTACAGATATTATTTCATTTTATCCTCATGAAAATTCTGGAAGGTAGGTCCTATTATCCCCATTTTACAGATGAGGAAATTGAGGTTAAAAGAGATTAAGTAACTTGTCCTATAGGATCATGCATTTAATAAGTATCTAAGGTTAGACCTGAACTTAGATCTTCCCGACTTCAAGTCTGGTGTTCTATCCACTTCACCAAGTAGCTGCTTATTTTTTCTTTTGCTTTGGTCGAGACCAGTGATTCCATTGGTTTAGAGAACTCCCAGTGAGGAAAATCCCTCTACCAAAGCAGCAACTGCCCCTTATCTTATGATTGTAGGAGAGTTGCCTGGGAACTGAGAACATTTGCTTGCCTGAAGTCACACACTAAATATATTAGAGGTTAAACTCAAGCCCAGGTCTTCCTAATTCTAAGTTTAGCTCTCTATCCACTAGTCAGGCTGTCTCAGAGGCATAATATTGAATTTATGGCAATTAATGATAATGATCATCTGGAGTGGTCCTGAGGAGAACCATCTAATTATAGCTTATTTTAGATTTGAAGATTCCCAATAGAGAAATCTTCCAACTTAACCTCTTGCTTCAACTCTTCTGTGTTACAGGGATCGTATTCTCTATCTAGATTCCCTGTGAGGAAAATAGGGAGATGATGTTACTGAATCATTTCAGTTGTATTTGACTCTTGGTGACCCCATTTGGAATTTTCTTGGCAAAGATACTGAAGTGGTTTGCCATTTCCTCCTCTGGTTCATTTGACAGATAAGGAAATTGAATAAAACTTGCCCAAGGTCACACAGCTAGTAAGTCTGAGGTTGGATTTGAACTCATGAAGACAATTCCAAACCCAGTGAACTTGTCACTGTGCCACCTAACTGCCCCATCTCCACTATTCCTACATGGGATGTGGATGCAACTTAGACCTCTACTAGCTTTTTTTGCTTTGTATTTTTAAGGGATAGAACATCATTTTTAGGATGGACATTTGAAAGGTCTGGAGACTCTGGGAACCATAAGGTTAGAGCTGGCTAGCTGCAGAAGTTTTTGCATCAGAGAAGACAAACATCAAGAATAGGATTGCCCAGATAGCCATTTTACCAGCAGATATGTACTGGGAGTTGTTTGGACAGTGTAGATCCAAGGTAAAATATAAAATACTTATTAGCATAATTAGTTCTGCAAATTGCTTTATGGTCTAAAGAGATTCAAGTATTAGCATCCCAAGAGATGAAAACAGTAGATTTAAGTTAAATGACTGAATCTTGTATTTAAGTTATTCTTGTTAATGCACACTGTGAATCTTTATTTTTAGCATTTCTTTTTGCGTGGGAATAAATTACTTGTCCCAGACCTGATTCATATTGTATATTAAGTGCTGTTCTATTCCTCCTTTTTTTGCTCAGGCCCTAAATGTGAGCAATAAACTGAGCTATAAGTGAAACCATCCCTGGGGCACTGGGGTGGGAAAGGAGGAAAAGGACCCTCTTCCCCTTTGTTAGAGGGAAGCTCCCTCAAGACTGAACCCAGTTCAACTATATAGCTGGGGGCAGAGTGGAAATTTCCTTGGGAAGAGAATGGAGTGCCATATTACCCCAGCTCCTGTGGGACCAACAATGGTTTCTCAAGGCTATTCAGGATATATTAGCTGCCATGTCACATTCATGGCTCACAATGAAATATAAAATCAGGTCTTTTACTCATGAACCATTGCCTAGTTGTGGTATTTCCCATCCTATTCTTGAGCAATTGACATCTGAATATCCTAGATAGATAGATAATAAATATAGGTGACACAGATATAGATGATATGGTTATAGATATATGCATGTCCATATTATAACCTGAATATGCAGATACATAGTCACAAACTATGATATTTGTAAAGAATGAATTGTAAGCATGGGCCTAGCCATTAGTGATATGTATGTACATTTAAGAAGGGAGAGGATGGAAGGCTTCATGGAAGAGGTAGAATTTGAGTTTGATCCTGAAAAATAGGTAGTTTGCCAACAGGTGGAGATGTTGAGGGTGCCATTTTAAGTACGTGAAACTATGTGTGAAGAAGTGAGGAAGCAATAAAAGGAGGGATATAGTCAAAGGAGAGTAAGTGGTCCAGTCTGGCTGGTACATAGAATATGTGGAGAAAAGAAACAAGTAAATAAAGCTGCAAGGTAAGATTGTGGACGATTGGTAATGCCAGTGCGAGGAGTTTGGATTTTCTTTAGTAGCAACTGGGAAACAGTGGAATATCATGCTCAGTGCTATTGTTGTTCAGTCATTTCAGTCATATTCAACTCTTTACAACCCCATTTGGGGTTTTCTTGACACAGATACTGGAGTGTTTTGTTATTTTCTTCTCGAGTTCATTTTGTAGATGAGGAAACTGAGGCAAACAGGGTTAAATGACTTACACAGCATCATACAGCTAGCAAAGTGTCTGAGGCTGGATCTGAACTTAGGTCTTCCTGATTATAGGCCAGGTGCTCTATCCACTGTACAACCTAGCTGCCCAATTAGTGCTATACTGTTGGAATATTAATCTGGCAGGGCACATGTAGGATGAGAGAGAATAAAGAAGGGAAGCCCATTTAGAGGATAAATCCTTAGTCTAGGAGAGAGGTAATGAGGGCTTATGAGTAGGAACAGTAATTACATAGTAAAGCCATCACTGAGATAGAACTGACAATACCTGACAACTTGTTGGATTGGATGCTCAGGTTAGGACTGGGCACTTCCTTTGTTCATGTATATAATGTCCTTCCTTACATGGAGGAACTGAATGGAATATAATATTCTAGGTGTGGTGTAACCAGGGCAAAGTCAGATGAGACTGAAATCTCCCTTGCTCTGGACTCCACAATACTGTTATTCTTGTTCATCGGTTCTCAAAATGTGGTCCAGTGGTGCCTGGGGGTCCTTGAGATCCTTTCAGGGGGCCCATGAAAAAAACTATTTTCATAATAATACAAAGATGTTTTTGGATGTAAGCCATACTAACAAAAAACTCAAGGTAAGGTTATTTTATCAGTTGTTTTAAGAATCATAAGAGGGTTCTGAAATTAAGAAATTTTGGTGTAACTTAACATTGACTTTTTAGCTGCCATGTCACATTGATGCCTCATGGTGAAATAAAAAACCTCGGTCTTTTCCCCATAAACCATTGCCAGTTGTGACTTTTCGCATCCTATACTCATGCAACTGATATTGTTTGAATCCAAGTGAATGAATTTACATTTAGTTCAATATTTCAAGGGATCTATAACCTCACCTCTGTGATTGCTCGTTCCAATGGCACAGATCCATATCTAGCCCTACCTTCTCATCGTGTGTAATTCACAGAGGCAACTAGGTGGTACAGTATACACATCTACTAGTTGTATGACTCTGAGCAAATCCCTTAACTTCTGTAAGTCTCAGTTTCCTAATCTGTAAAATGGGTATAATAGAGCCTATCTCACAAGGTTGTTGTGAGGATCAAATGAATTTATATTTGTAAAGAGCTTTACAAATCTTAAAGCACTACATAAATACAAGCTATCATTATTATAACCCACATTATTCCGTAGATATAACACACTGGATCTTTCAAACACACTGAAGACATCCATCCCTCTCAGTCTTTTTTGTTAACCTCTATTAAATTTGATCCTATGAAATAATAGCTAACATTTATATTGTTTTAAGGTTTACAAAGTACTATACATGTTTACACAAATGTACATAGTTTGACTATAGAGCCAATGCTGTAGCTTGTCAAGGTAGTTTTAAATTATGATTCTGTTCTCCAAGTTATCTAACCCTTTCAGTTTCATGTCATCCCCAATACCACCTCAAACCTATCAGATTGGCTAAGATGACAGAAAAAGAAAATAACAAATGCTGGAGGGGATGTGAGAAAATAGGCGCCCTAATGCACTGTTGGTGGAGTTTTGAACTAGTTCAACTATTCTGGAAAGAATTTTGCAATTATTCCCCAAAAGCTATTAAAATGTGCATACTCTTCAACCCAGTAATACCATGTAATGGTAATCTGAAGACCCCTTTCTGTATTGGCAAGTAAGCAGGTACTTAGCACTTAGTAACTAATCAAACCTCTGTGAAACAGAAGGTATAAACCCCTGTTCCCGATGTAACAGGAAGGGGTTGGCTGAAACAGGAAGTAGCTAATGCTGTATATATAAGAAAAGCCCCAGAGAGGCACAATCAGAATTTCTTGGGATAAGAATCTGGTGGCATAAGCTGTTCTGAAGAGGAGCCCAGGAACCCAGGAGCCCAGGAGCTTCCTCCCCCCAACCTGGATAAAGTAATTCTGATTTTTTGAATGAGCTGCAGAAGACTGAGGAAGCATGACCAGGATGCAGGGACTTTGTCTGTATGTGGCTTGGTTGAGCCTTGAATTCCTGGGAGCAGAAATTGTGAAGGATTTGAGATGGACTGGACCCTGTGAACTTCAGTGTGGAGCAGGACCTGCCCAGAGAGCTGGACAAGGAACTGGGAGCTGTCTGCCAGTGAACCCAGGTGACAGTCTAGTGAATCCAGGTAGAATCTGGAACCATAGAAGGGGATCCAGGGAATCTGAGAATCAGCCCCAAGTCAAGATAAAAAGACCTCTCTGTGGGTACTGAGTAATGATGAAATTGTACTTTACTAGTGACCTAGGGGTGGAGGGTTTGTGTATTTTCTAATGATTGAACTTAGTAATTAATAATACTTAGTAATTGATTGCTGAATAAGTGAGTTATTTTTGAGTTAATTTATTGTGCCCCATGAGTGGAAGACTTTGACTATTGTACTTTGAGATGATTGTTCTTTGTTCTAAATATTGTGATCAGTTTGCTGAAAACTATGTGGCCATTTTAATGATAAGCTGTTGTGAATACTATATTGTGATTTTCTGTGAATGTTTTGCTTTGATTTTTTATGAAATAAAGAGAGTCTTCACTATACTGTGTAATCAGAACCTTAAAAGCTGTTCACAGTAGCATTCTTCTGGAAAGCTGCTCATACATGACATTACATACCAGTGCTAGGTCTGTACCCCAAAGAGATAAAAGGAAAGGGACCCATATGTACAAAAAACATTTATATCAGTTCTTTTGTGGTAGCAAAGAATTGGAAACTGAGGGGATAGCCATCAGTTGGGAAATGGTGGAATAAGTTATGGTATATGAATGTGGTGGAATAGTATTGTGGTATAAGAAAGAAGGAAATAGTTTCAGAGAGACCTGGGAAGACTTACATGAACTGATACAGAGTGAAATAAGCTAAACTAGGACAATTTGCACAGTAGCAGCAATATTGTAACACTGATGAACTGTGAAAGACTAACTCTGATCCACACTAAGATTCACCATAATTATAAAGGATTCATGATGAAACGTTATCTACCTCCAGAGAGAAAACTGATGAGTTTAAAGTACAGATTGAAGCATATTTTTCTCTCCCTCTTTCTTTTCCTTGTTTTTTTCCCCCGCTTCAGATTATGGCTAATATGGGACTTTGTTTTGCATAACTTTGTATTTATAAGGGTTTCATATTTCTTGCCTTCTCAATAGGCAGGGGAGGAGATGGGTATAGCACCAAGCACCCAAGCATACCCAGGGTGGCTGCCAACACAGGTTCTTAGATCTGCTTTTCTAAAGGAAAGCAACTCAAAATGGGTTAGCAATCTTGCTTTAATCAAACATATGTCATTTACCTAGTTCAGGGGAAAAAGGTCAGCACCCCGAACTTCAGAGAATACAAACAGGTTACAAGCAGACAACAAATACAGAGAAACATCGGCAGACAGGCTTCTAACTGTCTGACCATTACATCCATACTTGGTCAGCTACCAGAGAGGGAAGCACCGACACCTGTGTTTTCAAAGCTGGTGGGGCTCAATGGCTGCCCAGAGTTTCATCTGGTCAAATCATATAACTCTTCCCAAAGTAAGCCCCAAAACAAAATCTCACATCAGGATATATATAGCCTTCTCCTGGTTCAGAGAATGTCACAACCCTCTTGACCCACTGCCCAAACACAAAGTAACAAGGTGTGGGTGTTCCTGAAAAACAAGTCTCTCACCACAGGCTCCATGTGACCACATCCAGCCTTTTAGGGGGCAGAGTATATTTTCAAATCAAGGAAGGTTCTCAGAGTCACTTAAGCCTATCAAAGGGCCTAGGGGCAGGGAAGATGTTAAATTCCCATTCCCATAACAATGGGGGAGGAAGAGAATTTGTAACTGAAAATAAAAATGAATTTCATGTTTCACCCAAATCTGATGAATCTAATGAGCACCCCATCTATGGCTTCATCAATCAATCAATCAACAAACATTTATTAAGCATCTGTTCTGTGCTCAGGTATTCTGCTAGATGCTAATATTGAAACAACTCAAGGAGTGTGCATTCTATTGGGGGAAGACAAGTACATATATAAGTATATTCAGGATAAACAAATTTTTTTTTAAAGCAATCAGGGTTAAGTAACTTGCTCAAGGTTACACAGCCAGTTATTATTTCTGGGTGTGGTGCTAAGTATCTGAGCCCAGATTTGATCCCTAGGTCATCCCAACACTGGAGCCGGTGCTCTTACTCGCTGAGCCACCTGGCCGCCCCTAAGCAATTGGGGTTAAGTAACTTGCTCAAGGTTACACGGCCAGGTGTTTCTGGGTGGGTGCTAAGTGTCTGAGTCTGGATTCGATCCCCAGGTCATCCCGACACTGGAGCTGGTGCTCTTACTCGCTGTGCTACCTGGTCTCTCCAAGGATAAACAAATTTAAAATAAATACAGGGTTATTAGGGAGGGAAGGCACTAGCATTTAGGGGAAGATAAGGAATAGCTTTCTTCAAAAGAAACACAATTTCACTAAGCTATCAAGAATTACATTAAAACGTCCAAAACCTCTAACAGTAAGAGATATACACATTTATCCTATCTATATCTTGTATGTACATAATTGTTTACATGTTGTCTTCCTCAATTAGACTCTGAGCTTCTTGAGAGCAGAGACTGTCTTCTGCATTTCTTTGTATCCTCAGCTCTCAGCACAGTGACCGGAACATAGTAGACACTTAATAAATGTTATCAGGGCAGCTAGGAGGCACAGTGAATAAAGCAGCAGCCCTGGAGTCAGGAGGACCTGAGTTAAAATCTGGCTTCAGACATTTAAAACTTACTAACTGTGTGATCTTGGACAAGTCACTTAACCCCAGTTGCCCTGCCCTCACAAATGAATGAATGAATGAAAGAATGAATGTTATTGACTGACAGACAGCAAAGGCTGGCACTTACCAAGGATCATAATAGCCTTTGGGGCTAGCTTATCAGTGCATGGTCTCAAATCACAAGATGCTGGAAAAGAAATACTCACAGTCGCAAGACTGGAAGTGCTTACTGTAGGATGGACAAAAGCAGGTGAGAACCAGCAGTCTTGTGGTACGCTCCTGCTATTTCTGAAACAAGCAGTCCATTCAGTGCATTGTCCCAGGCCTCAGCTACCTGCTCTATGACATATGTTGTAAACTCCACTGACATTTTAAAATGTCTATATATGGGAAGGACACTAGTCTTACTAGAAGTGAGAAGTGCTTATCAGGGCAGCATCAGCCAATCTATATCACATGTTGCAGAGCAAGTCACTGGTCAGACTCCAAGAAGTTCCTACCCTGAGAAGCAAGCCCATGTACTGACTCCATATCAGGTCTATGTCCAGCATATTCAGTGACCCCTAGACCAACAAGGGGAGGTGGGCTTCTTCCTCCTTTTCATTCATTTATCCATTCAGTCATTTAACAAGCATTTATTAAGCACCTGGCAGTCAGGTGGGTATGTCAATCTACACATTTTGCTGTTACTAATTGGGATATGACTTTGAAAGGAAAAAATAAAGCAGATAGATAGATGATAGATAGACAGACAGACAGACAGACAGACAGACAGACAGATAGATAGATAGATAGATAGATAGATAGATAGATAGATAAGAGTTATAGATAAAACACACCATCCATTCACCCCAAATAAGGGATTACTGACCACTTTATGGCTAGGCATTAAAACCATATTCCTACCCTGATTACATGATTTATTTCTCTTGAGATATTCTTAAGGGGTGTCTCTGAAGTGGTATCACAAGGCAGGAGTTACAGAAAAGTGATATAATACATACATAATAGATGTAATCAAGTGAGCCCCACCCCAATCAGTTCTGGCTAGACTATACCCCATGGAGCTGGGCTCCTTCTGGGGACATCTTTACCCTGGTCCTTTCCAGGATATTTGTTGGGACAGTTGGCACAACGGATAAAGTGCCTGGCCTGGAGTCAGGAAGACATATCTTCTTAAATTCAAATCTGGCCTCAGCAACTTACTAGCTGTGTGACTGGGCAAGTCACTTAATTCTGTTTGCCTCAATTTTCTCATCTGTAAAATGAACTGGAGAAGGAAATGGCAAATCACTCCAGTATCTTTGCCAAGAAAACCCCAAATGGGGGGCAGCTAGGTGACACAGTGAATAGAGCACTGGCCCTGGAGTCAGGAGGACCTGAGTTCAAATCTGGTCTCATACATTTAACACTTACTAGCTATGTGACCTTGGGCAACTCACTTAATCCCAATTGCCCTGCCTTCCCCCTTCAAAAAAAAAAAAAAAGAAAACCCCAAAAGGGGTCACAAAGTCAGATATGACTGAACAACAACATATAACACTAATAATAAAAATTTATTAGTTCAGTGATGAAAATTTTTTTGGATTAATAGAGAAAACCCAAAATAGTCCCTTGATGACTGTTTCCCTTCCTCCAGGGCCTCCTGTTTCCCCTTTTGTTTCTTCCTCTCTCTAAAACATGTGGCATCCCTCTCTCTGGGATTCCCTAGGAGGGGTGGAATAGTCCTGTGGTACAGTCATGTTGTTTCTGAAGTAACCGGCCACCTAGCACAGTGGCCCAGGCCTCAGCTGCTTGAACTGTGAACTACACAGTAAACTTGGCTGCAATAAATCCTGGGCAGAAAAGTTGAGCTGATCATACAAGGCAACCAGCACTGGTCTCAGGGGACTTAAGACTGGATCTCAAAGCCCTATTTACCTTTGTCTGCTTTATAATTCTTTCCTGAGCATAGGTGGCTAAATGGCAATCCTGAGATTGTATATTTCCAGCCTTGGAAGACACCTTGTGAGTTTGAGAATTAAGGAGTTTCTGGGTCCCTGAGGTGGTACCTGGTTACATTATGGAAATTGTCCCCTATATCTACTACAGCACTTTTTAGAGAAGATGACCACTAGTTGGAGGATAAATCCAAACCCTAGTCTGGTTTGCCAGAACACATGGAAAAAGGAATTATTTGGCTGGCACAGAACCACAGTAAAAGTAGCTATAAGTTACTATATACAATGTCTATTAATTCAAGATGTGGAGACATACATAACACACAAATAAAATGCTTCCGAGATTCTCTTTCCATTTGGTTGCAACAATCAGCAGATATTGATCAAGAACTCATCACAGCTTTATTTTCTACCTGAAATACATAAAAGAAAACCATATATAAGTGGTGGCAAACTTGTCAAAAGGCTTAAGTCTGTTGGAGAAAAACAATGTACAGGGAACATGAAGGATCCATCATGGTGGGCTTTGGGACAGAACTAAGCCAAGTGCCTGACCATGTTTTCACCAATGCTCCCCTCCTCCCCCACCCCATGGTGAGTCTGAGGAAGGGAAGTAGCAACAATAGCACCCTCGAAGGGCCCATTTTGTAAATGAAGTGGAGGAGAGAATGAGCAAGTCTCCATGGATGCTGCTGGGCCTGGGTAAAGTAGAGCTGAAGGAACTTGTGAACTGGTATATTGAACCTCCTACTCTTTTTTAGTTGTTTAATTCTTTTTTATTTTTTAGTTTACATCATTCATTTCCACAAGATTTTGAGTTACAAATTTTCTCCCCATTTTTCCCCTATCCACCACCCTAAAATAGTGATCCCACTGAATATCCCCTCCCCCAATCTGCTGGAATCTCCTACTTCTGATCTATTTCTAGGACACAAGCTAGGGTCTGTCAAAAGAAAAACTGGAAATGGTCCCTTCCTCTCCCAAAGAAAAGCTGTCTGGGTCTCCTCAAGTGAGCAAAGTGCTGGTATAGATAATGCTATTTATGAACTATTTATGGAGTCCCTGCCTAACTGGTCTCCCTGCTGGGCCCTCTCCCTTTATTAGGCTACACTCTAGATGCCACCCCACCTCATGTACTGCCCTGCAGAAGAGGAAGAAACTTCAGATATTGTTATTATGTTAGGGACAAATTCGGTTTTAGGGAGAATAACTCTTGCTAAGTGCTAGCATATACTGCAAAGCAATCTGCTACAATCCTAATGCAGAGAACCAGCACTGGCCCAGAAGATGTTAAAATTCTCCAGAGATTTTCTTTAATGTGTCTCAATTCCTTAGAGCCCACCCAATTAAACTCCCGGACTTCTCTGCCCTCAGGTTAGTTGCCTGCATAGATAAATATTGAAAAGTTAGTTATTCTAACCCCATTTGGGGGTTAGAAGTATGGGTAGGTTAAGAATGAGAGTTGGTAAAAGCTGAAAGCCCAATTGTTTAGTAATAGATGCTGTCCTTGGGCTGCTATCTTGATTCACTTCCCCCAAAGTGAAAAGTTTTCATTGTATCTGACAGGGCAGACTCACTCAGAGAGCACTTCCTTCTTTCTCTCTCCTTACGCCCTGCTCTTCCTCCCCATCTCCCAAGCCCTGACCCTTATCCTCTTTCCTCAAAGTAGGTCATAGAAATCAGAATCCGAAGGGCCGCACTCTCCAGCTCCAGAACTAGTGGGTCCCAGTTCAGTACTGCAGTGGTTACTTGGACTATTTCCACACTGCCTGTGGCTGTCCACTAAATAAGCCGGTGAGACTGGCAGCATGTGGCAAAAGCCCTGCCGCGGCCGCTGCAGATCCACGGGGCTCTGGGCTGCTAGAAGGACCTAAGGAAGAGCTCACTCTAGCATCCAACACCGGCACCTCACCGCACCGCAGGGAGCTAGAAGGCACGTCTTGGTTCTTCCCTAAGGTCTCTGATAGGAATGAAAAAAAAGCTCCTCCTATCTACCCTAAAAATCAGTAGGAGAAAAACAGAGCAGAGGTGTGTAACAAAAGAATGTGGAGAGGTCGGGGGAAGGGAATGAATAGCTGCAAAAAGATGCTTTTTCAAACTTTCTCCTGAAGTGAAAAGGGAGGAGTATGTGCAGTCCCGCTCAGGTGAGAATGAGTGGGTGGGTGGTGACGATATAGAATCCAGGGCGCAGGGTCTAGTTCAGAGTTGGGGGCGGGGCGGGGTGTCTTGCTATTAGGGTGCCCCTATTAGTGCACCCTAGCAGAGTCAGCGTCCGGGAGAAGACGAAGAGGAGGAGGAGACGCCGGCGCCCCTCCTTTTTTCCGACACGTCATGGGGTCCGCTGAGCTCCCCCGCCGCCTCCCGCCCACCCCAGGCGGAGACACCGAAGCAGCTCCCTCGCAGTCCTCACCGAGGACGGAGGGAGGGCGGGAGAGAGCCGGCGCCGCGGCGGCCGCTGTCGCAGCGGAGAAGCCTGCGGGAGAAGCGGAGCCCCGCCTGCCGCCTAGCTCTGCAGCCTCAGGGACCCCGGGGCTCGGGGTTGCCACTGCCTCCTTTCGTAAGTCATCTTGTGGGGGTGACGCTGGAGTGGGCGGGAGGGGAGGAAGGAACGCACGCTCCCTTTCCCTCTCCCTTCTTCTGGGGTCGCAGGGGCCAGGAGTAGGAGGATCTCTCTTTCCTCAGCCAGGAGATCAACTCCGAGGGCGAGTGGAGGTCCGAGGGCGGGAGCGGGGAGCGAGCCCCAACTGGCCCGGGGGATTGGCGAAAAGCGCCTGGTTCGCCTTACAGGGTCTAGCCCTCCAGACTTTGGCTTTTGGCGTGGCAGAAAACTTTGGTGAGGCGCTCTGCCCTGCGCTGCCATACGCTACCTTACTCTGTCCTTCCCCACCCCTGGCCAGCTCTGTTCTGCTCTGCCAGCACCTGAGGGCTCCTCGTGGACCAAGTCCCTGGGCCCTGTACTGCCAACCGGGAGGCGCGGTGGGAAATGGTACCGCGGAGAGCGCAGGCTGGTGGGGCAGGAAGCTGGTCGGGGTGAGTGTCCTTAACAACCAAAGCCTGCTGTGTTAGCTCCGGCCCGAAGCTGTGTCCGGGCTTAGGGAGCTGCCTGCCAGTAGGGAACGAGCGACGCTTCCAAGTGGAGCAACTTCTCTGCCTGGTGCAGCCTCCAGCCACCCCCGGACTACACAAAAGCTCCCCCAGTTGGGAAAGAGGAAAAAAGGGAGAAGGGAAACGAAAGGAAGGGCGGGCTAGTTGTGGAGTCACAACAGTCACCACGCCACGGGACAGCGGAGGGCTCACCATACGTTAGCTGCAGCCCCGGGGCTGCAGGAGCGCACAGCCCCGAGGGTTCTCCGCCTTGGGATTTTCTAGGGGATCTAGCGGGGAGGTGGGAGTTGAGGGTATAACCTAAGAGATTAACAAAAGGGTTTTCTGTGGACAACAATTAACTGCCTTACTTGCTGGCTAAAAAAAACCTGGTTTTGGCAGCCACGCCTCCCACCTGAGGCTCCTGAAACCCGCCACTCACTGAAACATGAATGACCACTTTTCTCTGCTTGCTTTCCCCTCGTGGTCTGAACACGTGCATTTGCTATTCCGAGTTCTACAACTTACCCCCGGATTCACCTAACGGGGCTGAGGGCGGAAAGGAGGTGGCGTGAAAGTGCCACTTCTTTTTTTATCTGCTCATCTTCAGATTCTGGAGAACACCTGATAAATGCCCCCCCCCACTGAATCAGTTCTTTCCAAGAAACTCACCCCTGCGGGAACCTCATCCTTTCTTCCTAGAACGAACTGTAAACCCACTGAGGTTGGGGTGGGGTGGAAGATTTCGTGGACCTCTATATCACTTCTCAGATATTCATGCTGAATTGCAGGTGAATTATAAACTAAGGGTTTCCTTTGTTTGTTGTTTTTGAGAGAGGAGGAGGGTCCGGGATTAGGAAGTGTTTCTTTAAATATTCACTCCTTCTCCCAGACAGATTTTGAGACAGATAATTCCGTAATCAGAAACCAGAGGGAGGAAGTAATTCTCCAAGCTACAAGTGGCTACCCCGCTGGGTGGCTTTTCCCCTCTAATTTCATTGCACTTTAGCCTTGCATTCCTGTCTTTCACTTGCCTGGACACCTGAAACCTTGGGGTGAGGTCGGAGGAGGGGAAGGAGAAAGGGAACCTTGAAAAGAAGGATGGACTTGAAGACACAGCATAGCATAGTGTTTGAAGTTCCGGATTTAGAATCAGGAACACCTGGGTTCAAATTCTGCTTCTGACAGTAGTCTGTGACCGTGAGCTGGTCACACAACATTTCTCCAGGTTTCAGTTTCCTCATCACTAGGTGGCCTCTGTCTTTAAATCTATGCTCTTCTGAACTAGCTATAGGATTTCTCACCAAATATGCATTTAGTTACTGGACCCTTACCTGAGTTAGAAGTTATGAAGCTGAAATATGAGTGCATTAATTCACAGCCTTCCTCTTGCAATTGTAACCTTCAGCAATCGAGAGTTGGGTGCGGCAAAGTTGTGGTTTCAATTTTCATGTTAAGTTTTTCATGAATGAGAATTCTTTATGTTCCTCCCAGGATCGGCCTAATAGGGAAAACTTATTGTCAAAACTGTGAGAGAAGAGAAGCAGTGCTCTTCCCCCCCACCCCCGCCTTCATTTTAGTGATTAAAGATTAACAACCCCAGTATTTGAAGAGAAAAAGAATTTCTTCAAATGTTATACATGATTTAGCAGGCTTTCATCAACCTGTTAAAAAAATCATACGTGTATCATACCCTAATTAGACCATCTGTGACTGTAAAATCATACATTAGAATTAAGCAGCCTTTTAAAAATCCTTTGTTAATAACTTTTCAAGAAAGTAAGATCTTTTAAAACAAGTGGATCCTTCTGGGGAGCTGTTTCTTTTACTTGCAGTGTCTATAACTCTTTTTCTTTGTGTGAAATTACTAGGGAAGGTAGTAAAGTTGAATTGCCAGTGTTTTATTGTGTGATTACTGTAATTAGCACATAGAAATGAGCCCAGGAGGGGGAAAGTGATATTGTATTGAATATCATATGAAAAGGTGAAACAAGAAACATTCATTTATGTTGGGAACAGGAAAGATTTCTTCAGTTTGGTACTTATAGGTATTATTACTTGGGTGGGGGGGTGATTCACAGGAGGTGGTAAATACTTCGGTCTTAGTAGATATTTAAGCAGATTTAATTACCTAGTTTCAAAAACAGAACAGAAAGGGGACAGGATGATGGCATAACTGAGTATTACATTATGATATTTTATATCAAAATGGCAGAATAAATTTATGTCATTAAGATTTGCTCTTGTTCATGTTCAGTTCATTGTTCCTGATTTCTGTGGTAGTCATCTTTGTAGTTAGATCACTTCTAACATTTATACTTAATAGGAAGAAGTTGGAAAATTTGGATTTTTTTTTAAAAACAATGAACAATACTCTTGAACCAGAACTTAACTCATTACTGAAATGAATCTCATCTATTTGGGAATTCTTTCCAACAAAGCAGATAGCAACCTATCCATACCTGTACCCCATCCTATACTCATTTTGTCTGTGTCCTCCCCAAAGTTTGCTACAGAGAGTCAACCCAATGTTCTGGAAGCCTTCCTTATTTTCTCTGGATCTGAAAGGTGCCAGTAGAGAACTCTGGTAACCCACCTATCAACTTTCTGTCATATAGTTCTTTGATGATATCCTTTATTTTTGTTCTTCAGAATTCTTCATTGGTTATAAGTGACAGCCTGCTTACACCTGCCACAAACCTTTCTATTGTCCTCTATGTGATACTTATCTTTAGTTTCTTCAGAAGACATGGTATTACAGGTTTTGATGACATATGACAACACCAGGGAGATATTTGTATTGAAAATTTGAACGTTTACTGTTCTGAAAAGCTCAGGGTCAATCTAAGTGCTTTGCAGTCTCCTGAAAGTTCTCCTTTTCAACTTTGGGCCCACATTGGCCACCTCTATTGGCTGCCCCAGATACACATGCCATTAGACAAGCTCTGTGGGGTGTCCATTCAGACGCTTGTTGAAATATGGGCAATCCATTTATTTGGTCTTTCTCATGGTGATGGAGAGACCAAACTCCTTTGAGTGATTGCAAATTTCTTCCATGAGATTCTGGTGTGTTAGAGGCTTAGTGGAGTTAACACAATATAATTTTTAAAAAAAAGCACCTGAAGGATTCCTCACTGAGGAGGAATCTCTTCACCTGAATTCAGTGAGTAGGATCATCTCCATCATGCTGGTAAATGCTTTTCATTGAGTATATATCTCTGTGTTTAATGCCTCACCTGATGTTTACTATCACAGGGTCCTTAAACAGGGTTACTTCTGTTGTTAAATCTTAAAAGAATAATAATAATATTCTAAAGAATATTAAATGATCCCCACATGTAAATGGGAAACACTGTATTGTAAAAGAGCTAGTAAGGTAGTGTTCTGTGCTACTGAGTTTAATTTTTTTTTCATAATCAACAAACAAGCATAATGGTATCTTATTCTAGTCATCTTTGATTCAATTGTGATCCAGTGTTGAATACTGTTTGTGAAAACCTTGCTTATCTGCTACAAACATCCTCATTGAAGACCTCAATGAGGTCTCAATTGAAACCCTTAATTCATGTATAGATGGCTCAGATAGATTATACAGATAGGACAATCGGAATATAAATTTGTTGTTGATCAGTCACATCTAACTCATTGTGCAAGTTTGGGGTTTTCTAGGAAGAGATACTGGAGTAGTTTTCCATTTTCTTCTCCAATATAATTTTGTAGTTATTGATGTTTTCTCTTATTTTTTTTCTTTTCTTTTTTGCAATCAGTAGGAGCCGAAATTTTCTGCATTCTTTGGCATATTTTGTAAACCAGTCCCTCAGTGCCCTCACAATCATATTGCCAACAGCACAGATCTCTGTATATACTTGATCACTTCCAGCTGCTTTTCCTGACTGTTTTCTCTTTAGTCCCATTTGTACTTCCTCTGTGAGTCCCTCAGGGACTGTGATATCAGGGTCCCAGTGTGGTGGTTCCACTATC
This sequence comes from Petaurus breviceps papuanus, assembly GCF_028583685.1. NCBI lineage: Eukaryota > Metazoa > Chordata > Mammalia > Diprotodontia > Petauridae > Petaurus > Petaurus breviceps. Next base: position 59,241,672 of record NW_027185764.1, on the reverse strand, counting down.
CTTTTTGGAGAAAACCATCTTTTCCATTTTCCTTCTCTTTGTAGTTTACTTTCCATTTTCACGATAGATAGATAGATAGATAGATAGATAGATCCTTACTATGTACCAGGCACTGTGCTAAATGCTGGAAACTCAAATACAAGCAAAAAGAAAGACCCTACTGTTGTCAAAAAGCTTATATTCTAATGAGGGAGATGATACATCAAAGGGAGATGGAAAGATGGGAAGAGGAGAAAGAATGAGAAGGTAACCAAAGGTGGTTTGGGGAGACATTGACTGATCTCGGTTTAAAGAGAGTATGATGGTTAGCCTAAGGGCTTCCTCAAATGGAAAATCATAACTCACCAATCAGAGGAAGATTCCATGAGAGTGAAATGACTTTGCATGGTTGGATATCTTGCAAAACTTTCTTTAGATAGGTTTCACCTATCACTGCTTCTCTCTGTTGGATGAGCTGATACTGCTTATAATCATCCATCATCCTTCTTTGTAAGATTTTAAAGATCTGTTTGTATTGTATCCTGGTTTTGTATTTACCAGACCTCTCTCTCCACTTCACAAGCAATTCAAATGTTTGCTAACTTCTGTGGGTTTTTTTTTTTCATTTTTTGGTCTCTTTGTAATAGCAATTTATATTGATTTAACTACTGGATGACATTATAGCTAATGTCAATGCTTTTTCTGTTGTTTACATGTTTTTAAATTTTTCAATAATTTGTTTAAATATTCAAGGTTAAATCTTAGTTGTATATCTTATCTCGCTTAAAATTTCTGTTCTTCCTTTTTATTATAAATTCTGAAACGATAAATTGTCATTTGGACTGCACAGATAAACTGCCTAAGGGATGTACTAATATTGTATGTCTTTTCTGATATGTTAAAATTATAGTCACTTTCATTCTATGTGTCTTTGTTTGATGTCGGCCACATCTAGCTCTCTAACCCAATACTTAATTTCAAAAAAAAAATTGAAACATAGTTTAGTGCTGTTGCCTAGCGTCTTTCCAAAGTAAGAAAGTAATTAAGGTTTTGTAATAAAGCTTAATAGTGACCCTTAACATTAGTACTAAGAAAAGCTTTGCACCTTGGCACATCAAATGTTTCTACCTCCCATACACAAGGATTATACTGTGTTGACTTCAAAGAAAATTCCTACTCTGTTCCATTCCAATAGGAGTACATAGAGCGCTGGGTTTGGCATCAGGGTATCTGGGGCTAAATACTGGGTCTGCCACTTGTTACCTGTGAGATCTTGGGCAAATCACTTATCTCTCTGGACCTCAGTTTCCTTTCCTGGAGGACTTGGGCTTTCCAATAAAGCCCCTTCCACCTCTTCCTGTGACCCTCTGAGTGTTTACTGTTTTCCATCTCGTACTTTTGTAACCACCTTGTATTTGCACACACACAGTTCCCCTTTCTTAGAAGAGATTTCTTCATCCATTTCTATCTGGCAAAATTCTTTTTCTTCCTTCAAAGGCTAATTCAGATGCTCCCTTTTCCATGAAGACTCCTTTGACTTCCTCCTTTTTATTCTAATCTCATGTCATTCTCTTTAATCTTTCCTATACAGTTAATCTTAATCAGTTTCTAGATGTTCTGGTTTATAATTATGTATTTTTTCTAAAAAAAATGAGTTTTGTTGTTGTTCAGTTGTGTCTGCCTCTTTGTGACCATATTTGGAGTTTTCTTGGCAAAGAGACTGGAATGGTTTGCCTTTTCCTTCTCCATTTCATTTTACAGATGAAGAAACTGAGGCAAACAGGGTTAAATGACTTAAGTGCTCATGGTCACACAACTAAGAAGTGTCTGAGGCTGGATTTGAATTCAGAAAGATGAATCTTCCTGACTCCAGATGAGGCACTCTATCCACTGTGACACCTAGCTATCCCCGTCCCACCTCCCTCCTGCCCCAAAATGTTCTCTGATGATCATAATTGTTAGAACTGAAAGGAGAACTTAGCGACTGTTTAGTCTAACCTCCTTATTTTACAGATGAAGAAACTGATATCCAGGGACCTTAAGTGACTTGTCCTTAATTACTCCCCTTTGAGTATCAGTTTATGGACAGGAACTTACAGAGAGTACTTAATAAATATCTGTATTAATTGAATTGGATTCTATAATTTGTCTTTTGAGTTCCAAAGACCTAAAAAATTATATAACATAAAATAAAACTAGTTAATGAAACTTAATGTAATAATCATTAAGCCCCAAATTTGAGATCCCAGGAAGAAATACAGAAGGGGACTGGAGGATTATTTCTTTAGGAAATCTGAAAAAAATCACATGACACCTGGCAGAGACAAAAACAGGTAAATTTTGGCTGCGCTTTCACCCGGTAATCTTAGACCTCCTCAGTCTGCTTTCAGCCTATCCTTCCAGACATATTTTACATCACTCCCTTTCATGTACTTGAAGACTCATCTTCCTGAGTTCAAATCTGGCCTCAGACATTTCCCAGCCATGTGACGCTAGGCAAGTCACTTACCTGTGTTTACCTCAGTTCTTCACCTATAAATTGAACTGGAGAAGGAAATGGCAAACCACTCTAGGTATCTTTGCCGAGGAAACCCCAAATGAGGTCACAGATAGACATAACTGAAACAGCTGAACACTACAGCAAAAACTTTTATGTACTCTTCTTTTCTGGCCTACTTCCTGATCTCCAACTCTATCCCTTTGCCTGGTGCCTGGAATTCACTCAGTCTTTCTTCCACCTCTAAGAATCTTCTGACTTCCTTCAAGGCTCAGTTTACTTACTTAACTGTTTACTGGTTGTAATCCTCCAGGAGAATGTAAACTCCTTGAAGGCTGGTGTGATTTGGGATTTTGTCTTCATATCTGCCTAACAAAGTGCCTTAGGTGCTTAATAAATGGCTGTTGAATTTAATTAAATTATCAGTTAAACACAGCAGAAACTGACATTGAAATAAAATCAAAGATCAATCCTGATTTAAGAATAGAGAAGTGTATATGTTTTTTAAAATTTATTCATTTAAATTTAAAATACAGAACAAAACAAAACCTTTCCATGTACACAGCAGAACACGACAGGATTCAATATAAAACAATAAATTTCTATTTCGTGAAAACCCATGTAATAAATCCTACAAGTTGTTTTCAAAGCAACTCAGTTATCTGTGCTTTCTTCTAGGTTTTCTTTTGTTCTACTGTGCATATAATTGTTAACATTATTATATACAAGTGGATAGTGCAATAAAAGTCAAAGCTTATCCTTTTGAGGACTACTTCTTATACATCTTTTTACCATCCTTAGTACCTAGTATCACTCTGTACAGTGAATTCCTTTGTAAAAGGAATCAGATAATTGATAAGGTTCCTTTCTGCACTGGGTCCTTTGATAAGATCTATGACAAAGTAGTTATCAAAAAGTGTTCCCTGATGACCATTCATTTCTTTTTTTTTTTAAGCTATTGGGGTTAAATAACTTGCTCAAGGTTACACAGCCAGTTATTTCTGGGTGTGGTGCTAAGTATCTGAGCCCAGATTCAATCCCCAGGTCATCCCGGCACTGGGGCCAGTGCTCTTTACTCACTGTGTTACCTGGCCATCCCTGATCATTCATTTCTAGAACTGGAAGAGATTATGGAGGTTTTTAGTCTAACTCCATTATATTGCAGATAAAGAAACTTAAGTCATGGAAGGTATTTACTTGACTTACCCAAGATGACCCAGCCATGTATAGGAGAGCCACATCCATATCCTTGCTCTTCAAACTCCCAGCACTTTTATCTTTTCACTGTGAAGAACACAGTATTGTCCTTCAATCTTGTTTTCACTGATAATTTGCTTAATACATTCTGCTTTGTTTCTGAAGTTAGCAGAAAGATTAGGTTCAGCTCCTCCATAGTCAATAGATGACAATTTCAGAAATTTGAAATTGGTGGGGTTATTTTACAGAAATAAAGACAGAATACCATGATATGAGCAATAGCAGTTGTTTGTGGGTAGTTTGTAGCAATATGACAAAATGACAATATTACCTAATTTGCTTATTCAGTGCTAACAATTGAAATACAAAAGGATTACTTTATAGAACCAGAAGTAATAACAACAAAATCCATCTTGAAGAACAGAAGGTCAAAATCCTCAAGAGAAAATATTTTTAAAAGTGAGAAGAAGGGGGCCAAGTAGTGCCAGATCTGAAACTCTAATACAAAGCAGTAATTATCAAGGTCATTTGGTATTTGTTAAAAAAAAATGATCAGTGGAACAGATTAGGTATACAACATGTAGAAACAAACAACAACAACAAAAAAGACTAGCAAAATATTCTCAAAGTATGCAACATAACCCTAGCTATTGGGGTAAGGACTCATTATTTATGGAAAGCCATCTGGCAGAAATTTGATTTAGACCAATATCTCATATCATATGCCAAAATGGATTCCACATGAATACAAGAGGTAAAATGACATCATAAAGAAATTAGAGAAGCAAAAAAGGAAATACCTGGATGGAGAAGAGTTCATCAGTAAACAAGGACTACAGAGGATCCTAGAAGATAAAATGTACAATTTATGTTCTATAAATTGCTTCTCAGAAATTTGTCAAAACAAAACTAATGCAGTTAAAATGAGAAGAGAAATAATTAACTGGGAAAAATCTTTACAGCAAGTTTCAGTGCTAAAGGTCTGATATCCAAGATAGGTAAGGAATTAATTAAAATAAAATAACAGGAACCATTCCCAGTAGATAAATGGTCAAAGGATATGAAAGATGGTTCTCCAAGGAAATCCAAGCTATCAACAGACATATGAAAAAAGCTCTAAATCACTAATAGAGAAATGCAAATTTAAAAAAATCTGAGGGGGGCAGAGTCAAGATGGCAGAGTAGAAACAGGACCTCCAAGCAGCTCCAGCTCCCACCTTCCCCAATCCATGTAAAAGGGGACTCTGAATAAACTTTGGAGCTACAGAACCCACAAAATGACACAGAGAAGCTAACCTCCTGCTGAGGACAGCCCAGCAGGCCAGCAGAAATTGGCCAGCTCAGCGCTCTGCGAGCCGAGCTCAGCCACACACAAGCCGAGGTTTTAGCCCCAGGGTGGGTCTGACCAACCACCAGCTGGAGGGACTCCAGATCACCAGAAGCTGTGGTGGTTCAGAATTATCAACATATAGATACTAAGGACAAAGTGAGAGGTCAGTGCAGTCTGGACTTTGGGACCTAGTAGTTGGGAGTGCGGTTGGCTTTTGCCCCTGGGGTGAGAAGCTGCTGATGGCTGCAGAGTGTAGGGGGACCAAGTGACCAGTCTGAGGGGTAATTGCTCTTGTTTAACCTGCTTGGATCTGGATTGCAGTCTAGGGTGGAGGTCCTGGGGTGTGTGACCAGCTTGCCAGAGTGTGTAGAGAACTCAGAGAGGGCACCCAACACCCTCTCTCACCTCCAGCAGCTGAGAAAACCCCAGCGTTTGGGACGAAAGCTCCCCTGTCTGCTAGCAGAGTCCTACTGTGGCAAAAAGCCCAGGGGTCAAGTGACTGAGTGACGAAATGACCAGGCAAAGGAAGCAAAGCAAACAGAAGAATCCAACATTAGACTCCTATTTTGGGGACAAAAAGGAGCAAAGCATGGAACAGGAGGAAGAAAATGAAGTCAGAACTTCTGCTCCAAAAGCAGCTGGTTATAGGTCATAGAGGACCTTAAGAAGCAGATAAGAGAAGTGGAGGAAAAATTGGGAAGAGAAATGAGAACGATGCAAGAAAATAATGAAATGAGAGTCAACAGCCTGACTGAGGAAAATAACACCTTAAAAAACAGACTAACTCAAATGGCAAAAGAGGCTCAACAAAGCAATGAGGAGAAGAATGCCTTAAAAAGCCTAATTTGCCAGATGGAAAAAGAATCTCAAAAGCTCACTGAGGAGAATCATTGCTTCAGAATTAGATTGGAGCAAATGGAAGCTAATGACTTTATGAGAAATCAAGATGCTGTTAAACAGGTCCAAACAAACAAAAGAATAGAAGGCAATGTGAAATATCTCATGGGAAAAACCACTGACCTGGAAAATAGATCCAGGAGAGATAATTTTAAAAATATTGGATTACCTGAAAGCCATGATCGAAGAAAGAACCTAGAAATCATCCTCCAAGAAATTCTCAAGGGAAAATGCCCTGCTGTTTTAGAACCAGAGGGCAAAATAGAGGTTGAAAGAATTCACCGATCACCTGCTGAAAAAGATTCCAAAAAGAAAACTCCTAGGAATATTATAGCCAGGTTTTGAAATTCCCAAATCAAGGAGAGAATGTTACAAGCAGCCAGGAAGAAACAATTTGAATATTGTGGAAACACAATCAGGATAACCCAGGATCTGGCAGCTTCTACACTGAGGGATCAAAGGGCTTGGAATATGATATTCCGGAGGGCAAAGGAGCAGGGATTAAAACCAAGAATCACCTACCCAGCAAAACTGAGTATCATGTTTCAGGGGAAAATATGGTCATTCAGTGGAATAGAGGACCTTCAAGCATTTGAAAAAATATATATAAGAAAAAAATCTGAGATTCTACTTTACACTCATCAGATTGGCAAAGATGGCAAAAAAAAAAAAGGAAAATAACAGTTGCTAGAGGAGCAATAGCACACCAAGCACAATAATGCCCTGTTGGTAGAGCTGTGAATTGATAGTCATTCTAGCAAGCAATATAAACTGACTGAAAGTTACTCAATTGTGCATACCCATCCATAGCACTATTAGACTTGTACCCCAAAGAGTTCAAAGAAAGAGGAAAAGGACATATACCGTGTTTCCCCGATAATAAGACCTATTCCGAAAATAAGCCTTCCCCTTACTGTGTAAGATTCCTCTAAAATAAGCCCTCCCCCGAAAATAAGCCCTATTGAGATTGCTACTGTAGTGAAGGTGATCCCCTGCGCTACACGCTACATTGCACCGTCCCCCCCCGTGAAACGCACGCAGCGCTCCGAGCTGCATCCAATCAGAGCTGCAGCAGTGAGCGCGTCATCCTGTTCTTCCCCAGTGATTTGCTTATTGAATAAAGGTACATTTTTTTGTTCACATTTACCTGTTTATTAAAATTGCTGTCAATGTTCATTAAAATAAGCTCTCCCCTGAAAATAAGCCCTCTGGTGTTTTTCTGTCCAAAAAAATAATAAGACAGTGTCTTATTATCGGGGAAACATGGTATACAAAAACCATTATAGCTGCTCTTTTTGTTAGAGCAAAGCACTGGAAACCAAGGAAGAAGAGGAGTGTCATCAATCGGGGAATGACTGAGCAAATAACATCATATGAAAATGATGAAATATTACTATGCCATGAGAAATGATGAAAGGAATGGTTGATGATGAATGGTTGATGAGAGAAACCTGGGAAGACTTGTATGAACTAATTTATAAACTACTAAAGAGAAAGCAGAACACAAAGAACAATTTATACCATAACAACATTATATCTATATGTTATTCCATCATTTCAGTTGTGTTTGACTCTTCCTGACCCCATTTGAAGTTTTCTTGGCAAAGATATTGGAGTAATTTGCCATCCCCTTCTCCAGCTCGTTACAGGTGAGGAAACTGAGGCAGATGGGGTTAAATGACTTGCCCAGGGTCACACAGCTAGGAAGTATCTGAGGCCAGATTTAAACTCAGGAAGATGAGTCTTCTGACTCCAGGCCCAGCACTCTATCCACCTTTTCCACTTAGCTGCCCCATGTATAGATGTCTATATACTAGATAGATACTTTATATATATGTTTGATGTAACAATATAAAAAGATAATTTTGAAAGACTAAATTCAAGAGAACTCATGATGAAACATGTTCATCTCATGACAGAAGGGTAACAGACTCTGTGTGCAGATGTCATACATGGACACAGTAGGAATTTATTTTGTCTAATTATACATTTTTGTTACAAAAGTTTGAGGGTTTTTTTTGTTTTTAAGTGGAGGAGGGTAGGGGTGGCATGGATAGGCTTATCCAAAAAAAGGAAAAGAAAGAAGATTATAATAAGCATTTATAAAAAATAATAACTTTTATATAGTGCTTTTAGGTTTACAAGCTGCTTTATGTATGTTATTTCATTTGATTCTCACAACGACACTGTGAAGTATTATTATGCTGTCATTATCCTTATTTTACAGATGAGGCTGAAAAAGCTTAAATGATTAGTCCATAGTAGCTAAGTAAGTGTCTGCTGCTGAATTTGAACTTGGTCTTCCTGATAAATAGGAGAGTACAGAAGTAAGATAAGAAAAAAACAGATGAGAAGGACAGCCTTGAAAGTTACACCTAAAAATTTTTATATAGTTAGAAAAGAAAGCTATATAAAATCAAAATTTGTAATTTCATTACAAATGAAATTTGTGCAATTCTTGTCCTGTTTTGTAAATGGAAATGCTCCATTTTGTTTGGTGTTTAAGTTCAGAATTTTCAAATAAATCAATTAGATGAAATGAGATTTTATTGCAAGTCTCCAGATCACAGATCCAGCAAGGTAATTTTTACCCAAGACCCTACAATTTTGGTAATCCCAAACAAAATTTTTTTGAACACTATAAAGAACTTACATTTTCCCTTGATCTGTTACATTATTTTTATTTTTAATTTGGCTACTATTCTTACTGTTTTACTCTAGTTGTTCATGTATCAGAGACCTCATGGCCGTGTGTATTTAAAAATTATATAAATCATATGCAAAAATGAAATGGTACCCAAAGTGTGCTTTCTTCTATTTAAAAAAAAAAATCAAACTTCCTACAAGAGAGAGTGTGTGTGTATTTGTGTGAGTGTATGTGTTTATGTGAAACTATGAGCAATAATTTGATCATAGGAGGAAAAATAAGAAATGCTCTTTCCCTTCTTTTTTCTTCATCAACCTCAGCAAATCTTCCAGCTTCCAGGTCCCTTTTCTCACACCTTAGTCTTGCTCCTCCCACATACACTCAGAATCTGTCTAACACTCCCCAATGCTCTCAAATGGCCTTAACTAGACTCTGTAGTCCCATGTTACTCTCTTCTTGCTCAATTTTTATTCCTTTACCTGTAAGGTTCTTAGGATAATTTCAGCATTGCATATGGTTATGTGCGTATGCATATATGTACTATGCAAGTACATTTGTGTTTGGAAAATTGTACTTCTAAAATCCAGAATTAGAGCATGTTAAGAAATGAGTTATTAGAAATCTTCTATTCTACCATAATCTCTCCAATACTTTTCCAAGATACATTCTAAAAAATTGGATCCTAAGGGCCAAGGAAGGACAGACATGACTGAAAAACAACTGAACAATGACAATATCCATAGAACTCAGATAAATATAAGGTAGCTTGTCAGAATTTTAGACATGCTATGGATGGATCATCACAGTGAAGCAAACCATACCAGTTGTGAAGCCCATCAATCAAGCATCCAGGCATGCTTCTTTGAATTGGAAAAGCCAGACTCATCCCCAGAATCTGATTTACATTCATTTCTAGTCCTGGTCAAGCCTGAAGTCATTTCTGGAGCATACCCTGATGAAAAGCAGTGTAGCCTAGCAGCTAAGAGGCTGGTTTCATAGAGAAACTCAGAAAGACTTATATGAACTAATGAAAAGTGAAGCTAGGAGAGCCAGGGAGACAACACCCACAATCGCTACCACAGAACAATAAAAATTAATATGGTGAAAATATAAAGATTAGTCTTGGCTCCAAAGACCTATGGGATGTTGCCTCTCTCTCTACTTCATTGCAGGGATAGGTCCACAGGTGGGGAACATTGTATTTCATTCAGATTTTTCTTTTGATCAGTTTTACTGAAAAAATTTTCCCCCTTTTCTTTTTCTTTAAAAAAAGGTTTTTTTGTGATATAAAATTACTCTCTAGGAGGGGTTAAGGGAAGGGATAGTGGAGAAATTGAAGTGATGAAAAAGCAAAATATATCATAAAAATTGTTTTTCTTTAACAAGTAGCCAAGTAGACAGGTCCTGCCTCTGACATAGGTTATCTGTGTGACCCTGGACAAGTCACATAAACTTGAGGCAGCTCTCCAAGACTTTTAAGTTGCAAAGAAGGTATTGACCTGGATTGGTAGGAGGAAAGGAAGGAAACAAGCATTTATTAAACACCTACAGTATGCCAGGACCTTTTCAGATATTTCTTTTGATCTTCACAACAACCCTGGGAAGGAGGTGCTTGTGTTACCCCTATTTTACAGTTGAGGAAACTGAAGTAAAAAGAGGTTAAATGACTTGCCCAGGGTCATACAGCTAATAAGCATCTGAGGCTGAATTTGAACTCAGGTCTTCCTGAGGCTAGCTCCAGCACTCTATCCTCACTGCCTCTAGAGAGAATTTCCTCATCAAAGAGTCCCTGCTATCAGTGAAATCACAAATTTACTTACTGTCCCTTGATCAATTTCATCCTAGGAAAAGAAGTCTGAGCGACACTCCAGTCAAACTAAGCTGCTTTGATCTCCCAGGGGGAAAAAAATAGCATCAGGGAGATATAGATTTCACTTATGGGAGTTGTGAGGTCTCATGCTTCTGGCCCTCTGAGAGTAGGTCTTCTATCATTCTGGTCTGAGGTGTGGTGGATTTGCAAGAGCAGATACTGCAAATCAAGAGGTTTTTGTGTGCCTGGAGAGTTCCCTGTTGCAGTTCTGTCTCCCAAAGAAAAGGAAAATCTTCCTGATTCTTCCTGGGAGAGCATGGACAAATGACATTGATTAGCTGTTTGAGTCAACAGAACCTCCTTGAGGGTAGGAATGTTTCATTTTTGCAATTATCTCCTCTACACAGTTCCTGGCACAGGGAATAAATGCTTGTTAATTTACTGATCAGCTGATGAAGGGAAAACCTTCCTCTTCCCAAATTCACCGCCCTCCCCCCCCCCCCAACACACACCCCATTCTTATAGGATGAAAGAATTAGAACTGGAAAGGACCTTAAAAGTAATGGAGTCCAACTCCTGAGGCTCAGAGAAGTTAGGTGACTTTGTCTAGGGTCATACAGCTAGCAATAATAATAATTGTCAAAATAGAGTACTTTAAGATTTGTAGAGTGCTTTATATATATCTTATTTCAGGCCTGTACAACCTGAGCGTGTCAAAGGATTTTGGGTGGCCCAAGAAAAACTTAGAGGAAAACATCCTTTGTATGCAGAGGAAATCCTTTGACTGGCCACAGTTTGTACAGGAGTGTCTTATTTGATCCCCACCAAAGCCCTGTGGGTAAGTCAATCAGTCAACAAGTATTTATTAAGGATTTACAGTATGCCAGACACTGTGCTATGATAATCCTTATTTTTCAGATAAAGAAACTGGGTTGTCAACTTAAGTCACACAGTCAAGTTAGCAAGCATCTAGTAAGTGTCTGAGCCAAGCTAGGAACCCACCACTTCCTGACTCCAGGTCTAGCATTTATCTACTCAGTGTATGACCTAAAGCTTCCTTGAGCAGGCTTTGGAGGCAGGCTTTGGATATAGGCCTTTCTGAGTCCAGGTCTGGTACTTCATCCATTAAACCATCCAGCTGCCATTGGCCAAGTGTCTGAATCAGGATTTGAACCCAACTCTTCCCAACTCCAACTCTCCTTACTCCAGCAGGCTTCCCTGCTCCATCACCATGGCCCCCCTCCTATGAATATCACTGTGTTTCTTTGCTCAGGATTTCTGCTGTTTTGAAGAACAGTGATGAAAGGCTTGTGTTTGGCAAATTAGTTTTTAAGCTCATTATTTTTCACTTGGACACCATTGGAAATCTTGTAGTTGAAGGGGTTCTTTATTGAATTTGTGTTTGAAAGCGTTGCTCATTCAGTCTTCCAAGGTGAAGCAGATGATAATCTTCAGGGAATGCTCCTAGGCCTGATATGCTTCAGTTGCAGGTGCCTTGGGCAAAAATACCTTGTTTTCAAGGGCTAGCATCTAATTCCTCAGTAGATACTGTGGCAGGGTATTGTCTTCATTTATCAGTTGACCTTCTGGGATCAAAGAGAAGCTTTGTCAAAGGGGATGTTTTGTTTGCTTGTTGGCAGAATGACAGTATCTTCAGCATTGTTTTGGCTGCCTTGGAAATAGTTTTATCCAATAAGGATGAGAAAACGAATCATTTTGAGTTTGTAATATCTGGGAAATGATCACAGTTAAAGATCATTCTTAAGGAAAAGCAGTTTATGGCTTCTGTAGAGCACAGTCTCAGTTGATCTTCAGCTGTTTTTAACAGCATGCAGTTGGCTGTGATCCTCACAGAAGCCTTTTAAAGAAATTAATTGACTTTGAAATTTTGAACAGATAGGTCATAGAATTGTAGTTCTGAACTACCAAAGATTGTTTAGTTATGGCATCATAAGTTTTGAGGTAGAAGGGAGTTTTGAGCTTACCAAGTACAGTGCCCTAATTTAACAGATGGGGAAACTGAGGCTCAACAAGATTATGTGTATTGCCCAAGGTCACACAAGTTGCTTAATAGGACGCAGAACTGTGATTCAAGCTCAAGTCCTTAACCCGAGGATGGGGAACCTGTGGCCTCGAGGTCACATGTGGCCCTCTTGGGGTGCTAAGTGTGACCTTTTGACTGAATCCAAATGTCAAATCAACCACAGAAGGAAATGGCAAACTACCCTAGTATCTTTGCCAAGACATCCCAAATAGGGTCACAAAAAGTCAAACATGACTGAAAAACATGCCAGGCATTTTACAATTATTATCTCATTTGATCCTCACAACAGTCCTGGGATATAAGGGCTGTTATTATCCTCATTTTATAGATGAGGAAACTGAGGCAAACAGGGTGGAGTGACTTTTCCAAGGTCACACAGCTAGTAAATGTCTGAAGACAGGTTTGAACTCAGGGAGACGAGTCTTCCTGACTCCAGGCCCAGCACTCTCTCACTGTGCCACCTAGCTGCCCTTACTCCGAGAACATGCTAGTAAATAAATCACTGTAACCAGATAACATCGACCAAGAGCTAAAAGAATTAAAGGATGGAATTGTAGAACTACAGGCTAGAATGTGTTGCCTCTTGTTAAGTAAGTGAGATACTGACTGTAAGGTTAACTTCTGTTCACGAGAAGGGATTCAGCATTGACCCTGGGAACTACAGATATTTGTGACTCTTGCTTTGGAGAAGCTCAGAGAGGATTACTGAACAGAATACACAATTCCATTCCATATAAAAGTACAAGGAAAGACAAAATGTACTTGGAAGGAAAAATCATGCCTGTTTTCATCAACTCATAGAATCTTAAGAGTTGTAACCAACTCTAGAAGTTCTCCATTCCAACAAAAAACCCCAACCACCTACAGAATGGTGTAGGAAGACAGGGATGCCATTATATCAGAGGAACCGAGGAACTGTTAGTTGGTCCACTCTCGAAAACAATTTGGAGTATGAGAATAGGAGAAAGGTGATTAAATGGTTCATACCCTTTGATATCAGTCTCCCTCCTGGGCATACACCCTGACAAGAATGTCAAAAACAGAAAGGAAAGTTTTGTAATATACATCACAATATTCATTGCAACACTTTTTGTGCTGGGGAAGATCTGAAAACAAAGTGAATATTCATCATGTGGGAGATGGCTGAACAAATTGTGGAATTTAATGTGACAGATTATTATTATTATTATTATTATTCAATGAGAAATTATGATTAGAAGGAAGTCAAGGAAACAAGGGAATACTTGTATAAACTGATATAGGAGGTGAGAAGAACTAGAGAGGTAATGTATATAATGACTACAATAATGTAAATTAAAAGAAAACTAATAGGAAAACAAATTCTGAGTAATTGTAAAGAACACTCTTATGGCAGGTAGGTGACACAGTGGATAGAGTGCCTGGCCTGGAGTCAGGAAGACTCATCTTGATGAGTTCAAATCTGGCCTCAGGCACTTCCTAGCTGTGTGACCCTGGGCAAGTCACTTAGCCCTGTTTGTTTTAGTTTCCTCATTTATAAAATTAGCTGGAGAAGGAAATGGCAAACCACTCCAGTATCTTTGCGAAGAAAACCGCAAATGGGTTCATGAAGAATCTGACATGCTTGAAATGACTGAACAATAACAACAATGAACAATCTTGGTCCTAGAGAACAGAGAGAGATGCCTCCTTCTTGGTAGAGTGTTGAGTTTGTGAAGATAGAACACTGTGTATACTATTAAACACTATCATTGTATTAAGTCTTTGCTGTAATTTTTTTCTTAATTGCAAAGGAAAATTCAGCTTAATGGAATACAGGAGGTGGCAGTTGGGGTGCTATCCTGAATGACTATAATGTAAGAAACAAAAGATATCATCAACATTTATTTTTTTCTTAAGTTAATCCAACCCCTACCTGAAACAGACCTCTATAACATTTAATAAGCTGGAATTTGTTAAAGGGAGTCAGTAAGTATGCAAGTAAGGAGGAGGCTGTAGCTAAAAATGGTTTAGAACTTCAAGCAGTCTTTGTTAAGGTCCCACAGTAGAAGCTATAAAACTCATTACATCACCACAAACACGAGGGAAATACTTTGTTGTGGAAAGGAAACTGACTTAAAGATAGGAAACCAAAGGTAGGGATATATGGGCCCCTTTGTGGATGGCAAAGTGAGGTCTCTTAAGAATCATTGTTGGAACTAGTTTTATTTAATGTTTTTAGAAATAATCCAGAAAAGGTAGCATCTCTTAAATCTCCAGACTTATAAAGGGTTCAGAGTTTTTCTGATGAGTTTACTGATAAAAGGGGACTGCAGAGAGATTTCAAGAGGCTAGCAGCATCATTGTAGGAAAGTATAAGAAAATCCATGTAGGGAAAATAATTCAGACTCTACTTATGAAATGATGGGTCTTAAATCGTGAGTTATAGACTTGGAATAGGAACTAGCTGCCACTGTAGGCCTGCAGTTGCCAGTCCATGGCACTCATACCAAAGACAGCAATGTGATTCTTAGTGGTGCTTGTTGGCTGAGGATGTTTGGAATGGGAATTTCCTCCTAGTGCAGTGAGCTAGCCATCACCCAAGGTCCTCAGATCAGTAGTCAAAGGCCACTGGTCAGGAATAGTATGGAAGACATTCATGGTATAGGTACGGTGAGGGCTAGGTAGCTTCTGAAGTACCTGCCTGCTCTGTGATCTGTAACATTTTATTGTGAAAGAGAAATTGACTTTTCAATTCAATAAGAATATATTAAACCCATTACTAGATGCAAATCACAAAGAATACAAAGAAAAAATGAACAACAGTGCCTGGCTTCAATGGGCTTGTGTTCTACTTTTCTAGTTTGACCAGAGAAATATTCATGAAATATTATTACCTTCATTATTAGGGCAGCCACAGGGCACGGTGGATAGACCACTGGCCCTGGAGTCAGGAAGACCTTAGTTTGAATTTGACCTCAGAAACTTATTAGTTGTCTCCTAACCCTGTTTGCCCCAGTTTCCTCATCTGAGGAAAATGAGCTGGAGAAGGAAATGGCAATCCACTCCAGTATCTTTACCAAGAAAACCTCAAGTGGGGTCTGAAAGAGTCCAACACTAATGAGCAAGAAAAACTTTCATTCCTGACTCTCTTATAATGTAATGATTTTTCATCATCCATTTAGGTTAGAAATAAAATTCTGGCAATCGATCAATAAGCATTTATAAATAATAGCTAGCATTTCAATAGCACTCAAAGGTTTGCAAAGTGCTTGACATGCATTATCTCTTTTGATCCTTGAAACAACTCTGTAAAGTAGGTGCTATTATCATCTCTCTTTTACTGATGAGGAAACTGAGGCTGGAAGAGGTGCTCAGAGTCCTAACTAGAAAATATCTGAGGAGGGATTTGAACTCAGACCTTCCTGATCCCAGGTCTAGGACTCCAGGCATTGCACCACAAGCTTCAGTACCATGGGACTGACTGTGTGCTAGGTGCTAGGGAGCGATCCCTCCTCAAAGGCAATGTGAATACATTAAAATAACAAATTCTGGCCATAATATAGAACATAAAGGCCATCCAAATGCTGGGGGTGTCCGTCTTTATGTAGAGGTATCTATGACAATGAAAATCTCCAAATCTGAAGGTGGGACAAAGAGAGAGTTACATGCGCGGAGGGATTTTTTCCCCAGAGGGAATTCTAAAATAGCAGTTTTCAGTGAGCTGGATTTTGCCACTAGTTACTCTTCTGTTTATCTGTCATCAGTTATTCATTGATTACTCACACCAGTGAGTAATTGATGACAGAACTTGGCTCAACATAACCTGTCAGTCTCCTTTTTTAAAATCACTTTCACTTCCACTTGAAGATTGACATTTCCTAGGCCCGTTGCTAGAAAAACAAAAAGAATGCAAAAAAGGGGGGGGGGGGGAAATCACAAAACTCTCCAGCACTTCTCAAGATTCGTTTTTATGACTCCAGAGATACTTTCATGGTGACAAGGTAAAAAGCACTGGTATCCTCAGGGATAGAATGCTGGACCTAGAGTCTGGAAGACCTGAATTCCAATCCAGTCTCGGATATTTACTGTGGGTGTGACTCGGTCAAGTCACTTAACCTCTGTCTCTATTTCCTCATCTGTAAAATAGGGCACACACTTAGTAGCTGTTTGACCCTGTTTGCCTCCATTTTCTCATCTGTAAAGTGAGCTGAAGAAGGAAACGGCAAACCACTGCAGTATCTTGGCCAAGAAAACCTAAATGGGGTCACGAAGAATTGAAAACAACTGAAATGACTGAACCAAAAATGGGGGTAAGGCTAGTAGCTACCTCCCAGAGTGATTGTGAGGATCATAGAAGATAGTAAAGGTAAAGCACTTTGCACACCTTAAATTGCTTTGTAAATGCTAGATTTTGGTTTTTTTAAAGGTTAATATCTGTTTCCTGGGGTGCGGGACTCACGGCCTCAAGGCCACCTGTAGCCCTCTAGGTCCTCAAGTGCAGTCCTTTCACCAAAACTTTGGGCTGTACTTGAGGACCTAGAGGGCTACAGGTGGCCTTGAGGCTGCTGCTTTGCCACCTCTGCCTTTAAGTTAATTCAATTTTAAAAAATAAATAAAATGAAGGGCGATGTGGAAACCTGTGTAAAATGTTGCCTAGATCTAAAAATGGTGTAGATGTAACAGGGTGAAAGGACAACCTTCTACTCCTATGAAAGGATATTGCCATGCCATTTGCTAAAGTTGTTGTTATTGAGTTGTTTCCAAATCTTCATGACCACATTTGGGATTTTCTTGGCACAGACATTGGAGCAGTTTGCCATTTCCTTCTCCAATCCATTTTACAGATGAGGAAACCGAGGCAAACAGGGTGAAGTGACTTGCCCAGGGTCACACAGCTAGTAAGTCTCTGAGGCCAGATTTGAACACAGGAGACAAGTCTTCCTGATTCCAAGCCTGGTGCTCTGTACATTGTGCCACCTTGCAACCCTAATTTGGTCATTTACAAAAAGACTTTTGCTAATTTTTTTTAAGTCTTTGTTGCTCCCTTCATGGTATTTCCAGACCTCTTCTACATTGACTGCAAGTGCGTCGGACCCCCATCTCATGACATGTATCCAGCCTCCTGAATTTATTTACTTTGTTGTCTTTTTCTGCTTGATTCTAATATAATTCGTTACCTTGTCAGTCTTTTCTATTATACCTACAAACAGCACGTCCTGCAAAGTATACATACATATATCCCTTGAGATCTATTAATTACCTCTGATTTTTGATATAGTTTGGTCTTATCCAGGGTCAGAGACTTGAGAATTTTTTTTCTTTCTAGGAAGAAAACCTTAAATTGTTTACATAAATATGAGTTATTGCTGTTATGAATATAGAGGATGTCCCATATAGTTAGGTACTAACTTTAAAATATAAGGAAATTAAAGTTAAACATTTCATGAGAATGTTCAATAAATTTTAAGAAAATAAGGAACCCGTAAGTTTATGTAGGCATCTCCTTTCTTGTAGAATTTATGTGTCATGATCAGAGACAGTTTCATCTTATCACAGAATAGAAGAAACAGGAAGTTGGTGAGGGGCCAAGGTCTGAAGTAGCAGATTCGGGTGAGCTAAATGCCAGAGTCCTCAGTGGTCTGGACGTCACTGGAAAGATTTAAACTCTTTCACAGGCTTTAAATCTGGGAGCTCTTTTCCCCCCTTCCCTTGTTTTTGCATCTTGCCTTTCCTAGATACCCCCAGACCATTAAGTTAGTACCCAGTTGCTTCTTTTAATTGCACAAGAACTACATTTGCCAACCAAATTACACAAAATTGTCTGGTGAGGTCCCTTTTCTTCTTATAATGCACCACATCAGAAGACATGCTCAGCAATTTTTCATAGTCTGGAGTAGGTTTTTGAATGCTTCTCAAGAAAGGAAAGGAGATTCCTTGATATAACTCTGGTATGGTTGAAGATGAATGCTCATTGTTAAGACTTGCTTTGTCCTTGAGAAACTTTCAATCTTCATTTTATCCAATATTTATCATTGTTGGGTTGATAAGATAAATGAGTTTGTGATGTGCTCATAGGTTTCTAAAGTAAGCATCCCTGGGGGGGTGCTGGAATAATCCAGGGGGGCAGTAGTAGCCTTGGGTGCAATTAGGGGGCTTTGAGTAAAAATAAGGGGCAGTGGAAGCATAAGGAAAAAATAGAAGAGGAGAAAATTTTGAAAAACTATTTGTACGTTTCACCTGTTGTGTAACAGAGTTAAAGTTGTAGTGATTACATTATTTTCCAAATAAACACACAAAGTTATAACCTATCAGTGGTCAAGTCCACCAACAAATTTTAACAAGCAAGTGTTGGTAGGCGAGTATATGTACAAATTTTGGGAAGTCTAGCATTCTTTGGCAGACATGTATGCATGTAATGACTTGTTTACAATGCAATACTATATGGTTACACGATGTAATATTGCATTATCAAAATTTCAGTGTAGGAAAAGCCCCACAAATTTACAATAAATTATTAAATTTAAGATGTATCATTTAAAAAAACTTTCATATCTTTTTAAAATGATATAGATTTTTTTTAAAACCATTGAAGGGTTAAAGAAAGTAGATTTCCTGGGGTGGCTAGGTGGTGCAGTGAGTAAAGCGCCGGCCCCGAAGTCAGGAGGACCCGAGTTTGGGTTTCGGCCTTAGACACTTAACACCCACACAAAAAAACTAGCCGTGTAACCTTGGACAAGTTACTTAACCCCAATTGCCCTCCAAAAGGCAAAAAAAAAAAAAAGTCGATTTCCAGGGAGGCACTGAGTATTTTTTTTTTAAAGGGACAGAGGGGGCAGGAGTCCAAATAAGTTTGGGAACCTCTACTCTAAACTTATCACATATATTCCACTTTAAATTTGACTAATAGAGAAATGCTAACTACTACTTATTGTTCGCCCACTGCCACCAGTTCTCCCCACTCCCAAACACATGTAAGCTTGTGGACCAGTACTTAAGACCTTCTAACTGATTGGCCTTTAGGGAGAAGGATATTTTTTCCACAAGTATGGCATGAACTTTGTCAACACATTGATGAAGCTTAGTATTAGAAAAGATATATCTCCCAATTGATAAATGGTCAAAGGATATAAACAGGCAGTTTTAAGATGAGAAAATTAAAACTATCTATAGTCATATAAAAAAAATGCTCTAAATCCCTATTGATTAGAGAAATTCACATTAAAACAACTCTGAGGTACCATCTCATACCTATCAGATTGGCTAATATGACTAAAAAAGAAAATGACAAATGTTGGAGAAGATGTGGGGAAAGTGAAACATTAATGCATTGTTAGTGGATTTGTGAACTGATCCAGTCATTCTGGAGAGCAATTTGGAACTATAACCAAAGGGCTATAAAACTCTGCATACCCTTTGATCCAGCAATACCACTACTAGGTCTGTATCCCAGAGAGATCATAAAAAAGGGAAAAGGACCCACATATACAAAAAATATTTATAGCAGCTCTTTTCTGGGGGTAAAGAATTAGACATTGAGGGGAAACCCATCACTAGGTGAATGGCTAAACAAAATATGAATGTAATGGAATACTATTATCCTATGAGAAATGTTGAGGAGGGTGATTTCAGAAAAACCTGGAAAGACTTACATGAACTAATGCTGAGTGGAGTGAATGGAACCAGGAGAACATTGTCCACAGTGACAGCCGCAGTGTTCAATGACTGACTTTGATAGACTTAGCTCTTCTCAGCAGTGCAATGATCTAAGACAAGTCCAAAAGAGTAATGATGGAAAATGCTGTCCCCATCCAGAGAAAGAATTATGGAGTCTGAATGCAGATCGAAGCATACTATTTTATCTTTTTTGTTATTTTTTTTCTTTCTCATCATTTTTCCCTTTTGCTCTGATTCTTCTTTTACAACATGACTAATGTGGAAATATGTTTGATATGATTGTATATGTATAACTTATATGAGATTGCTTGCCATCTTGTGGAGCAGGAGGAGATGGAGAGAGGGAGAAAAAACATTTAGAACTCAGAATCATACAAAAGTGAATGTTGAAAAATTAATAAGACATCATAGAAAAGATATATAGTACTGCAGTGATGTCCAAAAAAACCCATTAGAGCCTAGTCCCACAGTGGAATCATTCAGCCAGAGGTCACTGGCCTATATGATTGCTGGCCTTGATACTAGCCATTCCAAAGCTGTCTGTGTCCCCACAGATAGATAAAACCTGAGCCGAAGATAGCTGCTGGGAAGGACATCCAAGTACTAACTTCTGCACCACCAACCTGAAGATACTCACCTTTTAGCACCACATGTACTTTTCATCACTGAAACTGATTTTTCCGTTGCATGTGGGCAGTATGCATGTTATATGGTGTATGTGCATGCACAGTGGACTAGTGGATAGAGAATCAAGCTAGGAATAAGAAGACCTGGGTTCTGGGGCTGTATCTGAAATGTGTTGACTCTGTGATCTTGAGCAAATCACTTAACCCTCAGTATCTCCAGTTACCTCTGTATATTTCAATTTCCAGAGTGGGTATAGGTCTGCTTTTGGAAGAGGGATTTCCCTCATCAGGAATTCCTTATTAAAATGAAATCATAAGTCTGGTAAGAGCACATGTGCATTTATATACATACAAACATGCACGGATATGTAGGGGTATGTATGTGTCTGTGTGTGTGTGTGTTTTTTAGCCAGATCTGTGATTTCAGTGGCATGAGAAACTCCTGATGAGGATTCTTGACCTCAGTACCCATTCTGCCCTGCCTGCCCCACTGTTTTTTTTTTTAATAGAATCCATTTCTCATAGTTTTATAATTATGGCAGCCATGAATCCCAGAGTTTCTATAGAGGGCAGATCAAGTTTCATATATTGTCCCATTGTCCTCATAAACCATTGAAATGTTCTAGAAATTTCTTATATTTGGACAGTAAAATTATATTGAAAATGTACACAAATCCCAAGAGAGAATCACAGGCTGAAAAAACAACTACTCATAGAAAGGGGCATTCTCTCCCTTATTATATAGATATATGACTTTCTAAGTATGCCTCTGACTAGCTTTAGAGTGTAATGTAGTGGTGACAATCAGGATATTTCTAGTAGTAAAGCCCAGGAAATCAGCTGCGTATGCTAATATAAAAACCTCCAGGCAATTTGTGGTAGTAAGGCAAAGTTGATTTTGTAGGAGGAGGTTATAATGAATTATTTCTAGGTGGTTTGTGGTTTGTAATGTGTTAAAATTATTTAGTCATGGAAATTCAAGTTTTAAAATCAGTTTACAAGCAAGAAAAGAAAGTGTACTTTTAATAAGAGTTAGTTAAAGGCCTATCCTTTTAAAAGAAATATGATAATCAGTCAATAAGTATTTATTAGGCATCTATGATGTTCCAGGCACTGCGAATGATAGACAATTAATATTTTTCACCAAAATTAGTAGCAAAATAAACATTAGTCACTTGTTCAGTCATTTCAATTGTGTTCAAGTCTTCATGACCCCATTTTGGGGTTTCTTGGCAAAGATACTAGAGTGGTTTGTCATTTCCTTCTCTGGCTCATTTACAGATGAGGAACAAAAGTAAACAGGGTAAAGTGACTTGCCCAGGGTCACACAGCTAGGAAGTATCTAAGGCCAAATTTGAACTCATGAAGATGAATCTTTCTGATTCCAGGCCCAGTGCTTTATCCACTGTGGCACATAGCTTACCTGACATCAGTCACAGTAAGATTAAAAAAAATAGCTTTTAGTTCTGTAGCTTTCAGTGTTTCATTAAAGAAATGTCACAAAAGTTTAATTCAACATGCATTTGTGGGCAGAGCCAATCTAGCAGATTAGGGGCAGACACCCATCTGAAGTCTCCCAACATTCCCCTCTAAACAACTTTAAAATAATACCTCAAATAAAATTTTGGAGCAACAGAGCCAACAAGTTGGAGTGAGATGTTTTACTGGCCTAAGAAAACTTAAGGGGGGGTGGAGGGGACAGCTAGGTGGTGCAGTGAATAGAGCACTGGCCCTGGAGTCAGGAGGACCTGAGTTCAAATCCGGCCTCAGACACTTAACACAAAAACTAGCTGTGTGACCTTGGGCAAGTCACTTTACCCCAATTGCCCTCCAAAAAAAAAAAAGAAAACTTAAGGGGTCAGCAAGAAAAGTCTGTGATACTGGGGTGGGGAGGCCTGTCAGGAGCTCACACACGTGGCCAGGAATAGTGGCCAAAGCACCACCACCAGACCCTTCAGGATCTCTCAGCCCAGAGATGGTAAGTGGGGTCTGGCAACTGCTCAAAAAAAGATGACAAAGGACTCTTTGCTGGCACAGGCTATACCTGGCACTGATTGACAACTCTTCCCCACAAGTGGTTTTGGGTTACAGTTCCAGTGTGGAGAGGATGACCCAGGGGTAGGGGGCAGGGGCCCTGGTTGCAGTTCCAAAGCAAAGAAAGTACTAGCACTTGTGACTGCAGGGAACCAGGATTCTTTCCTGGGTAAAGACCAGAACACAGATCCAGGAGAGCAGTGACCATACCTCTTCCAGGATTATACCCAAAACTCCTAGAATCCCAGAACTGGGTCTGAAAATAGCAGCCGGAAACTTGGGACAGTCCCTCCCCACCCCCAGGTGAACACAGTCCAACTTTTACAGAAAGTTCAAAGCCAAGAAAAATGAGCAAACAACCAAAAAAGAATTTTACCATAAAAAGTAACTATGGTTTCAGGAAAGACCAGGACATAAACTCAGATGTACTCAATGTAAAAACAGCTACCAAAAAAAGGCCCAAAGAAAAAATGTTAATTGGACCCAAACCCATAAAGAATTCTTGGAAGTGGGGCAGCTAGGTGGAGCAGTGAATAGAGCACCGGCCCTGGAGTTAGGAGGACCTGAGTTCAAATGTGGCCTCAGATACTTAGTACAAAACTAGCAATGTGACTTTGGGAAAGTCACTTAACCCCAATTGTCCTACCTTCCCCCCTCCAAAAAGAAAAAAAAAAGAATTCTTGGAAGAGTTAAAGAAAGAGGTGAGTGGTAGAGGGAAAATTAGGAAAAGAAATTAGAGTGATGCAAGACAGTGATGAAAAGAGAATTAACAGCTTTGTAAAAGAGGTACAGAAAATACTGGGGAAAATAAAGCCTTAAAAAACAGAACTGGTCCCACTGAAGTGAAGAGCTCCTTAAAAAGCAGAATTTGTCAAGTAGAAAAAGAGGTACAAAAGCTCATTGAAGAAAATAATTCCTTAAAAATTAGAATTGGGCAATTAAAAGCTAATGACTCCATGAGACATCAAGAAACAATAAAACAAAGTCGAAATAATGGGGGAAAATAGAAGAAAATGTGAAATATCTCATAGGAAAAAGAACATAACTGGAAAATAGATCAAGGAGTAATAATTTTAAATTATTGGACTACTTCAAAGTGACAATCAGAGAAGGAGCCTAGACATCTTATTTGAAGAAATTATCAAAGAAAACTGCCCTGATATCTTAGATCCAAAGGATAAAATAGAAAGTGAAAGAATGTACTGATCAGTTTTTGAAAGAGATCTCAAAATGAAAACTTCCAGGCATATTATAGCCAAATTCCAGAGGTCCCAGACCAAAGAGAAAATACTTCAAGGACAGGATACTTCAGAAAGAAATAATTCAGATGTCATAACAGGATCACACAAGATTTAGTGGCTTCTGCATTAAAAGAGAAGAGGGTTTGGAATATGATATTCTGGAAGGCAAAGTAGCACAGATTACAATCAAGAATAATCTGCCTAGCAAAACTGAATGTAATTCTTTAGGGTGGATGGGGAGGATGGATATTTAATGAATTAGAGGGTTTTCAATCATTCCTGATGAAAAGACCAAAGCAAGGGCAGCTAGGTGGCTCAGTGAATAGAGCACCCACCCTGGAGTCAGGAGGACCTGAGTTCAAATCAAGCTTCAGAAACTTAACACAAAAACTAGCCATGTGACCTTGGGAAAGTCACTTAACCCCAATTGTCCTCCAAAAAGCAAAACAAAAGAAAAGAAAAGATCAAAGCAGAATAGAAAATTTGACTTCCAAATATGTCTCAAGAAAAGCATAAAAAGGGGGTGGCCAGGTGGCTCAGTGAGTAAGAGCACCGGCCCCAGTGTCGGGATGACCTGGGATCGAATCCGGGCTCTAATACCTAGCACCACACCCAGAAATAATTGGCCGTGTAACCTTGAGCAAGTTACTTAACCCCAATTGCTTTAAAAAAAAAAAGCATAAAAAGGTAAACACAAAAGATAAATCATAAGGTACTCAATAAAGTTGAACTGCTTACATTCCCATATGGGAAGATGATACATATAGCTCCTAAGAATTTTATCATAATTAGGGAAGTTAAAAGGAGTTAACATACAGAGGGCATGAGTATGAATTGATTATATAGAAAGATCTCAAAAAATAAAAAGGTGAGAAGGAGAAGGAAGAAGGGGAAGAGAAAGGTAGAATGGGGAAATTTTTCTCACATAAAAGAGGTATGCAAGGAAGAACTTTTACAATGGAAGGGAAAATGGGGTGGGGGTAGCAGACAATTCTTTAACCTTGCTCTCATTGGAATTAGTTCAAAGAGGGAATAATATGTATACACTCACCCAAGGGTAAGGGGATAAGGGAAAGGGCAGGGGGATGATAAAGGGAGGGCAAATTAAGGTAGGCAGTTAGAAGCAAAAAGACTTTTGTGGAGGGAATGAGAGAAGGGGGAGAGGGAGACACAGAGAAAGAGAGAGAGACAGAGAGAGAGAGAGAAGAAGAGATGGAGGGAGATACACAGTTAATCATAAATGTGAATATGAATGGGATCAACTCATCCATAAAACAGAAGTAGATTGCAGAATGGATTAGAAACCAGAATCCAACAATATGTTGTTTACAAGACACAAGTTAAAATAAAGAACTGGAGCAGAATTAAATATGCTTCTGCTGAAGCAAAAAAGAAGTAGCAATCATGATCTCAGACAATGTAAAAGTCAAAATAGACCTAATTAAAAAAGGTAATCAGGGAGAACTACATTATGCTAAAATGTACCATAAATAATGAAATACCAAAAATGTTTACAGCAAGTTTCTCTGATAAAGGCCTCATTTCTCAAATATAGACTGAGTCAAATTTATTTTAAACAAAAATGAGCCATTCTCTAATTGATAGATGATCAAAGGATATAAACAGGCAGTTTTCAAAAGAAGAAATCAAAGCTATCTGTAGTCATATAAATAATGCTCTAATACACTAAAGCAAATTATAACCACTCCGAAATAACACCTTACACCTATCAGAAATGACAAATGCTGGAAGAGATGAAGGAAAGATAGGTATACTAATGAGTTGCTGGTGGAGTAGTGAACTGGCCCAACTGTTCTAGAGAACAATTTGGAACTATGCCCAAAGGGCCTTAGTGTTT
This sequence comes from Petaurus breviceps papuanus, assembly GCF_028583685.1. Lineage (NCBI taxonomy): Eukaryota > Metazoa > Chordata > Mammalia > Diprotodontia > Petauridae > Petaurus > Petaurus breviceps. Next base: position 59,215,877 of record NW_027185764.1, on the reverse strand, counting down.
ACCCTTTGACTTAGCAATACCGCTATTAGGTCTATATCCCAAAGAGATCATAGAAAAAGGAAGAGCATCTATAGGCACAAAAATATTTTTATAAAGTAGCTCTTTTTGTGGTGGCAAAGAATTGGAAATCAAGGGAATGTTCATCAGTTGGGGAATTGCTAAACAAATTGTGGCTTATGATTATGATGGAATCTACCATGTTATAAGAAATGACTAGAGGGATAATTTCAAAAAAACCTGGAAGAAAATATTTGAACCCATGCAAAGTGAAGTGAGAACTGGGAAATCATTGTGCATAGCAGCAAAATTGTTGAAATGATGTTCAACTGTGAAAAACTTGACCACTCTGATGAATACCATGATCCATGACAGTTCCAAAGGACTCATGATAAAAAAAAAAAATGCTATCCACCTTCAGTGAGAGAGTAGATGAACTCTGAATGCTAATTGAAGTATAATTTTCTCACTTTATTTCTCTTTTTAAAAAAAAATACAAGGGGTGGGCCAGGTGGCTCAGTGAGTAAGAGCATCGGCCCCGGAGTCGGGAGACCCAGGATCAGTTCCGGCCTCAGATACTCGGCACCCACACAAAAATAACTGGCCTTGTAACCTTGAGCAAGTTACTTAACCCCAATTGCTTTAAAAAATATATGACTAGTATGGAAATATATTTTATATGGTTTCACATGTGTAATTGGTTATATTGCATGCTTTTCAGTGAGTAGGGAGGGATAGAAGGTAAAGAGAGAATTTGGAACTAAAACTCTAAAAAAGAAATGTCCAAAATTAATAATAATTTAAAAAATAATGCTTGTTTAATTGAATAAACAAACAAGCATTTATTAAGCACTCCCTATATACCAGGCACTCTGCTAGGTACTGTGGTTAGACAAAAATGTAATTGTTTCTGCCCCCAAAGAATAGACATTCTGTTGGGGGATGGGGCAAGGAAACACAGCAACAACAGGTACATTGAAAATTATATAATAAAGCAGGTTTTAGCGGGAGGGCACCAGCAACTGAATAAGTTATGGTGGGACCCTTGCACATACTTAGTAAATGCTTATTGATTGATTGATAGGAGGAGCTCTGATCTCTTACTCTTCAGTTCCTATGAGCAGAATCCCCTGCTGTCTAAGCACAAATCACTTCCCATTCTCTCATTCCTATCCACATCAATTGTAAATGTCTCCTGTTGGTTTTTCTGTCTGAAATTCCAATTCCATAATTAACTCATTGTAACTAACATAATTAACATTTCATTCTACCCCATTTCCTCTGGTGTTCCTTCTGTCTTCTACTACTCACAATGCCTGGATGACACGGTATTCTTGGCCAGCCATCCTTTCCAGTCCTAGTCACAATTTCTCTCATACCTCTCCACACTCCTTCCTCACACACTGATCCTACAGGAACCTTATACCCGATTGCCACTTCCAGACTTTCTTTCTGACACTTACTCAGCAACCTCTACTCCGCTGAGATTCACCCTATCCAGATTTATCACTGAATTGGAATCTGGTGGCAATTATCTACTGGTTCCCCAGTCATTCTGCGTCCTTTTCAAGTTGCTCAATAGTTGGTTCATAATCTTCTCCACTACATCTATTCAAACACTCGGGGCTCTTTAATCTCCCAAATCCCTATGATCTACCCTATTCTTCCATTTCACCAAAACCACACTCACCTTTTACTCATGTGTTCCTTTTAGTTTATCAATAATTCTGAAAGCCCTTTATGTAGCCACAATCCCTTACCATTCCATCCCTCCCTATATCTTACTCCTCCTAAATTATTTGGATACTTCAAGATAAAAGGTCCGAATTAAGCTGACATGTAAAGGAAGGAACTGCATGGTAGCATTTTCCCTAAACTATCTAACTTTGTAATTATTGCTTACCCATTTAGAAGAAACAAGGTTCTAAGAGCTTGAAGGGTTCTTAGAGCTCCAAATAAATAATCATTTAAGCACCTGCTTTGAGTAAGACACTGACATTATCATCACTGTGACCTCCAATCCTTTCCTCAGAACTCTGCCAGGTCATCAACCTTTCTTGCTCAACTGAAATTTCTCTCTCCAAAGTTCCCAGCGATCCATTCCAGTGGCCTTTTCCCAGTCCTCATCCTTTTTGAACTCTCTGCAGCATTTGACACTCTTGACCACCCTCCTTTCCTGAATACTCTCATTTCTCTCTCTGTTCTACTGCCCATCTGATTATTCCTTATACTCCTTTTTCTATGTATTTCTTTCATCCTTGGTAATGCCAGTACCTTGCTCAAAGCAGGTGCTTAAACGATTATTGATTTGGATCGCTAAGATCCCTTCAAGCTCTTAGTACCTTGTTTCCTCTAAATGGGTAAGCAATTATTACAAAGTTACATAGTTTAGGGAAAATCCTACCACACAATTCCTTCCTTCTTGTGGCAGCTTAATTCAGACTTTTTATCTTGAAGTATCCAAATAATTGTTTCCAGTGTCCACTTCATTTTGACAATAGAGGTTAAAACTAAATGATACTTTCACTTTTTATTGATATTGTAACCAAGAATTATGAATATCTGAGGCAGGAAGAAACAATAGACAATTATGAAACATTACATTATAAATAAATATAAATTAAGAAACACTGCAATTATGTAGTGGCTACTGGACTGCTTGGGGCTTTTTGTGGGGGGAAGGGTGAAAGGTTGAGAACAGTAATTATATGACTTTGCTATATGATAATAGTGTACCTGTATGTCTTTGAAAGGAATGTGACCCAGAGGAGGAAAAGGGTTCTAAACTGTGAGAGGAAACTTTTAAACTCCCCTTTCCTAGTAGCCATGAAAATAACCAACCCAGCAACCACTGGACAGTTTTCCTCTCTGGCCCACTCAGAGCAAAAGAATAATCTAGGATCCTTTGGGATGGCAAATTGCAAGCACTCAACTAGGATCAAGGAAAGGCACCACTCATATGTCTCCAACTAGACTGGGGAATTATCAGAAGGCAAAGAAAGTCTTATTGGTACCCTTCAAAGTAACTAGCACAGTGGTTGCTCAGTAATTCTAATTATTTGATTAAATGGAGCCAAAAATTTGATTTTCCCATTTTCTTTTAAATCTATTTTTGGTAACCTCATGTAATGATAGCAATCGTGCTCATACTTCTCTTGTATGGCTCACAGAGCCTAGCCTAGCATTGGCTCATAAAAAAAAGTGCCGAATAAATACTTGTTGATTGATTCAACCTGAATATAGCCCATCTGAGTGTGGGAGATGTCATAAATCTTTAGGAAATGCCTTCTGCATGCCTCTGGAATTTTATTTAGGGAAAAGGATACCAATTTCTGTCCCCTGCCCCAACCCAAGCTGTCTGTTCTCAGGCTCCATGTTGCTACCAGTCTTGGTTATGAACATAGTTTCCAAACATGCTCTCCCGTGCACAGCCGCACCAGAAATGTGGTGGCAAGTGAATGGAACTCATTATGTTTCCCTCCGATCCTTCCCATCTCCCAAACTTCCCTATTTCTGTCAAAGGTAGAACCATCCTTCCAGACTCCCAGATGGATAATCCCGGCATTGTCCTAGAGTCCCTTACTGTCCCTCACCTCATATATCCAATCAGTTGTCAATTCTTGCTGTTTCTACATCTCTTGAATCTGATGCCTTCTCTCCAATCACACAGACTTTCATTACTTCTCACCTAAATCATCACAGCAGCTTCTCTGTCTCATGTCTTTCACCACTCCAGTCCATCCTACAGAATGCTGCCCAAGTAATTTTCTTTAAGCATAAATCTGATCATGTGATTCTCCGTTCATCTGACTCCAGTGTCTTTCTATTGCCTTTAGGATAATATATAAACTCTTTTCTTTAGCTTTTAAAGTCCTATACAACATGGCCCTGACCCAGCTTTCCAGTCTCATTGGACATTACCTCCTGCTGTCTTCAATCCATCCAAATATGCTTTCCTAATGTTCCTCGCATATGGTGCTCTATCTCTGGACTCCCTTTTCCATGACTCTGGATTGACCATTCCTGATGCCTAGAATGCTCTCCCCCTTACCTGATTCATTACTCCTGACCTTCTCTCTTCACTTAAGAGGCAACTCAGGTGCCTTTCCTGACACTTGCCAACTGCTAGTACCCTCCCTCCCACATTTCTTTGTATTTAACTATGTTGAATATATTTGCATTTATTAACTTTATATTGCATACACATTTTTTGGTTTTATTGATGTCTTTAATTTTTTCATTTTAAACATTTATAGATTACTCCCACTTTGTGAGCAGTATCTACAAAACTAAATAGTTAAGTAAAATTAATAATATGGTAACCGCATTGAATAGTTCATGCAATATCCTACATCTGTAGTACCCCACCACCTCTCTATTTTAAAAAATAAACAAAAATTTATTTATTTTTCTCCCTCTTGCCCCCCATAGCATTGAAAAAAAATTGAAAAATAAAATTAAAAATTAAAAAAAGAAAAAAGAAAATTCCTTGTTACAAATATGCATACTCAAGCATAATATTCCCCCTATGTGTATCATTCTGCACCACAAATCCATTGCTTCTTCATAATGGATAACATTTTTCATCATTGGTTCCCAGGAATTATGGATGGTCATTAAATTGGTCATAGATCTTATAGATTTCCAAGTCATTTTTCATATGTTGTTGTAAAATTATTTTCCTGGTTCTGCTAATTCTACTCCATTTATAAAAATCTTCAGAATTATTCATTTTTATAATATTGATGTTATAGTATGAATTGTTCTTCTGTCTTTGCTTACTTCACACTGTGTTAGTTCTATGTCTTTTTAAAATCATCTATTTACTCATTTCTCATATATTTCTTATAGTCTGACAATATTCCATCCTGTTCACATATAGCTTATTTAGCTATTTCTCAATTGTTGGAGATCCTCGTAGTTTCTTATTTTTTGCCATCACAAAAAGATCTGTTAAAATTTTTTTGTACATATAAGACCTTTTCCTCATTCTTTGATCTCTTTTGGATATAGACCTAGAAGTGATATAGGTAGATAAAGGGAATGCACCATTTAGTAACTTTTTGTGTATAATTCTAAATTGCTTTCCAGAATGGTTATACCCATTTACTGGTGTATCCAAAGTGAATCAATATACCTGTTTTCCCACAACCCTTGCAAAATTTATTATTTTCCTTTTTTGTCATCTTTGCTACTTAATGAGTAAGGCAGCATCACTGAATTGCTTTAATTTGCATATAAATTTATTTTTATATGTCCTCATTTATTTTCTTTTTCATTAGAATGTAAGCCCATTGAAAGCAGAGATTACTTTATTATTTACATTTGTACATTTACATTTACTACATTATTTACACTTGTCTCCCCAGTGCCTAATAGCACCCAGTCCCTGCCGCATAGAAGGCACTTATTAAATACTTATTGATTGATTGACAGATTTCCTGGCCCTGTTTTTTCATCTATATGATATGATACTAGTTGAATCTAATAACTTAAGCACTTTATATCCTTTACTTCATTTGATTCTTATACTAACTCTGAGAGGTAGATAATGTAAATATTATTACTCCCAAGAGGCATTAATGTGGAGTCAGAAGAAATCTTGATTTGAATCTCACTTCTCTTTCTTGCTGACTTTGTGACCCTGGGAAGAATACTTAACCTCTGTGCCACAGGCTCCCTCTCTGTAAAATGGGTACAGTAGTAGCGCTAGTCTTACAAGATAATAAAGATCAAATAGGATAGTGGATGAAAAGTACTTGGCAAGCCTTAAAGCACTATCTATAGATGTCAACTACTTTCATCCTCATTTTATTTATAAGGATACTACAGTTAGTAGAGAAGCAGCAGATAGCTTAATGTTGTGCAGAGTAAGTGCTTAGTAAAGGTTTATTCAGTTTGTTAACAGAATTAGAAGAGAAAAAATGGAAAGTGTAATTTGTCAGAATATAAGTAATACTACTTAGTCATCTATATAAATTGCTTTTTGTATGTACCTAATGAACATGAAGCACAGTAATCGTTCATATCATTAAAAATATATATTAGCCTAATTTGATTATAAATAATTAACTCAGAATGTTCATCCTGGTTAGTTTGCTGCTCATGTATTCTGGTCATCTGCTTAAATCAGGTTTGTAGTAATTGATCTCTAAGATGTTTTCTGTCTCTTAAGTCAATAAAATAAATTACAGGACATAGTCATCATTCATAGAACATTCAAGGTATATAGGTAAAGAGAGGGCCCAAGAGTGGACTTGTGAAGAATTCCGCAACATATGTTTCTTGTACTTATGGGGTATAATTTGCTTTGCTTCCCAACAGTGCCTTGGTACAAATCAGAGCTTCCTTAGTTGAAATTTAAGTGGAGGTTAGGGAAAGAAATTTGTGGTTTGCTTTTTAAATAATGGGTATTGATGATTACTTACTATAAATTGACTCAGTTTTCATAGTCATTGTTTCTAATGTAATGGGTTAAAATAGTCACATCATCAGTATATGTTTATTGAGCTTCTCCCCTAAAGATAGTCTAAGTGGGCTCATACCAAGGGTGAAAGGATGATTTAATAGGAAAGCAGCATAATTAATCATATACACAACAAAAACTACACAGTTATATCATTAGACACAGAAGAAAACTTTTGATAAAATGCAACACAATTTTTTGAAAAATGTAGGCATAGAAGGACTCTCCTTTAATATGATCAGAAGTACATATCTAAAGTCAAGATCTAGCATTATTTGTAATGACAAATAACAGAAGTTTTTCCAATACAAACAGGTATAAAATAAAGCTACCCCTATTCCCACTAATATTTTATATAGTTTTAATAATGTTAGCTATAGCTAGCTATAGAAATAAGACAAGAAAGCAAAATTAAAGGTTTAAACAGCAGGAAAAGATTATCCAAAAGAGTTAGTAAATGCATTCAATAAATCGACAAATAGTTGTTAAAGCACCTACTGAGCACTATGGTAGGTAATGGAGATTCAAAGCCAAAAATTCAACAGTCCTTGCCTTCAAGGGGGAGACAGCCTATACATAAAGAAATAGGTGTTCAGCCATTTCAGTTGTGTCAGACTTTTTGTGACCTCACTTGGGATTTTCTTGACAGAGATACTAGGCTGGTTTGCCACTTCCTTCTCCATCTCATTTTACAAATGAGGAAACAGAGGCAAACTGGGTTAAATTACTTACCCAGGGTCACACAGCTAGTAAATGTCTGAGGCCAAATTTGAACTCAAGGAGATAAGTCTTCTTGACTCCAGGCTTGGAACTCTATCCATTGTTCCACCTACCTTCTCCAAAGAAATATATGTGAATGAATGAATGAATGAATGAATGAATGAATGAATGAATAAAAAGTTAATGAGGGAGGGAGAGCTAATAAGTAGGGGGATCAGCAAAGGTCTTATGTGGAAGATGGAGTTTGAGCTGAATGTTAAATGAAATTAAGGATTCTAAGAGGTACAGGTAAGGAAGAAGTACATTCCAGGAACGAGGGAGAAATGATGCAAAGGTAGAGATGAAAACTTGAATGTCACAGGTGAGGAGCATGAAGGCCGGCATAACTGGACACAGGGTTTGGGAAGGAGAAGAATGTAAAATGAAGTTGGAAAAGTAGGTTGGGGGCAGGTTGGGAAGGACTTTAAAAGCCAAACAGAGGAGTCTGTATTTGATCCTAAAGTCACCAGAGTTTATTGAGTAGGGCGGGTGTCGAAGTTGACTTGGAATGGGGAAATACTCGATTCAGGAGACAAATTAGGAAAATATTTCAATAGACCAAATGATTACCCCCAAACAAGGACTGTGGTTGTGTGAGTAGAGAGAAGAGAATGGATGTGAAAGATGTCATTGGAGGTAGAAACAATAAGATTTGGCAAGTGACTTGATACATGGAGTGAATAGTTGAAGGTAATGGCAAGGCTGTGCACTTCATTGACTAGAAGAATGGTGGTACCTTCATTTTAGGAAGCGATGTGGAAGGAAGAAACATATTTAGTTCTGTTTTAGACATAAGATACCTGCAGGATATCCTATTTGAAATGTTCAATAGACAGTTCAAAATAGACTCCCACAGCACAAAAGAAGGACTAGTAAGAGATATAAAGAAAGACTAGTAATATATTTAAAGATATATTACAAAAGATACAAGGGCCATGGTATTGAGCTCTAGAAGTTTACCATCTCCACTGTTGTTTCTGTTTAATTACTAGTTGTGTTTTGTTTTGTTTTTTGCTTAAAAGATGCAGCCTAGCATGTGGAAAGAGCATTAGACTTGAAGTCAAGAGAGGCCTGGGTCCAAGTCCTACCTTTCATTCTTGATAGCTGGGTGACCACAGACAAGTCACCTAACCTATTCAAGCCTCAGTTGATTCACACTTGTAAAATCAGAGTGATGATATTTGTAATACCGAACTCTCTCTAGATGGATTGATGTGTGTAAATTGCTTTAAAACCTTAAAGAGCTACCAAAATGTCAACTATGATTATTTTCACAGCTCAAGTTCTGTTAACGTGGGAAAAAGCAAACAACTTGTGCAGGTTTTCTGCCTTATTATTTTGATGGGTTTTTTTTTTTCTCTCGAGGTTAGGGCGCCGTAGCATGCATTTGTATCTAATTTTCTCTACTAGTGCAACTGAATTCTTTTCTCTTTTTACAGAATGAAGGGATACGTGTGTTCTTCTAAATATCCTCTGCGACAGAAGATTCTCATCCTGTTTTTGACACTATGGTTGTTCTCTTTATTGAAACTTTTAAACGTGAAAAGATCCTACTTCTCTGGAAAAGGCATTTACTTAGTCGAACGATCTTTAAGCACTTCATCTTATGTAAGAAACAGGTATACTTTTGTCAGAGGTGAATCCAGGTATAAAATTAACTGTTCCCATATTTATGAGCAAGAACCTGTGGAGATTGGCAAGACATTGGAGATAAGGAGGAAAGACATCATTGATTTAGATGATGAAGATGTTGTAGAAATTACTAGGGACTGTAAGATCTATCAGGCCATAAGAAGATACCACCTGAAGCCTGTTTCAAAGGAAGAGCAAAGATTCCCAATAGCTTATTCTTTGGTTGTTCACAAAGATGCCATCATGGTTGAAAGGTTGATTCATGCAATATACAACAGTCACAATGTTTATTGTATCCATTATGATCAGAAATCACCTAACACTTTCAAACTAGCCATGGACAATTTAGCCAGGTGCTTTTCCAACATTTTCATTGCTTCCAAATTAGAGACAGTGGAATATGCCCACATATCCAGGCTCCAAGCTGATTTTAATTGCTTATCTGACCTGCTGAAATCCCACATTCCATGGAAGTATGTTATTAACCTGTGCGGACAAGATTTTCCTTTAAAATCTAATTTTGAATTAGTAACTGAGTTGAAAAAGCTAAATGGGGCAAATATGTTGGAGTCAGTGAAGCCAAGTAGCAGCAAAAAGGAAAGATTCACTTATCATCATGAACTCAAAATTGTGCCTTATGACTACATGCTAATGCCTGTAAGGACAAATATTTCCAAGGAAGCTCCGCCCCATAACATTGAGATTTTTGTGGGTAGTGCTTATTTTGTTTTAAGCCGAGCCTTTGTTAACTATACTTTCAATAACCCCGTTGCTAAGGACTTTTTTGAGTGGTCTAGAGATACATACTCCCCAGATGAGCATTTCTGGGCCACCATGATCCGAGTACCAGGAATACCAGGAGAGATTCCCAGATCAGCACAAGACATCACAGATCTACAAAGTAAGACTCGACTGGTCAAATGGAATTACCTGGAAGACCATTTCTATCCTCCCTGTACTGGCTCTCATCTCCGTAGTGTATGTATCTACGGGGCAGCTGAATTAAGATGGCTTATGAAATATGGTCACTGGTTTGCCAATAAATTTGACTCCAAGGTGGACCCAGTTTTAATAAAATGTTTGGCTGAAAAGCTTGAAGAACAGCAGAGAGAGTGGGTCCGTTTATCTTCAGAAAAATTATTTATATTTGGAAGTTCCACATCTGCATCATTGTAGATCAACCACAATAGAAATATTGTGACGATGTGATGATTGCTTTTAATAAAGGCTCTTAATAAATAATATGTAACATCATTATAATTATATAAATGTTATTCTCCCATATTTTGAAAGATGTCTGATATATGGGGATGGAAAGAAGATTATCATAAGTTGGCATATAGTGGTAATTTGCTTGTGTGTATCACACCTTTTACAATTCCACTGGATGGAATTTTTGTGACTTTCAAAATATTTAGGCATCAAAGGGCAAGTTATAATAATGAGGCATATCATGCCCTTGGGAAACATCCCACTGAATTCCTATGTGGTATCTTTCTAGTGACTTTGAGAACTTCATACTGGTAGTATCTAATTACTACATTTTGAGTGGTCTAAAGATACATACTAGTAATTAGATACTGCTGAAGGAAGTTTGGCCAGAGCACACAAAAAGCAACAATGCATTTTGGATGGTCTTTAACTACAGTAATTAACATTCCATGTCTCTCTCATTTCAGTTGCCTAATTTAAGAAATAAAAACTTTTAAAAGAGTAGGAGGGAGGACTGTATACTACCTCAGAAGAGCTCAAAGAAAAGTCCAGCTTCCTGCCATATTATAGTTTGCAAGTAATTTAGTGCACCATGTACTCAGGGTGCCTGAAGACTCTGTTGAAGGTGCCTGATGGCACATGTGTGGTGGTAAAACTCCCTGGGTAGAGTTGAAGATCCAAGGTGTTTCTGGGATTCTATGCCCTACATTACTCAGTGATACCATTGGATGGCACAATTTTTTTATTCACAACTATTTCTTTTAAACTTTCACTTTCACCTGATAAAACAAGGGTTAGTTAACGTTTTGAAACATTAACCTTCAGAATCGAGGGCCAGAGTGCAGTTTTGGTAGAATAGATGCTTTCTTTGTTTTTGATGTAACTTGTGGAACTGTCATGCTTAGCCGCATTGTGAATTTTCTGAAAAAGTAGGTGTGAAAAATAGCAGCTTTCTAAAGTAAATAACTTGATGATCCTTCTTATTATGCCCATGGCAGTTGTTCCAGAATGTGATGCAGTAGAGCAATGAATTTGGCATCCGAGGATCCAGGTTTGAATCTTGGTGCTGCCACTTACACCTCTGTATCACCTTTGGCAAACACTTCACCTTCTGGACCAGTTTCCTCAGATATTAAAATGGGGAGGAAGGATTAGACTCAATGACTTCTAAGGACCACTCCAGCTCTGAATCTATTATTTCAAAAAGATAAGTTGTAAAACTGTAGAATAGAAATTCTGTTTACCCCATCTCTTAAAAATGAAGAAATATTTTTCAAGTGAACAGTTAAAATACCTGAAGTTCTTACATCACACTTCAGTGACCTGTAATGATACTAGTGTGGCTAGTTCCCCACCAATGCATCTTACAGCCTTTCCCAGCCAGGACTTAGTGTATTTATTATTCATGAAATCTGTCTCTTGGTGGTCAATCCTCTGGTGATAAACCTCTTTCAACTTTTCTAAGTTGGACTTTAAGATGACAAGCACAAAGTCTGTCCTTCAGCTATGGTCAAAGCTAAATGAGGACCTTTCACAGTTTGTCTCCTGTTCTCATTGGCCTTTGAGAACCCCTCAGGGTCAGTGGACAACTGACTCACTCCATTTGGTAACATCAGAGTCAGAGTGGGGGATTTGAAGTCATAATGCTGAGAAATTCTGTTCCCTGGAGCTGGTTAATGGAGTTTTTCTTAAGATAAGTAATTAAGATGCAAATTATTTTTATGTAGCTGTGATAGAAAAAGGAAGAAAATGTGGGAGAGGGTGCCAGGATTGAGGAAAGGTTAGAGTCTTAGCAACCTCCTCTTGCAAAGTTGCAGAATTTTGGTCAATGTTTTTGAGTGTTCTTAGTTCAAAGGCTGCCTCAGTAACTACCTACAAAGGTAGTTATCTATGCCAAAAAACCCTAGTTGGATGATTGTAATGGCGATACTTGATTGTGTTATTCCATATATAGTTATTTCTGGGTTTTGTTCCATAATCATATGTGAAATGCACTTTGATTTATTTTATGGGGCATGTTGCTTGCTGCTAAGTAAGATGACATCTTTCCCTCTCTTTTTCCCTCATTGCTTTCTTTCTTCTCCACATTTCCTTCCAAGCATTTTGACCAAGCCTCTGCTCCTAAAAATGTCACCCTCTGAGATACTTCAGTGATTCTGCCAGAGGTTTCTTTTGTAATTAATTAGACTAACTTAAGTGGACAAAGACCTATCTCATTCCCAGATCTTATTGATGTCTGTGGTGGCAATGAGAACTGGGTAGCTGCTGAGATAGGGATCATGTCAGTGGATGAAGTGCTAGTTTTGAAATCAGGACTACCTGGATTCAAATTCTGTCTCAGGCCAACTGTGTGACCCCGGGGCAAGGCCCTTCACCTCTCTGGGCCTTAGTTCCTTATCTGTAAAATGAGGAGGTAGAACTAGGTGGCCTCTAAATTCACTTCTACTTCTAAATCTGCAACCCATTACCTAGACCAGTTTCTCTTCTCTTGAGGTAAACCCGTGCATTGAGAAATTCTGTTATCGACCACTTTATTGCCACATACAAATGGGAACACAGAGCCATTCCATTCTAGCTCTAATTTCAGTGATCCTGTGGTTTATTAAATGCAAGGGACTGTGCTGGGCACAGGGGAAGGTAGAAGGAGAAATAATGCGTGGTCCCTACCCTTAAGGAGTTTATATAATCTTAGAAGGGAGGTAATATCAGCATGTCCCTTTCTCTAGTTCTTTCTGCACAGATTGTCAGATTAATTTTCCTAATTCACAACTCTGATCAGATCACTCCACTGTTCAAAAAACCTTCTCTCGTTCCCTACTGCCTACCAAGTAAAGTACACAAATGCAATAGCTGCACTTTGCTTTCTCGTTAATCTTTTTTATACATTGGATAATCAGGTTGACTCTGTCATGTCTGGGAAGCTTGTACAGTGAACTGAGTGCTGTGCTCAAGACTGAGATGTGCACACTCTTTTTCAATCTGTTCTTCCTGGTCTTTTGCAGTTACTCTTCCATCATTCAAGGATATGAAAAAACCTACAAATACTTTGTTTAACAGGTGCCCCATTCCCTTGTTCTTCAAATGTTCCTTTAAACCCTGACTTCTGTTAGAAAATCTTTCAACATTTAGCTCTGTCCTGTCATTGCCCTCCCAAGTATTAGGGAGTCTTTAAATTAAATTATCTTACACATAATATTTATTGGATTTTGATTGTAAGCTCTTTAAAGGTGAGAACAGGAATTTTGTGATTATAAATGACTTCTATATGGGTATTAAATAATGTTAATAATGAAAGATGCGACTGTCTAATTTATATCATGTAAATAATGCCATGTTGCAAAAGCTTGATGATAAATGTCAATGTTTACTGCTTTCGATACCATGAATTGAAATAATTTCTATATACATGAAATGGAAAGTGTCCTCCTGCCCCTCCAAATGTGACAACAGATGTATATTTTAACACATTTGATAAAAAGTAACTTATCAGGAATTTTGAAATTATAAAGTGCTCTATATATAATATACCTGTTCATAGAAAATATAACTACAGAGTGACGAATTTTGTTTTGTTTTAGCATTTTGACAGACTCATTTTGAAATTCTCTCCTTGTGGGTTAGTTACATTTTCAAAGGGCACATCTTTTCAATTAGATGCATTTTGAATACATTGTTAGTGCATTTTTGTATTATACCACTGTTGAATGTTCATTTTCTGATATTTTAAAATAAAATGTGTTTGAAATGAACTGAAAAAATTGTATTGCATGATGCTTTTGAGGCAAACCGATGGATCCTGGAGGTCGTCTCCATGGAGTCATTTTGTAGATATCTTCTAAATCCACATTCTTTTGTCTAAGGTTGGTCCCTAAAAATAGACAAATGTTGAAATAAATAGAAACTGAGGAGAGAACATAATATATATGCTGGACCAGTGTCCCGATGAGTTCTTCATCATTTCAGTGGGCCTTAAGAGCTGGAATAGAGTGACAGATTTGGTATAAGAAGGGAGAATGAGAAATGATAAAATTTCTGTCATCTGAGACAATTCAACTTACATATACCCATGCCATGTATACTCCAGGCATGTGTGTATGTAAGTATATATACATGATTTTATCGATACTTTTCATTTTGTACTACATTTATTTTTAGATATGTCACTTTTCTCTCTCTTCCTCAGAAAGCCATGCCTTGAAACTGATTAAAAAAGAAAGGGGGTGAGGGAAGGGTAAGGAAGCAGTTCAGCAAAACTAAACCATACATTGACCATCCAGAGGTATTTTGAATACAAAGCCATATAAACAGCTGGATTCCTCAGATTCCCTTCCCCTTAATCTTTTTTGTTCCATCAATTATGCAGTGAATGCGCAGCTCCAACCTAAGAATAGGGACTGAAGACTGTAGTCTGGGAGGATGGGTGACACTAAATGCGCTAGTTATGAAAAGAGTATGAAGTAGTGTGGGAGTGGAGGAACTGTTGGGTATGAAATATCAACACATCAAAAGAGATCTATGAGACCTGGTCAGATAGGAAAAGAAAGTCTTGGCACAAAACAAGGGAGAAGCATTATCTCTGTTATCAGGGGCCTAAAGCAATTCAAATACATCAGGCTAAGAACAAACACTGGTGGGAAGACAGCTTCTCAGCCTCTGAAATTGTATCTTGCAGAATAGCAAGAGGGATTTCATAAAGAATAGAACAGGATCTGTGTATGACTTCTATAGCATGTTAAAGGAAAAACTGGGTGAATATCTAGAATCTCAGGGGTGGGGAACCTGCAGCCTCAAGGCCACATGTGGCCCTCTAGGTCCTCAAGTGCAGCCCTTTGAGTGAATCCAAACTTCACAGAATAAATCCCCTTAATAAAAAGATTTGTTCTTGACCAACCATTCTGGAGATCAATTTGGAACTATACCCAAAGGGCTATAAAAATGTGCATACTCTTTGACCCAGCAAAACCACTTCTAGGGGCTGTATCCCAAAGAGATCATATAAGTGGGAAGAGGACCAGTATGTACAAAAATATTTATAGCAGCTCTTTTTGGATTGGAAATCAAGGGGATGCCCATCAATTGGGGAATGGCTAAACAAATGGTGGTATATGAATGTAATAGAATACTATTGTGCTATAAGAAATGAGGAGCAGATGGACTTCATATTAACCTTGGAGATACTTATATAAACTGATGTTGAGTGAGAAGAGCAGAACCAGAAGAAATTTGTGCATAATTACAGACACAATGTATGTGTGATGACTAACTTTGATAGGCTGGGCTCCTCTCAGCAATGGAAGGTTAGAAGACAACTCCAAAAGATTCTTGATGGAAAGGGCTACTCACATCCAGGGAAAGAACTACAGAGTCTGAATGCAGATGGAAGGGTACCTGCTCTCTTTTTTTTGTTTGTTTTGTTTCTTCTTTCTCGTTGTTCACTCCATTGGTTATAATCCTTCTTTACAACTTGAATAATGTTTAATGTGAAGGTATTTGTAGATCCTATATTTGATTGCATGCCACCATGGGAGAGAGGGGGGAGAAGAGGGAGGAGGAGAAAATTAGAAACTAAAGGGATTGTGCAACTTAATGTTGTAAACTAAAAGTCAATAAATTTTTTTTTAAATTAAAAAAAATTTTAAAGCAAAAAAAAAAAAGATTTGTTCTATGACACTTGGACTCAGTCAAAAGGTCACACCCGAGGACCTAGAAGGCCACATGTGTCCTTGAGGCTGCAGGTTCCCCATCCCTGAGCTAGATGACTGATTAAACAGGACTATAGGGAGGGGTCAGGAGAGGGTAAAAATGGCCTTCCCCCTTTTTTAAGGCATTGCCTAATATTCTTCTATATAAATGTGTGTGTGTTTTTCCAATTACATGTAAAAAATAATCTTTAATATTTGTTTTTTTAAATTTTGAGTTCTAAATTCCCTCCCTCCTTTCTCTCCTTCCTCATTGAGAAGGAGAGCAATTTGATATAGGTTATACATGTGTAGTTATACAAAACATTTCCATATTAGTCATGTTGTGAAAGAAAATATCTCCCCCAAAAAAAGAATAAAGTTTTTTTTAAGGCATGCATAAATTTGCATTCAGACTTCAGTTTTTTTCTCTGAAGGTAGACAACATTTTTCAATATAAGTCCTTCAAAATTATCTTGGATCATTGTATTTCTGAGAATAAATCATTCACAGTTGATCATTGTACAATATTGCTGTTACTGTGTACAGTGTTCTCATTCTACTCACTTGACTTTGCATCAGTTCATGTATGTTCTTCCAGGTTTTTCTAAAAGCATCCTGCTCATCATTTTTTATGACACAATAATAATCCATCACAATCATATACCACAACTTGTTCAGTCATTCCCCAATTGATGAATATCCTGTCAATTATCAATTCTTTACCACCACAAAAAGCACTGATATAAATATTTTTTGCACATGTAGCCTTTTGGCACATATTTTCCTTTTTTTTTTTTTAATCTTTTTGAGATACAGACCTGTTAGTGCTATTGCTGGGTCAAAGAGTATATACAGTTTTATAACCTTTTGGGAATAGTTCTAAAATGTTCTTCAGAATGGTTAGATTAGTTCACACCTCTACCACCAGTGCTTTAGTGTCCCAATTTTCCCATATCCCCTCCAATTTTTTGTCATTTTCCTTTTGTCATATTAGCCAATCTGATAGGTATGAGGTGGTACCTCAGTTGATTTAATTTGCATTGCTCTAATCTGTAGTGACTTAGAGCATCTTTCATTTGATTTCTCTGTCTGAAAACTGTTCATATCCTTTGACCATTTATCAGTTGAGGAATGACTTGTGTTCTGATAAATTTGACTCAGTCCTCTTTATATTTGAGAAATAAGACCTTTATCAGAGAAACTTGCTATATTTTTCACAGTTGTGATGACTTCCCTCCATCCTATTTTTTCCTCATTTATCCTCTCTCCTTTCACCCTGTCCCTTCTCAAAATTGTTTTGCTTCTGACCACCACCTCCCCCAATTTGCCCTCCCTTTTATCACTTTTTCCTTCTCTTCCACCTTCCCCTCCTACTTCATGGTAGAGTAAGACAGAGAATTTTATGCCCAACAGTGTGTAGGTTATTCATCTTTGAGACAATTCCAATGAGAGTGAGGTTCAAGCATTGCCTGCCTGCTCCACCCCCCAATCTTCCCTTTCACTGTAAAAGCTTTCACTTCTCTTTTATGTCAGATAATTTATTCCATTTGACCTCTCTCTTTTCCCTTCTCCCAGTGCATTCCTCTTTCTTACCCCTTAATTTTATTTTTTAGATAATCATCCAATCAACTCACACCTATGCCCTCTGTCTATGTATACTTCTTCTAACTGCCCCAATAATGATAAAGTTCTTTCCAGTCTATTTCTTGACTTTTAACTTCACTGTCCCAAGCTTTAGGTTTTTTTGTGCTGCTGTTTTCTGAGTTAGTTCTAGGGTTCCCTGAGTTTTCAGTTCTCCCAAGAAGAGGTGTGGTTACTGCTCTCCTGGACTATGCTCTGGTCTGTGAGTGACCACAAGCACTCTTCTGCCCTGGAACTGTGACCAGGGTTCCTGCTCCCCTGCAGCCATGGGCTGTAGTGTGCTGCTGTTCCTTCTAACCCCAGGACTGCCACCAGGAACTGCAAATGGGCTACACAACAGAGTCCTGCACCTGGTGCCAGCAAAGGGTCCCCTGTAATCTCCTGGTGACCAGTTGTCTGGACCTCTTACCATCTGTAGACTAAGAGCTCTGGATCAGTCCCCCCAAGGCCTGTTACTGTCTTGCCTGGACCAGTGTCCTGCCCTGCTCTCCCCTCTCACTCCAGTGAGACATACTTTTTCTGCTGACTTTCTAAGTTGTCTTGGGCTGGAAAAGTGTTTCATCCTTTCTTTTTGTTGATTTGGCCACTCTAGAATTCATATTTTTTTGAAGTTGTTTGGAGGTGAATTTGGGAGAGTTCAGGCAAGACTCTGTCATCTTGGCTTTACCCCATTATGTAATATTCTTGACTGATGCTTTACTAACCTAATATTAAAGCATCCAATCAATTTAATCTTTTAGGTAATCCTCTAGGAAAATCTACCCATTTGAATGAACTTTAGAGTCCTGTACTTTGAACAGATATTTTGACAGCTTAGGTGAACAAGAGCCCGTAATGAAATAGATATTTCCAAGACAGGTCCTAAATAGGAAGAGTACCTTGGCTATACCCTTAATAGTGACTGTATCCCCAGGACATAGTATAGTGTCTGCTACACAGGAAGCACTTAATAATGCTTGATTGTCTTTGCAGAACTAAGCCCTGAGATTTACAATTCTCTCTTTTCTCTGGTGGTGCTTATCCCTCACCCAATGTCTACTGTAATATAACATAAACCTGGTCCACATAAAGGAAGTATTTTACTACAATACAAAGAAAGAAGTCTACATTATGTATTGGGCAAAGTTATAGGGATATGGTCTTATTTTACTCAGTGAGCTTGGCACAAGTTTGAATTATTAAACAATACCTTCTGAGCTGGCTTATTTTTTCTCTTCCTCTAGCCAGTTACTGTCATAGCCAGTTCTTCCCAAAAACTTATCACAAAGTCCACAAAATGACCCTTAGCTGATAGAGCTTAAAATCTAATTGTTCTGGGACTTGCCCCCTCAGAGCTTTCTAGCCCTTCATTCTGGGGCTATTATTGAAGGTTTCCTCAGGACTCTTCTGGGAGCTTCTGTGCCTTGTGGAAGCCCCAGGAGGCCCTTGCTTCCAGCAGCTTATCCTAGACCACAGGGGCACACTTCAAAAATTTACTGACAACACAAGACTAGGAGGTATAGCTGAGACATTGGATGACAGCGAGGAAGGAGCCAAAAAAGGTCTCCTCAACCTGGAAACATGGCCAATTATACTTTGTGTCCCCCTGACCAAAATCAACTTCCTAAATACTAGATGAGGGAAAGGCATGGTTAGAGAGGAATCTGGCGATTTTATGCATATTACAAGCTCATTATGAGTCAGCAATGGTGGCCCCCAAAATGAAGGCAATCTTGGGATATGTTGGGAAGCCATGGTCTAGGACCAGGTAAGTGATAGTCTCATTGCTGAGGCCAGATCTACCTGAATTACCATGTTCAGTCTGTTTTCTTCCTTCCTTCCTTTCTCATTTTTTGGAGGACAATTGGGGTTCAGTGACTTGCCCAAGGTCACATGGCTGGTTTTTGTGTTGTGTCTGAGGTCGGATTTGAACTCAGGTCCTCCTGACTCCAGGGCCAGTGCTCTATTCACTGCGCCACCTAGCCTCCCCTTCAGTTAGTTTTCAAATTGTATTCAGGACACAAAATTTTAGGAAAGGCATTAGGAAGGAGGAGAGTGTTCAAAGGTTGGCGACAAGGATGGTAAAGGACCTAGATGGACATCATAGCATAGGAAGATAGGTTAGGGAAACTGGAGATATTTGACCTGTTGAAGTTAGGGATAACAAAATAACTAGTGTTCAAGCATTTGAAAGGCTGTCTTATAAGAGGGATTAGCCTTTTCTATTTGTCCCAGAAGAAGAGAAATGGAGTACTGGGTAAGGTAAATTTAGGATCTGGATTGGGGCAGCTGGATGATAAAATTGATAGAGTGCCAGGTCTGGAGTCAGGAAGACTTATCTTCCTGAATTTAAATCCAGCCTCATACATTTATTAGCTGTGTGACCCAGGGTAAGTCACTTAACTCTGTTTGCATCAGTTTCCTCATATATAAAATAAGCTGGAGAAGGAAATGGCAAACAACTCCAGTATCATTGCCAAGAAAACTCCAAACGAGGTCATGAAGAGTAGGACACAACTGAACAACAACATTTGGGGGGAAAACACCCTAATTATTAGAGCTATCTAAAAGTAGACTAGGGTATGTTAGTAGATAATGACTTTCCCTTTAATGGAGGTCTTCAGTCAAAGGCTGAGGACTTCTTGTCCACCATGATATAGAGGAGATTCTTACTCTGGTATGGTTTGGATTAGATTAATGTCCCTTACAACTCTCAGATTCTGGGATCTATAAATGTGCCATCCTCTACTCCTTTCTACTGATTAGTCTGTCTGGCTCTGGCTCTCTTCTCTCCCCCAAGGGCCCTTTATAAACATGTATTTTCATTATAACCCTCCACCCCATGGAGTCAACACCCTATTTGGATGCCCTAGCAGTACTTTTTAAACAACATGACCCCCCCCCATGTGGGGTCATGACCCACAGTTTAAGAAGTGCTTAACCCTGGTTAAGGGGTCTCCAGCGGAAAAAGTTTAAGAAGCCCTGCCTAGAATGTTCATCTCCCCATGAGTATTTGCCATTCCTCCTACTCATCATAGAGAAGTACATTTGTAAGGCTTTAATCTTGGGACAATGGTTTCATCTTAAGTATTAACATGAAATCTAGCTATTCTATACTTAATTAGGTTATTTACTTGACTTCAGTTAAACTGGAGATATCTCAATATCTACAGCAATTTGGGCATGGGATATTCTTGGTTTGGTTTTCTACTTCATCATGATAATAAAGTCAAGTCATGGTTTTGATTCTTGTCTGATCTGACATGATTTATTCAATTTAATAGCCACAAATTGATCCCCAGCTCTGGTCAAACATTTTATAATTTTGTGCCATTGCTTATGAGGGATACTCAGTAAGAGAATATGGCCATATTATTGCAAACCTAGCAGCACCATAAGAAAAGTAGCAATGGAAATTTAACCTAGAAACATGGAATAGCTCTCTCACAAATACATATAGAAAGAAAAACAATTATGATGAGTCTTTGGTGTTACTTTTATGTAGGAAGGACACAGACCCTGCCTTCACTTCCTCTTCCTTCTACTAATAGCCTTTATTCCAGAGAGGTGACTACAATATGGCTAATTAATGACATTGTATAAAAGAGCAGCAGCATCCACAAATGCAGAGAGTGAGGAATAGTATGGTTACTTTGTCCTCAAAAAGTCAGATTTAATCCTTCTAAGAATATTTGCTTCAGCGAAAGAAATTCAGGTGCTCCTGAGAAACTTACAGTGCATTATCTTAGATTTTTGTCCTGAAAGAGACCTCAAAGGTTGTTGAGTCCAATCTCTTCTTGCACATGGAGCCCCCAGAAAATATCTTCAGGTACCATGATGCTCTACAGGTATACATAGAGCCAAGACTCTTGCTTGAGTCCCCATCAATGGATTTACCTTTACCAGTCATCCAAATATCAAAGTTTATTTCCAAAGCTAAAACATTTGATGAGATATCATAAAAAGAAAAGTAGTGGGGTGGCTAGGTGGCACAGTGAATAGAGCACCAGCCCTGGAGTCAAGAGGACCTGAGTTCAAATACGGCCTCAGACACTTAACACAAAAAGTAGCCATGTGACCTTGGGCAAGTCACTTAACACCAATTGCCCTCCAAAAAGCAAGCAAGAAAGAAAGAGAGAGAGAGAGAGAGAGAGAGAGAGAGAGAGAGAGAGAGA
>NW_027185764.1:59165837-59194235 GCF_028583685.1 Petaurus breviceps papuanus | reverse complement strand
GAAAGAAAGAAAGAAAGAAAGAAAGAAAGAAAGAAAGAAAAGAAAAGTAGCAATGGAACTTAACCCAAAAACTTAGAGTTTGCTCTCTCACAAATATATTTACCAATAGTCAAAAGAGTGGATATAGTAGAGGGTGTACATGGAGGTAGATGGATGTAAACACGTGGTAAAAAGGTCATGCTTTTTGATGTAGGATCACCAATGTTTTCTAGTGTCCTGTACCTCTCTCTACAACTGCTCCCAATAGATGCTGCCCTTTTCTGGGTTTGCTCATGGCTCTCATATTGCATCTGTACTTCTCTCCACTGGGTGTTGGGACTCTTCTGCTCCCCCATGGAGTGTCACATCCCTGCTTCTGCCTGTAACTCTGCCTTCACTTACTGCTGGGCTTTTTTACTTGTCTGCTCTTGTGATCACTTTGGAGAAGTGTTTCCTGATAGTAGCTTCTGGGATTTTCTTTGGGGCCACAGGTTAGCCATCTCGGCTCCATGCTGCTAGGATATAATGACTACAAAGCTTCTCCCTGATGAGTAGGACTGACCACTCTTTATTCCTGACCTGGAGTGCATTCTCCCCTCACATCTACCTCTTGGAATCGCTAATTTCCTTCAAGACTCAGTTCAACTGCCTCCTTCCCAATGAAGCCCATACCAATCTTCCCTCCTGTTAGTTCCTTCCCTTCTAAAACTACCTTAAATTTATTTTATTAATATTTACACGTACTTATTAATAGACATGTTGTCCATAGAATGCAATTTTCCTCATGGGAGTGCATTCTTTCCCTTTTTATTTTGTGTCTTCATTGCTTAACGTAGTACCTGGCACACAGTAGGTCCTTTTAAGTGCTTGCTGATTGATTGACCCCTCAACTGTAAAATGTGGGGGCTCAACTAGACAGTCTCTCTGGTCAAGTCTAGCACTAAAGTTCTATTACTTATATGAAATAGAAAATGCAGCTGCTGGGATTCAAAGACAGGCTTTAAATTCTTTAAAAATCATCTTTTTTCTTAGCCTTTCCCCAATACCCAAAATATGAAAGAGAAATAAATAAAGCATAGATGAGCTCTGGGTGCATGAGGCTGAGACTATGTCTGACATTTCCTTGGCAGATGAATTGGTAAAGTTATTTCAAAGCTTTGCTTATTTTTGCAGCCTTAGCTCCCTCCAGGTTATAGCCTCAAGTGTTGCTGCAGTTTGATTTTTCCACAGAGCAAACCTCTTCACTCTGAGTAAACTAAATGTTAGTCTTTGTCCCTTCCATTTCATTGTTTTTGAATAATATTTTTGATTTTCAAGTTGTTGTGAGAGTCAGTAAGTTACACAGCCCAATAAAAGATATGCCTGCTGGCCCAGTATGTGTTTTTAGGGGGCCCTTCTTTCTCCCCTAAGTTTAACTAACCTTCTTAGAGCTTCCCATGACTATTTATGAATGTGAGTGTGAGAAAAACATTAACTGTTGTTGTGTACTTCTGGACCACCCATCTCTAACTGAAACTTTTAGTTTGGGTCCCCTGGGAAACATCTACCCCAAGCACAAGGTATTGTGGGTCTATACTCCCAGAAGTATAGTTCAAAAGCCCCCATTGGTGTGTTTACCTTGTTTCTATTCAGCCAAAGGACATAATTAACTCAAAGCAAAAACATTTACTGAAACAATGTAGCAATTCTTTCATTCACCTGGAGTTCACTCTCCCACAAATACATATAGTGACCAAAGGAAAAGTGAAAACAGAGTTCACAAGTATAGTCACACAAGGAAGGAACATAAGGCGCATGCAAAGAGATGCAACTCACTGCTGAACATACTGCAGGGCTGCTGGGGCATTGATGTCTTTCACGCTGCTGTCTTTAGCACTGGCCTTTTGTTCTGTACCAGACAAGGCTTTAGCTCTTGCTGCAAGATGTTGGTCCAGTGGATGCTGCTTTAATTCTCAGTTCTTGTCAGCATCACCTGTAGCTTTGATTTTAGCTGCCATCCAGGCCTAGGGAATTACCATGTCCTTTTCAAAAGAACTGTAGCCCATACTCTAGGAACAACAGAAGTCTCAGCTCTGGGATCTGCCATCTACCAGGCAGACAACTAAACTTGACTCAGTCAATCAGCTAGCATTTATTAAGCACATACTGTGTGCCAGTCACTGAGGATACAAAGACAAATGACAGTCCCTGCTCCTGAGGAGCTCACAGTCTAAAGGGTGAGACAACATACAAATGACAGGTTACAAACAAGATACAGACTGGAAAAATGTGCAGTAATCTTAGAGGAGAGGCACTAAGATTAAGGAGGTCTAGAAAAGGCTTCTTCCAGAAGGTAAGATTCTATCTGAGACATAAAGAAAGCCAAAGAATGTAGCAGCTAAACTCCTGAGCAAGATTGGCCCTTTTGCTTTTAAACTCTCCTCTCTCCTGTTCCCACAATCAGTAAATGGGCAAAAGAAATTGTCTGCTATATCTCAGCCACTTCCTGACCTTTTTATCTGCAAATGGACCATTCCAAGTTTCTTGACCTTTATAATCTAAGAATAGGCCTCTCAAGGTGCCCACTTAACATCTAAAAAAGTACAAAGTCTAAAAGAGCCTTTAATGAACATCCTTAAGTCCCAGAATTGTATCCATTGGATTCAGGGTAGGGCTCAATTTATCAGGGCTCCCTGATCATCAAGTGCCCTGAAACACTGATATTCCATTAAACGAAAGTTTAATGACAAATTGAAATGAATGGTCTATTCCTTAAGTTTTGGCTGCTATCCAGCTTCTCTTTGGAAAAGATCCAACAATGCAAATTGGTCTTTGTAATCTCCAGGAAGTCAGAAACAGTACAAGATTTGCAACTGAGGAAGCAAAAGAAGCTACATGGGGTTGATCAACAATGATCATGAGCAATTGACCCAACTGTGCTATTTGGCATGCATATACTACCTGGAAGTCCTGGGGCTACAGGCTGATGAGAGGCTAATGTGAGGCTAAATCTCAATTCCCAGGCCCTGCTCCTTTGATTCTGCAGACTCTTGGTGTTTGTTGTTGGCAGCCAGACAGACTAGGATGGACTGTTCCAGTCCTAACTGCATTTTTTCCCCAGCTCACCTTGGAAAGATCAACTCACCTTGGTGTTGGCTCAAACCTGGTTTGTGACAGCAGAGGAAGGCTTCAGCCAAAAACATCCTACACAGGTTGGTATTCGAGTGAATATACCATTAAGATAGCGATAGTTAAAGATATGCTAGTTAATGCTTAACAACTAACTGGGGAGAGAGAGGGGCTGATGTGATAGCTAGACACATTTTTAAGTATATTTTCTCCACTACTTTCTAAAGGTTAGACAATCAACACAACAATAAATAAAGCTCGGATTTGTAGTGTTTGCCAATTTCCAATTTGTAAATGCGCACATGGAAAATTTAACAATCAATTCAGCTTGTGTTTGTTCCAGCACATCGCCCACCCTCCGCCTCAAAGAGATGGAGAGCATTTTGGGGATCAGAAGTAAGGTCAAAATCAAGAACCACCAAGTCTGAGGGGGCTAATCAGAAGTAGAGTCTAGGGCTAGGTGACAGAGGTTTAATTTGACGGGGAAAGAGCTTAAACTTAGCAAACAGTTCTCTCAATTTGCTTTAATTCCACCTTCTCTGGGAACATGCATATTTCTTTCAGGGATAAGGGTGGAAGGTTCTGTCCTTTAGCTTGTTTGCCTCATCTGGCTAGTTCTTGTTGCTGCTGCCTTGGTGCTCTTATTTTACCTAGTTTTCCCCTCATCCCCCCCTCCCTCAAGCAAGTGAGCAGGCTGCCAGGTCAGCTCCGCCCTCCCCCACTGGGTCTCTGCCCTTTCCCAATGCTGATGATCAATATGGCCTGATCAGCCAACATGTCATTTTAATAAAAGGTCCATTCTAAAATTATTACTTGGGTTTTGCTCACGTTAATCAAGGTACGGCACTCTCTACCAGAAAGCCAAGGCCAACTCTGTCACTTTATAGCTGTGTGACTGTGACCCTGGGCAAGTCTCTTAACCCGTCTGACATTCAGCTTGCTCATATTTAAAATGGGAATCAGAAGCATTTATTAATACTAGGCTCTGGGGCTACAAAGACAGAAATAAAATAATCCCTGACTCCAAGGAACTTATATCCTATAGGGGGTACATGGTATACACACACATGTATGTATATATGTATGTATATACAGTATATAAGACAGTACACATGTATATGTGCTTATATGTATTGTGCATGTATGTGTATAGTTATGCACACATACCTCTTGCAGGGTGGTCAGCAGAATCAAATAAGCTGATGTACATGATAAAGTATTTTATATATTTGCTATATACAATTAAGTTATCACTATTACTCTGTACTACAGCTAAAACTCTGGTAAATACTGCTACAATCCTGACCACTAGGTCACTAATCTTGAAAAGTTATTGACCGAGTGTGAGCAACCAAGTTTCTGGCATCTTAATACTGTGTAATGGGGTGATGGGACCTGGACTCCTAAAAGGAAAAGATCATGTCTTTGAAAGCAGCCCAGCCCCTGAATTTTTCCGCACATTTCAGTAGCCCAGATCACTGGAATCTCCCCCAAGGTATCTGGCCCAGCCCACCCCACCTAGATACTTAAAAAAAGTCCTTTCATTGTGGCTCTTGACCTACCCCAGACTACTTAATAGTCCTTTCACTGTCCCACCTGACCCACCTCAGGCTATTTACCACTCCTTAATCCCATCCAGATCTTTTCACTCTTCTTTTTTTTTTGTATATGTGTATCAATCTTACCCCCAGTAAGTTGCAGATTCCTTAAGAATATTGCTGTTCCTACTGGCATTACAATAAACCTTGCCACTTTGACTGGAAGAAGGTTTAAGTTCATGAATTCCTTCCAGGCAGACACCTCTATACCCTGACATTTCAGGGTGCCCAGCAACCCCAAACTGCATCACTGGGTGCTTTTAACACAACTGGGAAGAATTTATTATATAATTTCCCTGAAATCTCACATTACTCTTAGTTTGGTTGATGTTTTGATTCTGAGATACTCTTGGAACACAGTATGTCTTCAAGATGTTGTATATGTTGTTGTTGAATCATTTGAGTCATGTCTGACTCTTCATGATTCCAAAGATACCAGAGTAGTTTGCCATTTTCTTCTCCACATCTTTACAGATGTGGAAACAGAGACAAATGAGGCTAAGTAACTTGCCTAGGGTCACACAGCTAGTTTGTGCTTACCCTGTCCTATCTCAGGATGGACTTGAACTCAGGTCTTCCTGACTCCAGGCCTAGTGCTCTATCTGTGTCACCTAACTGTACATATATGTATATATGTGTGTGTGTTTTTATTAGAAAAATCAGTGAACTTGGAGTCAAAAGGCCTGGATTTGGTCCTGATTCTGGCACTTACAAGCTGTCTATGAACAATTCAAGAGCCTTATTTGTAAGACTGAGGTAATAATCCAATGTTGTGAGGAAAATACCTTGTAAATCCTTAAAGCACTGCATAAATGTAAGCTATGACTACCACCTTTTGAAACCCACCAGAAGCAGTGTGGCATATGGGATAAAGTAGGGAACTGGTCTTGGAATTAGGAAGTTCTGGGTTCAAGTCTCCTCAGGCACATACTGGCTGGATGACCTTGGGAAAGACCCTTAAACTCTAAGTGCCCCAGACAACTGTAAATCTATCATTTGCAGAGCAGGTGTTGATTTGCATTTGTAGGGGCTCTTTCCTCTTTGGGAGTTTGCTACCTCAATGAATTTTCAGATCTAGACCAAATAAAAGGAACTTAAGCAACCACAAGAGAGGGAGAAGGGGACTGTATAAATGACAGTGAACACCATCAGTACAACAATCAGCTTACTGGGATGGAAAATGGCAGCAGGAGTTGGCACAGCAGTCCTTCAATTTGTCCAGAGCATTTCTTAAATCAGATGCATAGGAAGAGAATAACCTCTTCTAAACACAGATCACCAGTGGGGAAACTAGCAACACTTCTCAAATTTAGTCTTAAATTGCCAGCCTTTTTTATTTATAATCTTACTTAATCCTATTGCAAAAATTTATCAAAAGCGAACTGCATATAATAAAGTGCTTACCGTGTAATTCAGAGGTTTAATTCTTGGCTTATTAGAAAATTAACCTTGAGTAAAAAATAAATGAATCAGGAAGACCTGGGCTCAAGTTTTAAATACTGGCTGTGAGACTCTGGGCAAGTCACCTAACTTTTCAGTGTCCTGAGCAAAATCTTGAGACCATAAATTGCAGAAGAGTTGACTACCTGCATTGGAAGACAGAGATTCATCATGCAGAATTCCCTACACCAATGAAATCATAAGCAAGAAAGAAAGAAAGAGAAGGAGGGAGGGAGGAAAGAAAGAAAAAGGGAAAGAGGGAAGAGAGTGACAAGAGTACAGGCTCTGGAAATCCCTTTGAACTCTCCAAATGAAATCATAAGCAAGAAAGAAAGAAAGAGAAGGAGGGAGGGAGGAAAGAAAGAAAAAGGGAAAGAGGGAAGAGAGTGACAAGAGTACAGGCTCTGGAAATCCCTTTGAACTCTCCTTGAATCTTTCCCCTTGTTCCGGACTTGTTTGCCTGAGGTTATAATCCCCACAATTGGCCTTTCATTAAGGCTATGTTCAATTCTCTGTTACCCTTAACCTAGCCTAGCCCTTCTTTGTCTGTTACCTTCGGATTGCTTCCCTTGATCCTATTTAAATTCCAATCTATTGCTTCCTGGCTTCTGACCTCAGCCTACTGGTCAATCCCATCAAGATCCTCCCTAGATCCCCCCCCCACAATCTTTCTGTATATAAAATCCATCTTGGCCTCCATGAAGGTCCCTAGATTCAATCTAGCCTACTTACATTAGTGTTACAAATGTTCAGATTCTTTAAGAGTCTGGCCAATATGGTGGATTTTTAATAAACTTTATTTTTCTTTGACTGCAAGAAGAGGGGGCAAATTCATTCAGGCAGGACCTGCTTGTCATTGTTTTGGGGTCCCAGCTCCCCTAGACCTCAGTGGGAGGAGAGAGAAAGAGAAAGAGAGAGAGAGAGAGAAATGGAACCACAAAGGAAAATTTCTGAGAAATAGACAAAGCAGTCCTAGAGGGAAAATTCCCATCTGTAAAATATTTATCAACAAAGAGAGAAAGAAGAGATTGATAATTGGGCATGCAACTTAAAAAAAAAAAAAACAACAACCCAAGAAAAGCAATAAAGCCCAAATAAATACAAACATAAAAATTCTGAAAATCAAAGAATAACTAAAAAAAAAATTGAAAACAGAAAATTCATTGAACTGAGAAATAAAACTAGAAAGTAATTTTTAAAGACTGATAAAATGGACAATTAGATAATTTTATTTTTTAAGGGAAAGACCAGATTTCCAAAACCAAAAATTTTAAAAAATATCATTCACAACTGTTGAATCAGAAAGAGTAAATGGTTGTAAAGCATTTTACCCAATAATATACCAGCAAAACTGATAAATTAAATGATCACTTTGTAAAATATAAAATACCCAGATTAACAGTATAAGAAATAGAGAATTTAAACAATTAATCTCAGAAAAAAAATGAACAAGTCATTAAACTTTCAGAGGGATTGAAAAGTGAATTGTTTTTAAACATTCAAAGAATAACTTCAATATTACATAAATTGCTTGCAGAAATACAAAACAAAAACATCATATCAATTTCTTTCAATGAATAAAAAAAGAATATTTGGAGCAAGGAAATGATATTCAGAGAGGATTCAGCCAAACTTGGCTTTCCTGTGCCTGCCGTAGTCATGCTACTGTTCTACCAGTCAGAAGCCTCAGGTCCGTAATGTGATAGGACCAATATCTACCACAGTTCATCTTCCTATCCCAGCCTCTCTGCTCCTCCCCTCCCAACATGGGTTAGAGCAAAGGCAGAACTTCACTAGTTTGGGATGAGGCAAAGCTCAAGCTGTTCCTCCTTTGACAGAGAGCTTCAAGCTAGCCTCTGGCTATGTTGATGTGACTTCAGGACTACCTAGAGGTATAAAACATCACATTCAAGCAGGGGGTCAGTTCCTTTCAGACTTGATGGATGCTAGAAGTCTGAAGTCATTGCATTCTGCTCGACTGAACAGATGCACATCCATATGGAATCTAGGCGGGGCTGAGACTATGGAAGCAAAGTGCCACTTTCTACATCCTTGTTGCATATTCTTCCTATGTTAGAGCTAAGTAAACCTCCTTTTGTTAACTGTTCAATGACCTGTGTTCAGGTCAAACTCGTGTTGTCTGAACATTGAACTGAACCATGTACTAGCATCAAGCCCTACTCTAACAAATGAATATTCATTACCTAAAAAAAATTTTTTTTTAGTGCTCTTTTGAACATATTGAATTTGGGATGCATACAGGGCAGCCAGATGGAGATATATAGCAGGTAGTTGTTAATATAGGAATAGAGCTCAGGAAAAAGATTAGATAGATAGATGATAGATAGATAGATAGATAGATAGATAGATAGATAGATAGATAGATAGATAGATAGATAGATAGATAGATTGATAGATAGATAGATAGATAGGTAGATAGATAGATAGATAGATAGTTCTATATGTGTATATACATATATGTAAATATATGTGTATGTATGTATATGGAGAGGAAGAGAGGGAGAGATTTGGAAGTCCTTTGCATAGAGACAAATAACCAAACTCATCGGAGCTTATGAGAACACTTGAGATGGTATAGAGGAAAATAGAAGGTCCAGTGCAGAATCCTGGGAAAGATTTGTGGTTAAGGACCATGTTGTAGTTGATGAACCAGCAAAGGAAAGACAGTCACACCCATAGGAGGAGAACCATAAGAGAGTTTTAGTGAAGTACCAATAAAGCTAAGAGAGGAGAGCTCAGTAGCCAGGAAGAGAGGCTTGTCAATAGTGTCAAATCATGGAAGAGAAGTCAAAAAAGATGAGGCCTGAGATAAGGACATCAGATTTAACAAGTTCTGCCCCAATATGTCAAGGGTAGGACTTGAACCCTCATGACAAATTCCCCTTTACCATTTCATATTAGCAACTGCTTTGCAATTAAAAGTCTTGGAGAGTTTACAACCTTGGAAAAAGCAGCTTCATCTAAGGGGTACATTCAGAAGTCATTGAGAGGGGGGGCAGAGTCAAGATGGCAGAGTAGAAACATGACCTCCCCGCTGCTCCGGCTTCCACCTTCCCCAATCCATGTACAAAGGGTACTCTAAGCAAACTTTGGAGCTGCAGAACCCACAAAATGACACAGAGAAGCTAACCTCCTGCTGAGGACAGCCCGGCAGGCTCCAGGAATAGGCCAGCACAGTGTTCTGGGAACCAAGCCCAGCCCCACACGAAGGCTTTAGCCCCAGGGCAGACCTGACCAGCCACCCACAGGAGGGAGATCTTGGTTCAATCAGCAGCTCCAGATCACCAGAAGCTGTGGCAATCCAGATGCATCAACACATAGATGCTGAGGACAAAGTGAGAAGTCAGTGCAGTCTGGACTTTGGGACCCAGTAAGTGGGAGTGCGTGACTTTTGCCCCCAGGGCGAGAAGCTGCTGAGATGCCAGCACAGCCAGCCAGCCAGCTGCATGTGGCAGCTTCAGCTCCTGGCCTGCAGAGTGTAGGGGGACCAAGCACCAGTCTGAGGGATAATCGCTCTTGCTTTCACCTTCTTGGATCTGGATTGCAGTCTAGGGTGGAGGTGCTAGGATGTGTGACCAGCTTGCCAGAGTGTGTAGAGAACTCAGGGAGGGCACCCATTTAATACCTCCAGCAGCTGAGAAAACCCCAGCATTTGGGATGAAAGCTCCCCTGTCTGGTGGCAGAGTCCTACTGTGGCAAAAAGCCCAGGGGTCAAGTGACTGAGGGGTGACATTACCAGGCAAAGGAAACAAAACAGACAGAAGATTCCAACATTGGACTCCTATTTTGGGGACAAAAAGGAGCAAAGCATGGAACAGGAGGAAGACAGTGAAGTCAGAACTCCTGCACCAAAAGCTTCAAAGGAAAATATGAGCTGGTTACAGGCCATAGAGGACACTTAAGAAGCAGATAAGAGAAGTGGAGGAAAAATTGGAAAGAGAAATGAGAACGATGCAAGAAAATTATGAAATGAGAGTCAACAGAGGAAAATCATACCTTAAAAAATAGACTAACTCAAATGGCAAAAGAGGCTCAAAAAGGCAATGAGGAGAAGAATACCTTAAAAAGCTGAATTTGCCAGATGGAAAAAGAATCTCAAAAGCTCAATGAGGAGAATCATGGCTTCAGAATTAGACTGGAGCAAATGGAAGCTAGTGACTTTATGAGAAATCAAGATGCTGTTAAAAAGATCCAAACAAGTGAAAGAATAGAAGGCAATGTGAAATATCTCATTGGAAAAACCACTGACCTGGAAAATAGATCTAGGAGAGATAATTTAAAAATTATTGAATTACCTGAAAGCCATGATCAAAGTAAGAACCTAGAAATCATCCTCCAGGAAATTCTCAAAGAAAACTGCCCTGATGTTTTAGAACCAGAGGGCAAAATCGAGGTTGAAAGAACCCACCAATCATCTCCTGAAAAAGATCCCAAAAAGAAAACTCCTAGGAATATTATAGCCAGGTTCTGGAATTCCCAGATTAAGGAGAGAATATTACAAGCAGCCAGGAGGAAACAATCTGATTATTGTGGATAATCAGGATAACCCAGGATCTGGCAGCTTCTACACTCAGGGATCAAAGGTCTTGGAATATGATATTCTGGAGGTCAAAGGAGCAGGGATTAAAACCAAGAGTCACCTACCCAGCAAAAACTGAGTATCTTGTTTCAGGGGAAAATATGGTCATTCAGTGGAATAGAGGACTTTCAAGCATTCTTACTGAAAAAACCAGAGTTGAATAGAAAATTTGACATTCAGATACAAGAAGCAAGAAAAGCATAAGAAGGTAAACAGGGAAAAGAAATCATAAGGAACTTATCAAAGTTGAACTATTAATATTCCTACATGGAAAACAATAATTGTAACTTATGGAACTTTTCTCAGTAATTGAAGGGAATAGAAATATATATAATATGTCTATATGGGCATATGAATACATATGTGAATGTGTGTATATATGTTTACAGGTATACATAGATAGAGGGCACAGGACCAATTTAACAGGAAGGGATGATACTTAAAAGGTGAAATTAAGAGGTGAGAGAGGAATATAATGAGAGGAGATAGAGAGAGACAGAATGGGGTAAACTATCTCTTATATAAGAGGCAAGGGAAAATGGTTACAATGGAGGGGAAGAAGAGGAAGGCAAAAGGGAATGGGTCAACCTTATTCCCATTGAATTTGGCTTGAGGAGGGAATGTAATACACACTAAATAGGGTATTTCACCCTCCAGGAGAATAGGGGGAAGGGGATGAGAGAGGGGATGATGGAAAGGAGGGCAGGCTGGGGGGGAGGGAAGTTGGAAGCACCCACTTTTGAAAAGGGATGGGATCAAAGTAGAGAATAGAACAAGTGGGAGTTGGGATAGGAGGGAGGGAAATATAGTCAGCCTTTTACAACATATCTACTATGTTATTGTTTTGCATTAGACAGACATGTACAATCTATACTGAACTGCTTATCTTCCCAGTAAGGGTGGGCATCAAGGGAGGAAGGGAATGAATCTGGAATTCAAAGTTTTAAAATCAAATGTTTAATATATATATATACTATTATTAATACTATTTTACATGTAATTGGGAAATAGGATATACAGGCACTGGGGCATAGAGATCCACTGGAAAAGTGCCACCACACACACAAAAAAAAGATCGAAAGGGGTGTGGGAGAAAATATGGGAGAGAGCATATTGGAGGAGGGAATATCCTGTGGGACTGCTATTTTGAGGTGGTGGGTAGGGGAAAAACGGAGAAAATTTGTAACTCAAAATCTGTCAGAAATGAATGATGTAAATCAGTGTGATAGTAATGGCAATTAAAGATTCCCCTGTATTGGCTTGGTTTTCAAATTGATTGTGTTAAAACCCAGAGTTTGTTAATCCCACCTGTGGGATGGGCTTGTTGATGTGAAAAGAAAGTCCTGAACTGGGAGGAGCTGGTGATATAGATTTGGAGAGACACTAGAGAGAGGCGGAAGATCTTTTTTGGTAGCAGCACCTCGTGGAGAGAGAGACTAAGAGAATTGCTGGTGGCCTCTTTGAATTGCCCTGGACTTTTGAGACCTGCCCCCTGAGCTGCCAAGGACTGAGGAGACATGGCTGTTTTGCTGGTACTTTGTCTGTCTGTTTTGATGTTATTTTGCCAGATTTGTCTACTGGTGAAAGACTGTCCTTTTGTTGAAGAAGTCCTGGAACCTGGCTGTTCGCTAAGAAGGCCTGTGACTGTCCTGCAGACAGAGAGTGAATACTGTCCACTGGTGAGGGACAGTACTGTTGTTGCAGGGGTCTGGAGACTGTCCTGCAGACAGAGTGAATACTGTCCACTGGTGAGGGACAGTGCTGTTGTTGCAGGGGTCTGGGAGCCTTTCTGTTGGTCCGGAAGCCCTGAAGAAGGATTTTCTTGTTGGGTGTTTACAGAAATCCTGGGAGAGGGCTTTGCTAATGTGTTCAGGGGTTCTAGGACTGTTCTACAGACAGAGGATAAATTCATGAAGGGACTGGCAATGTATCATATGGCCTTGCTAAGCCTTGTCTCCCCAGGAACTAAGATTGCTGAGAACTTGCCTCGTGTCAAGATGAAGAAAAGACCTCCATTTGGGTATTAAGTGCTGTGTTTAAACTTGATG
The DNA here is from genome assembly GCF_028583685.1 of Petaurus breviceps papuanus. Taxonomy (NCBI): domain Eukaryota; kingdom Metazoa; phylum Chordata; class Mammalia; order Diprotodontia; family Petauridae; genus Petaurus; species Petaurus breviceps. The sequence goes on along the minus strand of NW_027185764.1, from coordinate 59,181,462 downwards.
TAACTCTGGGGTAGATTCAATTGTGATCCAGGGGTGGGGAACTTTTGACCTTATTGTGCTCTGTGATTGACAAATGAAGGTACTTTACTTATGTTTGGAAACTAATCTCCATTTGAGAAGAGGGGTTTTGTGGTGGACCAAATGAAGGTATAGCCTAGGGGTGGAGAAGTATTTAGAACAGGGACTTTGTAATTGATTGAATGATTGGAAGGTCCTGGGGTGGGGTAGTCCTTGGAGATTATTTAATCACACTTAGTAAATGCTGTATTTTGAATGATGTCATGTTTTGATCTTCTCTGTTCTTGGTTTGTCACTGAATAAAATAGAGAGCACCTATGCTGGTATTTTGAACCTGGGAAGTTGCATTGGCATTACATTACAATCAGAAGTTAACAAACCATTTGAAAAAAAAGAAGTCATTGAGAGGTGAGTAGAAGATAAGCAAGCAGATGCAATAAGTGTAGAGGGCTCAGCTGTGGAGGGAAGAGATGAAAGATGATTTAAAAAAAGTCAACCTAAAATGTCATCAACAAAAAACTTTGCAAATCTTGGTTTTTGTACATGATATTCAAAACTTATGTGTGTGTTGCAATGAAGACAGGTAATAATATAATAACAAATGCATGCAGAAGGATTACAGCCCTCAGAGGGATTTAGAAGAAGAATTTAACAGTAAAATCTTGTAAGCTTTTATAAAGTCACAAGACAACCTAACCAGAAAACACAAATATCCAGTCACCTTGGCAAATATATCCCTTTAGTGGAGACAACTGATTTACTAGGCTTCCAAAATTTGATGAATATACCTCAAGAATATTCATCTCCAGGGGTGGCTAGGTGGTGCAGTGAATAGAACACCGGCCCTGGAGTCAGGAGGACCTGAGTTCAAATATGGCCTCAGACACTTGACACACTTACTAACCGTGTGACTTTGGGCAAGTCGCTTAACCCCAACTGCCCTCCAAAAGGCAAAAAAAAAAAAAAAAAGGAATATTCATCTCCTTTAAAAAATAAAAGTCCTGTATTTATCCAATAATCTTCTGGCCTTAATTAGGTCTCCCCAGTAAGAAGATACTGTACTTATCCACCATCATAAACTTCTGGTCTGAATGGTACCTATATTTCTCATAAATTATATTAAGTTGCCTTTCTGACATACATCAGTTTCTTGTGAATCTGGGCAATTCAAGTAACTTTTTAAAAAAAATTAATTTAGATAATTTTTTGAAGCACAGAAACTTTTTTATTCTTTTTTTTAAATTCCAAATTCTCTCTCTCCCATCCGCTCTTCTGCTCAATGAGAAGGCAAGAAAAGGAAATTTATTACCAATATGTATAGTCACACAAATAAATTTCTGCATCAGTCATATATTTTTTTTAAAAGCAAGGAAAATACAGAAAAGAAAATATGCTTCAATCTGAACTCTGAGTCCATCAGCTCTTTCTCTGGAGGTGGATAGCATGTTTTACCATGAGACCTTTGGAATTGTGGTGGATCACTGTAATGATCAGTTACTAAGTCTTTCAAAATTGATTATCTTTATGATATTGGTTTTATTGTGTAGATTGTTCTCCTGGTTCTGCTCAGTTCACTTTATATCAGTTCATACAGGTCTTCCCAGGTTTTTCTGAAACCATCCCCTTCATAATTTCTTACAATACAATTGTATTCCATCTCATTCATATGCTATAACTTGTTCAGTCATTCCCCAATTGAGGGGATACCGTGTTTCCCCGATAATAAGACCTATCCCCAAAATAAGCCCTCCCCTTACTGTGTAAGATTCCTCTAAAATAAGCCCTCCCCCGAAAATAAGCCCTATTGATATTGCTACTGTAGTGAAGGTGATCCCCTGCGCTATACGCTACATTACGGTACCCTCTGTATGCACCGCCCCCCCCTCGTGAAATGCACGCTGCGCTCCGAGCTGCATCCAATCAGAGCTGCAGCAGTGAGCGCGTCATCCGGTTCTTCCCCAGTGATTTGCTTATTGAATAAAGGTACATTTTTTGTTCACATTTACCTATTTATTAAAATTGCTGTCAATATTCATTAAAATAAGCCCTCCCCTGAAAATAAGCCCTCTGGTGTTTTTCTGTCCAAAAAAAATAATAAGACAGTGTCTTATTATCGGGGAAACACGGTATCCCCTCAATTTCCTGTTCTTTGCCACCACAAAAAGAGTTGCTATAACTATTTTTGTACATATGGGTCCTTTTCCTCTTACTTTGATCTCCTTGGGTATATAACCCTTAGGAGTCGTATTGCTAGGTCTAAGGGTATGCACAGTTTAGTAGTCTTTTGGGCTTAATTCCAAATTGCCTTCCAGAATGGTTGGACTAGTTCACAGCTTCATCAACAGTACCTTAGTGTACCTGTTTTCCCACATCTTCTCCAGCATTTGTCATTTTCCTTTTTTGTCATCTTATCCAATCTGATGGGTGTGAGGTTGTTGTGTTAACTTAAAGTTCTAGGGATTAAATTAGGGATTGAGAACATTTTTCATATGGTTTTTGCTAACAAGAACAGAACAGTGATTAGCAGGAGAACTGAATATCTAAACTTACCTCAAAGACAATGAGTGATTTACAGGAAAGCTGAACTTCCCAACTTAACTCCAAGACAAATGAAACATTACTTAGGCAATTACAAAAATGTTGGTAGTGATGCAGAATGAATAATGAATAACAAAATAGAATCAATTACCAAAAAAAATGGAAATATCAATTTGATTTTCTCAGTAGCGAAAGTCAAAGCTGTCTCAGCAAAAACTATGAATGTGTTATACTCCTGCCCTTACACAATCTGTAATCATTCAGACAAGCCTCTCAGTGCAAATATATATACCTGTGTTCTGAAGACCAGGGTTCACATTCTAGCCCTGATACATACTGACTGTGTGCCTGCTTACCTTCTCACCACTCCAGGCAATTTTCTAACATTGCAAATTGCAGAGAAGATACAAATCTGCCTTGGTAGAAGGGCCTTCTGCACTGAGAGTCCCCTACACCAATGAACAAGGGCTCCATGCTCCAGGCCCTCCCACCCCCAATTAAAAAACAAACCAGGCAGCATTCCCCAAAAGTATAGGTATATCAGGTTTGACTCCAGAATTCATATAAAACACATGCCTTCCTCAATGAAGCACAGCCTCCTTATATAGGTCAGTTTTTTATTAATTTCCCCTGGGATCAAGCTTCTAGCAAGCCATGGAAGAATCAGACAGTGATAGACTAGGAAGAAGGCAGGGGGACCTAGTCCCAAAAGGGCTACTAACTTAATGTGTGTGACCTTGGACAAGTTACTTAACTTCAACTGGACTCGGTTTCCTAGGCTGACAGTTCTAAGATATATATTTTTCAGAAAAAGCGCTGGATGCCAAGAGACTTAGGTTTAATTATTCTATTAATCAATTAACAGGCATTTATTAAATACTATTAAGTTCCAGGCTCTGTGCTAAGTGCTAGATATACAGATATAAAAAGAATTACATTACATCCCCATTAGAGGATAGAGCATGGTCATTCATAGTAAATATTAAGTGTATAGAAAATCAATACAGTTATTTCAGGGAGGTGGCACTAACAAATCGGGGTATCAGGCGAAACTTCTTGAAAGAAGTTACCCTTGAGATGAATCATGAAAGTAAGGACCTTGGAGTTCTGAGAAGTGGGAGTGAGGCAGAAAAGCATATAGATTGTAAACTCCGGGAGGGCAGGGACTATCTTTTGTCTCTTTTGTTATCTCCCAAGGTAGGAAAAAAGGAGGTTGTTGCTTCTACATAAAAGCCAAATTGCTAAACAAGATGCAAGTGCTGAAGAGGTAGCTGGAAATTATAAAGAAAATGAGGGGGAAGCGGGCGGGGCAATGGGAGATATGACGGGAGGGGGCGGGGAGATGGAGAATCACGTGGGCAGTTGAGGCATTCTGGATAGGCTGTAAATCTTGCGGCACCCAGCCAATGGGGAAGCAGCAGAGGGGATGAGGGTGTAGGGAATAAGATGCTCTGTTGGCTTCGGGGAGTTCTTGGTAAGACCCTTGTTCCCTACATCGTTGCTTAGCACTGTGCCTGGCGCTTGGTCATACCTAATAAATGTTTGCTGATCTTTTATTAACATTTTATCCTGAGAGAGCTTGTTCGAAAGTCCAGAGAAGCAGGAAATGGCAGCTTTGGCTGAATAATTGATTGAGGAGGAGCAGCAAGCTAGAGCAAGATTGTGTTAGAAGGGCTTTTTAAATGCCGGTATTTGGGTTTTCTCCCAGAGTAGGGGTTCTTAACCAAGAATCCTGGGATAGATTTCTAGGAATCCAGGGAATTGAATGGTAATATATATATATATCTCAATAGAATTGGTTTCCCTCTTAGTCCTGTGTATTTTGTTTTGTGCATTTAAAAACATTATTCTGAGAAGAGAGTCTATAGACTTGGGGGGGGCAGTGTTACCCCAAAGGACTCAAAAATGGGCACAAAACGCTAGGTAATGGAGAGTCACTCTAGGCCTGGTTTATTTCATTTAGTGGCTGTCATTTGCTTCTGTATGGCATTGAGAAAATCACTTGGCTTCCCCAAGCCTCAGTTTCCCCACCTATAATAATAGTAGTTCCTTGCATTTATAAAGATATCACGTTAAGGTTTGCAAAGCACTTGACAAATAGTAATTTCATTGTATCTTCATAACTGGGAGATAGCTGCTGTTGCTACACCTATTTTACAAATGAGGCAACTGGGGCAGACAGCAGTTAGGTGATTTGGCTAGGATCATACAGTTAATAAGTATCTGAGGCCAGATTCAAACTCAGATCTCTTCATTGAAGGTCTGGTGTTCTGTCTACTGGGCCACCCAACAGCCTATACAATGAGGGAGGCAGTACTCATGATCTTGGAGGTCCTTCCAGTTCTGACATTTTATGCCCACTGCAAGGAAAAGAGGAATAAACATTTCTACTCACTTCAAGGCAGACCTAGCCATGCTTTTCTCCAAGGAAACAGAGGAGTGATCTGCATCTCTAGAAAAATTACTATAATCAGTCACTAGGTGACTGTTCCTCATTCTATCCTTGTTCTACCTTTCAGTGGGAGGTGGCATGGAATGCATGGGGAGAGCAATGACATTTGACATTTCAATACCTCTCCATGGAGCAGGCAATAATACTTTGGTCTCCTCCCTTCTCATTCTCCTCCCTAATTTGCAGACATGCAAGAAATGGCGAAGGTGTCTGTCTGAAAACTGGGGCCTATAAAAAATTCACCTTAAGGTTTCCCAGATCCTAAAGGGAAGAGGAGAGAGATAGTTTTCCCCCTTCTATTTGCTAAGACTGCTAAAAGATAAGCAGTGTCTAGTAATAATCCTCAAGGAGGCCACCTTTTCCCATGGTGAGTTCTTCCCAGGGTCTCTGTTTTGATGAAGGGCCCAAGATGGTCAGCCTTCATTTTTCTCCCAACCTTCTTCCCACCCTCACCCCCACATTTTTCAGCTCCCTTTTGTGCATTGTCTTCACCCATGTGAACATAAATTTCTTAAGAGCAGGGACTGTCTTTCTTTTATTTTTTGGAGGGGAAGGCAGGGCAGTTGGGGTTAAGTGACTTGCCCAAGGTCACATGGCTAGTTTTTGTGTTACCTGTCTGAGGCCGCATTTGAACTCAGGTCCTCCCGACTCCAGGGTCGGTGCTCTATTCACTGCGCCACCTAGCCGCCCCAGACTATTTTTCTTTTTGCTTATGTAACAGGACTTTGGAGCATGCCCACATCACCTAAAGTGGAAGTACCCACAATGGAGAGGACAAGTACCTGCTTCTGGGAGAAGATATCCTGCAGTGGCCTACCACCTGGATGCAAGCAGCTTCTTTCTATTAGCTGCATAGCTAGAAATGACTATTTTCACAATTATAGACTAGGTCATGAGATGGTCTTTAGCTTAAAGGTCTTGCTTATCTACATCGTGGACACCATGCATTAGAGAAAGAAGCTGTTGTTCCCCTCCAAGAGGTAGGCCAAAGCAGAATATCCTCTCCCACAAGCAGGCTCCTGACCTCTCATATGTGGGAACTGCCATCTTAGATGATGTGGATATATACCAAATCCCCATTCGGCTTGTATTTGTGTCCCTGGTACTTTGCACAGTGCCTGGGGTATTTCAGATGCTTAATAAATGCTTGGTCCCTCCCCTTACCTAATAAAGGGGCTCATTTTGCTTACTGCATACAGTACAGAGAAGCAGAAAAGAATGTCACAAACCCAATTGTCTGGAATATTTTAGCATCTAGGAAAAGGACAATCTATAAAACCTAGGAGCTTACATAGCAGGCCCATACTGTGATCCAAGATTAAAAGACCCTTTGGCCACAGCAAGTTGGATTCTAATTAAAAAGACATCAAAGAAATGTTTAAGCTTGCTAGGTCTTTTAAGCTTAATTAAAGGTTAGAAGAAAGCAAAATGTTTGATAGCCCATTGGGATGAAAAATGTAGTGCAGAATGCTAGCGCTAGAAGAGACTTCCCAAGTCATCTAGTTCACAATAAGGAAACTGAGGCTTAGGGGGAAGAGATTTGTCTGAAGGCACATGCCTAGTTAGTGATGGTGTTGGGGTAAACCCAAGTCTTCTGAAGCTATGGCTCTTTCCACTATGTCATGACTTTTCAAAATGGACTCATTCTCTCCATCAATGAATTTTGAAAACACTAGCAATTTGCTGTTAGGATTTACAAGCCAGGTGTGTTGGTGTAACCTATAATCCCTGCTCTTAGGGGAGGCTGAGCAGATGGGGTATCCCGTCTGACACCAATATGGTGAGCCCCCTAGGCTGGATTCCATTAGGTTATTTAAAGGAGGGCTGAACTGACCCAGATCAGAAACAGCAGGTCAAGGCTCCCCTGCCTATCAGTCGTGGGATCAGGGGCATAAGTAGCCTCTGCACTTCCAAGCCAAGCAACCTAGGAAGACCCAGGGCTTTCTGGTTTTTTTGTTTTTAAAGAAAAAAAACTAGTTGTCATATTCTCATTTACCTTATCTAGACACTAACACTAATTAATAAGGAACATATTAATTTAAGACTCAGAGAAGATTCATTTGGCAACACATTATTGCACAGTGGCCCTCCCTGATCTCCAGAAATTTCCTGGTGAAGAAAATTAATATGCTATATCATTTAATAACCAGTATTACTCTGTAATCTATCCTACTTCCCATTTTGTCAAACCCCAAAGATAGTCTGTCCTAGTGGGAACTAAAGGCTGGAACAGTGTGTGATCACTCCTACCCTCTGGGGCATTTGCTAGCTAACCAGTTTAAAAGGAGACCCTAGCTTTGTTTACAGGTAACCCAGGAATCCGATAGGGGTGGGCCTGTCCCCTAGGGAAGGCTCTCCATCCTTGTCAAAGTTAGGGGTGGTCTCCAAGGGGGGGCTAAGGTGAGGGCAGTGTCCTGCCTGGGGTGGTTCTGATTTTCTGGCCAAAATTACTGGAGGCACCTCAGGTCAGTAAAGCAATTATCGTTCCTGTTCCTTAATTATCAGAGGGGAGTGATCAGCCATACCTGAAGACCAACGGACTTTCCTCAGCTGCAGCTAATCTTAAGGTTTTCCAACTACTCCACCCCTCACCCTCCTTTTGGAAAAGTGTCCTTAGGGTCTCCCTAAGAGACCTTCTCCTGTCATCTTGATCTATGTCTTGCCACTGGACTCCTGTGACTGGAGGAGAAAGTGAGGTTGATGACTTCGCACAACCCTGCCTCACTTAAATCCAATTCACTCTCAAGCCAAGACATCACCCTCCTCATATGATTTGTTGGTCTTCTTTGAGGATGAAGGACAAACAACAAGGGTCTCAGTAAATATGGTCTTTTCAGTCCCTTTGTGGGGAAAATCATGCCTCGGTTTACCTCACTCTCATTTTACTTTCCACACCAGCTCTATGTAATATTAGGGATAGAAACTGGAGCTATAATTTCATTGGTATAGGAAATTCCCTTCCCTAAAACATAGTTAACACTTATATAGCACTGACTACATAATAGACACTGTGCTAATTCTGACAATTATTTACAATTATTATCTCATTTGATCCTTACAACAACCCTAAGAGGTTAGTACTATTATTATCCCCATATTACAGATGAGGAAACTGAGGCAAACAGCGATTAAGTGACTTACCTAGGGTCACACAGCTAGCAAGTGTGTAAGGCCAAATTTTTATTCAAGTCTTTCTTCCTGATTCCAGGCTCTATCCATTGTGCCACGTAGCTGCCTAATCTTTTCATAAGACTCCCCGTGCCCTATATTATAGACTTAATTTTAAAATGTCATATTAATCTGTTTCATTGTATTTTTATTTTGTCAAATATTTCCCAATTATATTTTAATCTGGTTTGGAGTATAAGACTGCCAGTGACTTCAATACCTCTGTCCTAGAGCACTGGGAAGTTAAATGACTCATCTAGGGCCCCACAAGCAGTATGTGTCAGAAGCTCCCAAGACTTCTTGTCTTAGAGACTAGCTCTTTATTCACTAGGGTCTCTGGTGGTAATCAAGTCAAGTTGATGGATTTGAAAAAGAACTTCAAAGCCCTACAAAGGGAAGAGGCATTCACAAGTTTGGGGACTTACTTTCATTCCAAGATATTTTCTTAAAAGAAGACATTCATATAATTTTTTAAAAAAATACATCTTATTGATGCCCTTTGTCTTCACATCATTGTGATTTCCCACTATCCTTTAGCCAATCAATCAAGTAAAAAGCACTTATTTATGGTTTGCTATGTACGAAGTAGGGAATAAAAAGAAAAATTTAATATTCCCTGTCCTCAAGAAGCTGACATTCCCAATAATAGACAACATATAAACATATGAAATACACATGCACACATGCATGCACACATATGCAGCTAGGTGGAACAGTGGATAGAGTGCTGGACCTGGAGTCAGGAAAATTCATCTTCCTGAGTTCAAATCTGACCTCAGACACTTACTAGCTGTGTGATCCTGTCAAGTTGCTTCACCCTGTTTGCCTCAGTTTCCTCATCTATAAAATGAACTGGAGAAGGAAATGGTAAACCACTCCAGTGTCTCTGCCAAGAAAACCCCAAATGGGTTTGCAGAGAGTCAGATGTGACTGAAATAACTGAACAACAACAAAAGCACATTAGTTGGTTGTTGTCCTTCGTTATCAAAGAGGACCAAATGACATCACTATACTAGAGTCAAGTTTCAATGTGTCTGACTGTGACCGATCAGACCAATACAAGCTGAGAATGCTCTACCGTAGGTCGGGCACAAATAGTCTGTGTGAACATTTATTGTGGATTCTCTAAACTTGTGCATCCTATGTTTCCTTTGAGCTGTCTCAATTCTGCTTTGCTCAAAGAGCACAGCACCTTCTCCGATTGAGGGCACCCCATGATGAGTGGTCCTGTGCTAGTGTCTCCCATGTCACACAATCAGTTCCAAAGTTCGTAAGACAGACCTTAAGAGTGTCCTTGTATCACTTCTTCTGACCACCATGCACCCTGTGTGAGTTCTCCATAAAACAGTCTTTTTGGGAAGTGTACGTTTTGCATTTGAACAACTTGGCCAGCCCACTGGAGTTGCATTCTCTGAAGCAGAATCTGAATGCTTTAGTTCGAGTAAGGACCTCAGTTTCTGGTACCTTATCCTGCCAGGTGATCTTCAGAATCTACCTAAGACAATTCAAATGGAAGTGATTCCGTTTCCTGGCATGGCGCTGGTAGACTGTCCAGGTTTCACAGCCATATAAGAATGAGGTCAGCACGATGGCTCTGTGGTTCAGAGTTTGGTAGCCAGTATAATCTCTTTTCTCCCATGCTTTCCTTTGGAGCCTCCCAAACACTGAGTTAGCTCTGGCAATACATGTGTCAACCAACAGTCAACCTCATTATCAATGTGTACATCCCTGGAAAGTCCACTACCAAGGAAAGTGAACTTACCCACAGCATTCAAAACTTCTCCATTTGTTGTAACCAATGGTTCCAAGTATGGATGGTGTGGTGGTGACTGGTAGAGCACCTGTGTTTTCTTGGTGTTGTTAGACCAAAATTAGCACAAGCAGCAGAGAATTGATCCATACTTTGTAGCATCTCAGCTTCAGAGGTTGCATTGACTGTACAATCATCTGCAAACAGAAAATCATGTACCAACACTCCACTTCTCTCTTGACTTGCCTTTTCAAATTGAAGAATTTATCACCTGTATGGTAGTTGACCTTGATGCTGTCCATGTTCAATCTCATTGAAAACATTTGACAACATGACTGAAAACGTCATGCTAAAAAGCATGGGAGCAAGCACACAGGCTTGTTTCACTTCATTGGTGACTGGGAAAGCCCAAGAGCATTGTTCATTATACAGAACCTGGGCCAGCATGTCATCATGAAATTGATATAAAATGCTGATGAACTCCCTAGGACTTCCAACCAAATTTTGACATAAGCCATCATGACTAGCAGTATTAAAGGCCTTGGTCAGATCTACAAACATTGTGTATAGACCTCTGTTCTGCTCCTGGTATTTCTCCTGGAGTTGTTGGGCAGCAAACACCATATCAACTGTTCCTTGGCCCTTTCTGAAGTCACATTGGCTCTCAGGTAGATCACCATCTTCCAGGTGGAGGATCAGCCTATTAAGGAGGACTCTGGCAAGAATCTTGCCAGCAATGACCAAGAGAGAGAGTCCCCTGTGATTGTCACAGGACAATCTATTTCCTTTACCTTTATAGAGATGGACAGTGGACGCATCCTTGAACTCCTGGGGGATAACCTCCTCTTGCCATATAACATGGAAAATTTGAGTCAGCTTTTATATGAGCAATGGACCTCCTACCTTGTAAATCTCAGCTGGAATAGAATCAGTACCAGGTGCTTTGCCACATGAAAGGAGCCCAATGGCATTCAAAACCTCGTCTTCAATTGGAGATTCAGCTAGGGAAGGATTGACTTCAACCTGAGGTAAAAGATCAATAACATCAGCATTGTTTGATGATGGTCTGTTGAGAACACTATAGAAGTGTTCAGCCCATCTCTAAGATCAAGTCCTTATCACTAATCAATGTGGTTCTGTCAGCACTGAGTAGTTGAGATGCACCATAAGTCTTTGCCTTCAGGGCATCGTAAAAGTGCTTTGAATTGTTACTATCAGCATAAAACTGAATTTCTGCCTCCTTACTGAGCCAAGAATCCTGTACCTCTCTAAGCTTTGCTTATACTTTACTGTTGGTGGAATTAAATGCTGCCTTCTTAGAGATGGATGAGCTATCTTGATGGTAAACCCTGTGGAGTTCTCATTTTTCATTTAGCAGCTTCTGAATTTCCCCATCATTTTCATCAAACCAGTCTTGATGTTTGCAAGTGTTCTGATCCAGATGAGCAAACACAGTTCTATACACCAAATCTCAGAAACCTGCCCACTCCTTTTCTGCTCCACTGTTACAGACTATGTGTTGGCTCAACATTCCCTCCAAGTTAGGAACAAACTGTTCCTGCTCAGAGAAGAGTTCTAATCTGTTGACATTAATTCTTCTGGTAGTCATTTTGCCTTGGGGATGCTGCTTTTATCGAATGCAGATATTTAGTCTGGAAAGGATAAGTCTATGATCAGTCCAGCATTCTGTACCACACATTGCCTTCCTCACTTACATTCTGTCTCTTCTCCTTATAATCACATAATCTATTAAATGCCAATGTTTGCTGGAGGGTGCGTCCACAAAGTTTTATTGCTTTTAGGTAAACAGAAGACAGTGTTGGTTGCAGTTTCCAACTCCATTCCTCCCTAGGACTTCCTGCCAAATCTGATAGTCTAAGTCTACTCTAGCATTAAAGTCACCCAGAATGATAAGCTTGTCCTTTTTTGGCACATTGATAATGTCTTTAGGTCTTCATAACTTTTTTCTTTGACCTCATCAGAGTTCATCATGGTGGGAACATAGGCATTGATGATGGTGGCATGATGTTTCCTGCAAGTGGCAGTCACATTGTTATGAGCCTGTCATTCACTCCTTATGGCAGGCATACCTGCTTGTCGACTAGATTGGTTTGGTTGGAAAACCTATGTCACCTTCACAATGCTCCCCTTCACTGCAACCACTCCAGAAAAATGTGTATCCACTTCCAGCTTCAGTAAGCTGGTCTTCATTTGCCAGCCTTGTTTCACTCAGGGCTGCTATTTGGATGTAATATCTTCTGAGTTCTCTTGCAACAAGAGCTGTTTGTCTTTCAGGTATATTGGATTTTGTGTTGTCTATAAGTGTGAGCACATTCCATGTGCTGATGGTGAGTGGAATCATCTTTGCAGACGTTTTTGTGCATTTTTTTTGTGTTTTGACTGCAGAGTGGGATTCCTCACCTGCTACAGTAATCAGGCCATTGTTGGGTAAGCAGACAATTTTTAGGAAACCTTTTCTAACCTCTTCCTCACACCAGAAAGTGAGGAGTGTGATCCTTAAAAGGCTGCTCAGTCACCTGAGGGGCTACCGAATTCCCCTGCTGCTTCCAGTGAGAAACGACCCTATGGCCTGGGCTACCCACATGCAGGGCTGTGACTACAACTCCTGGTGTCTCTGCACCTGCTGCTTCATCACTTGCCTGCTGCCACGGGACTCTGAGATAGGTAAAATGATATGACTGATGTCTTTCAATACATGCATAAATTCGGTTTGAGTGAGGCAGAGTTGCATGAAGTCATCAGCCTCACTCCTCCAGAGTCATCACAGTCCAGTGGCAGGATAGAATCAAAACCACTGGTGATGGCTCGAGATGCAGTGGATGACCTTGGCGTCTTTGATGTCTAACCAAGCTCTAACTGCTCCACAGAGACTTCTTCAGCTGCCTTCATGGCAATGAAAACAAATTGTTTTCATCTGTCCATTCTACCAGGGGAAGGCTTCACATGCAGGGGGTAGAAACACCCCTAACTCACCAATGGGTTTGAGATGCCTTGGTTACCCTCAGCTTGGTTTAGCCTGTCTGCCAAGATGGTTTACTAGGGTGTGGCCACTGCCCACGCTACAGCTTCTTGGAGTCACGGGTGCGTTGGGTGGAGCAGGTGGACACCAAAGGTGGAAAGCACCCCTGTAAAGGTCTCGGCAGCCTTCACACCAGAGGTGCTAGTCTTCCCTGAGCACACTCTACATCCCAAACAAAAACAAAACCATATATATTCAAATTAAATATAAGATGTACAATCAGTTCCAAATTTGACCTTCTCTTGTGATAATGAAAAATAATTAAAATCATCCAATACAGAAACCATATCTGACAATGTATATAATATTCCGTCCTAATAACTTTCCACCTTTTGACCAATATCATTCTGAGAGTCCTAGATTTCTTTTCCTTTCTCTACCAGCTCAATTCATTTTTTAAATATTTGGTGCATATGAGTCCTTTTCAAATGTTGCCTCTGTTGGAGCAAGCTTATTGGGATTTCCTTTTTTGCAGAGATTTTCTGATGAGATAAGTAGCAGGAACTATGCTCTGGCTGAAGTAGAGTCATTGTTGCTCATCCTTTCTTTCTGAGGAGGGCCAATAATGCCACAGGTGATGTCTTGACTCCTGGGGGAAGCAGAGCTTCACAAAGTCATCAGTCTCACTTTCTCTTCCAGAGCCAACAGAGTCCAGTGTCAAGACAAAAGTCCAGATGAAGAGTAGAGGTAGTGGTAGGGAAGAGAGGAGTCACATTGAATTTTTAAAAAATTGAGCTGATGGAGAAAAGAAATGAATAAATCTGAAACTTCCAAAGTGATATTTTCCCCATTTTTTTTTTAGCATAATAATGAGCCAGGTGTCAGGCTATGAGATGAGGAAGCAGAGATGTTGCCATGTCCTACTACCAGTGTCTGTAGCCACAAACTGTAGGGTGGGTGAGCCTTATATCAGGAAGTCAGAATGGATTCTCTCTATTGTCCCTTTCAGCTCTTAAGATCACAGCGTTGTGTCTCCCATAGTGCTCACCCCAAAACTAAAGACTAAAACCCAAACCATAGCAGGGCAAGAGATCTGGACCTTATCAACTCTGGTATTGCCACGAGTTGGTCAGGTGATGCCAACCTGAGATGAATGAGGAGCAAGTGTTTTTACCTTGTGGAGGGAGGGGGTGGCCAATGAGTTAATGGTCCATCTGAATGCTTTATATTTCTGTTTTTATCCAATCTCCTATGGATCCTTTCCATCTCATGTATTTTCTGTGGTAGAGAAAACAAGGGCTATTCTATATCTGTATGTACTTTGAGAACTTAATTGGGAGGTGGGGACCCTGTTATTCACATTTAGGAAACCCTAGATATGAGCTATTAATTATTATATTTATTATAATAATGCTTATTATTATAAACCTTATTTAGGGCAAAGAACTAGAGAGAACCTTACTCTCTTGGGAGTCAGTCCTCAGGATCAGACCCATGTGAGCCCAGAGTCCTTTGGGGAAAGGCGGGGGAGAATTTGGATCACAGTTTACACTGGATTCCAGGGGTAGAGAGAGGGGTAGGTGGAACAGAATGGTCTCTGATATCTCAGTATGGTCTCTGATATCTCAGAACTTAAAATCCTCTTGCAAAATCACCCCTGCTGGAGTCTCTGGCCCTTCTTAGGTTTGCTCCTGTCTGTATATTCTCAAGCTTCTTGTCTTCTGAGCTGATTTTCAATGAAATCTGGTTCTCACCTTCATTCTGCTTCCTGACCATCATGCTCGTCTAGCCTCAGATCCAAATAATGTCCCTTTGAGCCTTGACAACCTTGTCTTTCCTCTTTAGCATGATGCTTCAGTCTGTGCTTTTTATAGGGGCACTCTGCTGGGAAGCTCCATCCAATCCAGAGGCAGAAGACAGCAGCCATGTCACACCATTGACTGATATTGGTTGTTGAGTCCACTATCACCTCCTAAATTTTTCTCACAAAGCTGTCTCCTAAAATCATAGCTTTAGATTAAGATTTGGAAGTGACCTTAAACCCTGGGAAGTAGGTGCTATTATGATTCCCATTTTATAGTTGAGGAAACTGAGGTAGACAGGTGAAGCGACTTGCCCAGGGTCCAGCTAAAACATGCCTGAGGCCATATTTGAATTCCGGAAGATGTCTTCCTGATTCCAAGCCCAGTGTTCTATCCCCATTTGCCCAGGATCACATAGCTAGTATCTAAGGCCAGATTTGAACTTGGGAAACTTAGTCTTCCTGATTCCAAACCCAATGTTCTATCCATGGTGACACCTAACTGCCATAATAATAATTTAAATAATAGAAATATAGTAATATAAGATGTATCATTATTACCACCAAATCTATTTAGATGTCATACTCCAGAATTCATCCATTTAATCATTCATTCAACAAACATACTGAGCATCATTATGAATATGGCATTGTACCAAGTATTGAAAGAAATACATGAATGAATAAGATATTGTCCTGTAATGAGGAACCATGCTACCTACCTCAGAGGTGACGGCCTCAATATGCAGAAGGAAACAAATAGGGGCGGCCAGGTAGCACAGCGAGTAAGAGCACCGGCTCCAGTGTTGAAAAGACCTGGAGATCGAATCCCGGGCTCAGACACTTAGCACCCACCCAGAAACACCTGGCCGTGTAACCTTGAGCAAGTTGCTTAACCCCAATTGCTTAGGGGCAGCC
>NW_027185764.1:59155950-59165827 GCF_028583685.1 Petaurus breviceps papuanus | reverse complement strand
GTGTAACCTTGAGCAAGTTGCTTAACCCCAATTGCTTAGGGGCAGCCAGGTGGCTCAGCGAGTAAGAGCACCGGCTCCAGTGTTGGGATGACCTGGATCAAATCCGGGCTCAGATACTCAGCACCACACCCAGAAATAATAATAACTGGCCGTGTAACCTTGAGCAAGTTACTTAACCCCAATTGCTTTAAAAAAAATAAAAGAAAATAAAGAAAAAAAAGAAGGAAACATGTATGTTTGGACATGGCCACCAGAGGAATTTGTTTTGCTTTATTATACTCCCATGCAGTGCTTGGGCTTGATGGAAAAAGGTTTGAGGGTGGGAGGGGGAGCACAGAACACTGACCTCATCCCTGACTTCCCCTTTCTCAACCTAGGAAGAAGGTTTCCCAAGGTACAAGGCTATGAAAACTTCCAGATATGTTCTAGGTACTCTGGGTGTGTGTGACTTTTTTTTTCAACATGGAACGGAGTAGTGCAGAGGGAGTGGGAGCTGCTGTTGGTTATTATTATATGAAATATATTATTATATGAAATAAAGTTAATTATCTGTTACAAGGGTTTGACTTCTCCCCCAGCCCCAGTGGAGGGGAAAAAATAAAATAAATGCTTGTGAATTGGGGTGGGGCAGGGGGAAGAAGGGGGGAAGGCGTTTTTATTGTTTTTGTTGTTTAAGATATGGTCTCTGGCCTCCACCTAGATTACAATCCAGTTCAAGGAATTTTCACAATCAATGTGATCAAAAGAATTCTTTGGAAGAATGCGAAAACAGACAACAACTAAACTTTCAGAGACGAAATTATCCTGTTTTCAAAGGCATTTTTCTACAGATGAATCCTTGCCTTTACCAATCTATGTAATATAAAGGAAGCATTCCAAGGACTGCGTATGTCAGCAGATAGAAAGCGAAAAGAAAAACCCTTTCCTTTTTAACCTTAAAATTATTTTTTTAGCTCTCACATTGGCACTCAGGTTTCAGAACAAAATTTACTCTAGCTAGAAAATATAAAGTGAACAAATGAATATCCTTGTAATTAATTCATCAGGGATTTCTTGAGATTTCTGAGATCTAGAACCAATCCCCCTCCCCCCCTTTGGGGGGAGATTAAAAACAATAGTCCCAATGATTAGTGTTTATGTGGTGCTTTAAAGTTTACATAGTTCTTTACATGCATGATCTCCCTGAAGCCTCACAACACACCCTTTGAGGTAGGTGCTACAGGTATTATTATACTTTTTTTTTACAAATTAGGAAACTAATGTTAATGATGTTAAAGGAATTATCCCTGATCAATTAGCTAGTGTTCCAAGTAGTATCTGAACCCAGAGCTTTCTGATTTGAAGTCCAGTACTCACTAGCCTGAAAATATAATGCTTTTTTCCTTATGGCTCAGGGAGAAGTACCTGGTCCACGTGCTGTTGGTTGGCATGGGAACATAGAATCAGGCATGTGGTACCCCCTTCCATATCATTAAAAATCAGACACCATCCTCATTAATCTTTCTTCTAGTGACCAGACTTTCAGCCTTCTTTGCCTCTCTGCTCAGATGTCTGACTCCTAATTATCCCCTTAGTTGTTTTTGACATGCCCTCAAGTCCAATCTAGCTTATTTATTGATAAAGAGAGATTTTCCCTTTCTTTTTCTCTTCTTACTCCAACAGGCTGAGCAACCCATGAAGGCTGTTGCTTGAATAACAGAGAAAGAGGTTCTTCAGGAATCTAATTCTGAGGTATTGTTAGGTTTGGGGTCAGAATTTTTTTTTTTTTACATTCATGGCATTTAATTTCCAAGGATTTCATATGACTTCAAACTTGCTACCTTTCCTGTTGGGCATATTTTGGAGAGGTAAGAATCCTGTGGAATTAAAAAAAATAAATATCTATGCATATATAGTATATGAAAAATATACATATACATATTTGTACCAGTAGACTATATTACGGTATGTATTTTATGTTACATACTCTTATTTCTCACTGTCTGATTTCTCTGCTCCTGTTCATTTGCTACTGAATGCAAAAGAGCTGTGATTAGCAATTTTTGTGTCTGGGCAAGCAGCATGAAATTTAGGGAGTGAGGCACATAGAACTGGGCAAAAGCTCATGGATGTGGCTACTGCTATGAAGAGCTCCTAGAATTCCTGTTGACCTTATTATTTCTTACTAACTAGGTACCATTGTCCCTAATTGCTGATAGACTGTATATGATGGCCACACCTTCTAAGGATGAGTGCCCTGGGACAAAGCTTTAGTTGCCTCCTCCTTAGTTTTGGCTCTGTAACCACCCAATGATGTTAATTGGGTCTGCTATAAATTCATCTTAACTGGGCCCTCACTGATGACTGGCAGTCTTTCCTTTCACGCTTGCTCACCTCCCTATCACTTTGTTCACAAAAGCCATTCTAAATGATTCCGCATTGACCTTGGGATCATCTCCAGTCATGCTCATCTCTATTTTGCCACTGGACCCGGATGGCTCTGGAGAAGAAAGTGAGGCAGGTGACTCTGCACAGTCCTCCCTCACTTATATACAGCTCACTTGTAAGTCATGGTATCACCTTGCTGATATCATGGTCATCTTCCAGAATAAAGGACAAACAGCAACAACATTGCCCTCAGACACCCTACTACAACCCTACCTCCTCACTCTTGGCGATGACATCTAATTCTCCTTAACTTTTCTCCTCTCTACTACAAAATTTCTCTGTACCTTCATCAGCCCCTCATACTTAAACCCCATGCCTGAGGGAGAAATTGAGATGAATGAAAAGCCAAGAGACAGAGTTTCTGGGTAATTAACAGTCTAGCAATTAGGTTAGCAAATAACAACAAATTAATGGTCACTTAGCTCTCTCAGTAACCAAAGACCTTGGAGATCATGGAATATTTAAATACCTTTGGAAAAAGAGGTGCCCTGACTGGAGGAGATCAGCCCTGATCAATGAATAATTAATGAGGGGGTGAATGGGGAGTGGGCTGTGAACATGGCTAGTTGTGAGACACTGTCTCCAGCCATCTGGGCAAAAGAATCCATCTCCACACAGGCTACTGGAGTTGAATTGTGGAGGATTTTCTAGGTCTCAAGCCTAATACTTTGAGGGCTGGAATTCACCTAGATTGAATTCTATTTATACTTTAAGCATAAGTAAGCTCTCCTAGTTGGGTGAGGTCCTGCCCAAGATTGTGAAGAATGTTCCTGGATGATTAGACCAATCTCATCTTCAGACCGATCTACAAGGACTGATCCCTAAATGAGGAAATAGGAAAAAAAAAATTTAATCCTAATTTGATAATTGGTTATAATAGAAAACAAGAATTTCTCTCAAAATGCCCCACATTCTTATGCCAAGGCTAATTTATCCATCTAGTTCTAGATTCTGACCCCATGAAAATTCTTCTGGGACTTTGCTTTAACGTTTACCCCCTCTGGTGCATTTTCATCCTTTTCCACTTCACTGGCTCTTTCCTGGTCAAATCTCTCCTCTTCTGAAAAACAAACTCAACAGTTTATCAGTGAAAAGGCTAACTCTTCCTCTTGTATCTATGAAATTATCACTTATTGTTTTTTCTAGGTATTGCCCCATCAATCATTTCCTCTCTGCTCAGCTCTGCATCTCTACAATATTTTCCTTTGATACTACTCCCTCAAACTATCATACCAAAAATCTCTGGTTCTTTTCACTCTATACTTAAAACCTTGTAGTCTGGTTTTTGCCCCTTCCAATTGATTGATGTCACACTCTCAGAGGTCACCCACAGACCCCAATTTCTGAACAAGATGTCAGATAGGTCAAGAAAGGAGTGTCACAAAAGCCAGCTGAAGGAGATACCATCTCCTTTAGAGAGACCTAGTCAGTTAAGTGGTGGGGACACAAAGTGGGCGGTAAGGAAGAGACAGCAGTGAATATTGATGACTCTTTCGAAAGTTTAGTAGTGAAAAGGCAGAGATTTTAGTATAATAGTTTGAGGAAGGAGGGGTAAAGGAAAGTTTTGCCTTAGGATAGGGCAAACCAGAGTTTGCCCTGGTAAGGAGAGAAGAAGTGTGTATTGTAGAGAGGCAGAGTTGAACAAGAGAGGAAATGATTGATGGAACAATGTCTAGAGGAAACAATGAGGGATAGATTCATAGGTGCAATGGAAGATTTATCTTACCAAAGACAAAATCATTTCTTCTTAGAGTGAAGAGAAGCAGGAGAATTTTTAAAAATTTAATTTTTTTTCAATGTCATGTAAAAACAATTTTAACATTCATTTGTTAAAAATTGAGTTCCAAATCCTTCCCTTCTTCTCCTTCCTCCTCCTTAAGAAGGCAAGTAATTTGATATAGATTATATGTGTGAAGTCATGCAAAGTATATTTCCATATTATCCATGTGGCAAAAGAAAGTATATAGACCAAAAAAAGAAAAAAACATAAACCCAAGAAGGATAAGGAAAAAAAATTAAAAGTATGCTTTGATCTGCATTCAGACTCCATCAGTTCTTTCTCCGGAGGTGGATAACATTTTGCATAAGTCTTTCAGAACTGCCTTGGATCATTATACTACTGAGCTGATCATTATACAATATTGCTGTACAATGTTCTCCTGGTTCTGCTCACCTTACTCTGCATTAGTTTGTATGGGTCTTCACAGGATTTTCTGAATCCATCTTGCTTGTCATTTCTTATAGCACAGCAATCACAATCATATATTACTTTTTCAGCCATTCCCCCCACTGATGGGCATCCCTTCAATTTTAATTTTTTGCCATCATAAAAAGAGCTGCTATTAATATTTTTGTACAAATAGGAGTAGGCCCTTTTTCTTTCCTTTTTTTTTTTTTTTAATAATCTCTTTGGGATATAGACCTAATAGTGGTATTGTTGGATCAAAGGGTATGCACAGTTTTATAGCCCTTTGGCCATAGCTCCAAATTGCTCTCCAGAATGGTTGGATCAATTCACAACTCTGCCAGCAATGCATTAATGTCTCAATTTTCCACATCCTCTTCAACATTTGTCATTTTCCTTTTCTGTCATATTAGCTAATCTGATAGGTGTGGAGTAATTCCTCAGAGTTATTTTAATTTACATTTCTCTAATTAATAGTGATTTAGAACATTTTTTTTTTCCATGTGACTATGGATAACTGATTTCTTCTTCTGAAAACTGCCTATTCATGTCCTTTGACGATTTACCAGTTGGGGAATGACTTGTATTCTTATAAATTTGAATCTGTTTTCTATATATTAAGAAATGAGACCTTTATTAGAGAAACTTATTCTAAAAATTTCTCCCTCCAGTTTTCTGCTTTTCCTTCTAATCTTGGCTGCTTTGGATTTATTTGTATTATTTTACTTCTTCTAATGTTTCCTCTTGTTTTGTCATAAATTCTTCCCTTATCCATCGATATGATGGGCTCTGCTAATTTGCTTATATCATCATTTATGTCTAAGTCATGTACCCATTTTGACCTTATCTCAGTATATGGTGTGAGATGTTGGTCTATACCAAGTTTCTGCCAAATCACTTTCCAATTTTGCTAGCAGTCCTTGTCAGGGCATTCTTGTCCTAAAAGCTTGGATCTTTGCATTTATCAAACACTAGGATATTATTCATTTATCAAACACTATATATATATATATATATATATATATATATATATATATATATATGCATTTATCAAACACTAGGTCATTACCTACTATGTGTTGTGTAGCCAATCTATTCCATTGGTCCACCACTCTGTTTCTTAACCAGTACCAGTTGATTTTGATGATTACCAAGAAATAGGAAGGTTTTGAGGAAAGAAGATGGGGGCAGGTGAGAAGTTTCAATAGATATCATAGGATCATAAATTTAGTGCTAAAAGAGACCTTAAAGGCATTCAAACCCAACTCTTTCATTTGGCAGATGAAAAAAATCAGGCCAGATTGCAAGTCACACAGCTAGATGGTGTCTGAGGTAGGCCTAGAACTCTGCTCTTCCTGATTCCAGGTCCAATATTCTATCCATGACAGCCCAGTGCCTCATATCCCTCCCTGGCTGCTAGATTTGACTGGAGCATCTGAAGTCCTCACTGCTCAAGGTCACTCAGCAATTCCATGGCAGAAATATGGACTATTCTAAACAAGACTCACATTCCCAGTGTGAGTCCCTTTAACATTTCTCAGCTAAGGATCATCTCTTAAAATTTTAAAATGAAAGGGAAAAGGATGGATTATTAATTTTTAAGGTTTAACTATCTAAAGTTAATGCAGCAGCTTGAGAACAAATGACCTGCAAAGAAGAGATCAGCATGAGTGAGAAACTGCTCAGGCCTTGGACTGCCTCCTGGAAAGCCTCCACTTTCCCCTGCCATTAGCAGCTTCCTATGAATAAACATTGGCCTCCCCTGGCATTCAAGCTCTTTAGCATACATTTCCAATCAGTACTTGCATGATGCATAATACAGCAGTTAGAGAGATACTGTTGATTTCAAGATCCAAAAAGTTTGTTTAGTTTCAGTAATTATGAAAACACTTCATTGCTTTCCTTAGGTTCTTGGGAAGCTTTTGCACGGCCCAGCAGAAGAAAAGGTGCCCATCTTCTGAGTAAATTTAGCAGATACTTCACCACCACCACCTTCCCCACTCTTGCTAACATGCACTACTCCTGCCCCTCACTTTGAAAAAGCTTGCCAGGGGCCTGCCTGCCTGCTTTGGGGGCTTTGGTATGTGGCTGACTTAAAACAATGTGAGGCCAAAAACAAGACGAGAGAAGGAAAGCTCTTGAAAACAGCAAGATGCAGACCCAACTGGGCATGGGCGTGGACATGGCAAGCATAGATGGCTAGCTGACCACAGGCCAGGTCCCCCAGTGGCTGAAGGGCACCAACTTCCATGGTGATCTGGGTTGTGAGAAAGGGGGTGGTAATCTAGGAGGTGGAAATAAGGAATAGAATCCTGCCACAGGCTCAAGAATGCAGGGGAAGAACCCTATGGCAGAGCACTGTCCCCTGGCCCCAGTGACTTAAAACTTCACCAGAAGTATTTCTGGAGCTTTACAAATCTCCTGTGTTTTTAACTTGGGGTATCCAGGAGCTCAGCAGGTAACTATGTTAATCATTTACTAAGAGGCTCTCTGTAGGGTAGGGTTGGGGAAATGAGTTGTGAAGTTGGTGAACCTTGGGCAACATTTTTTCCTGCACCCACCTCCCAACACAGGGTGACTTTAACTACAAAATCTACTATTTTTTTTAATAAAAGAAATTATGTAACAACGATATTCACTGATTTTGACCTTGTGGACCACCCCTTCTTCCTGCACACTCCCTCCTCTCATAGCTCAGTGACATCATCTCCCTCCTCCTGTTCTCCTCCCTATCTACGTCTTAGGTTGTTTATCCTTCTACACTCTCTCCCTTGATGGTCGGTAAGTTCAATGACCACCTTACACAGACATCTCCCATATATGCATATGCATACACAAGGTGTCCCATAAGTCCTAGTGAAGCTTTAATCTTAATAATGAGAGAGAGAGAGAGATTGGCACTCTTTGTGAGTTCAAATCTGACCTCAGATACTACTAGCTGTGTGACCCTGGGCAAGTTACTTCACCCTGTTTGCCTCAGTTTCCTCATCTGTAAAATGAACTAGAAGAGGAAATGGCAAAGCACTCCAGTATCTCTGCCAAGAAAACCCCAAATGGGGTCATGAAGAGTGGCACACAAGTCAAAGAGCTGAACAACAACATAACTTCTCATAGTATGCTGTAAGTTCCCTGAGGGCAGGGACTGATTTGCTTTTGCTCAGTGCCTGGCACACAGAAGATGCTTTGTAAATGTTGGCTGCCTTGTTGAATTATCTATCATTATATTTAGAGGCATATGCTCAGGCTCAAAGAGTCTAATATTTGAACTCCCAATCCCAGATCATGACATGGTTCCAGCCCAAGTCTTACAGAACAGGTTTCATATTTGTTTGATTTTTAAGCTCAGGAATTCTCAAGCGGTCAATTTTTCCCGGGTTGAATTTGTCAGAAGGTAGACAGTTTTATACCTCAGGATGTAGGGCAAACTGAATATAAGCAATCCTATCAGGACCCAAACATTCTAGAAAGGAGAATTCCATCTATTCTGGGTGATGGTTGGCCGTCTGAACAGCAGACCTCCAGAACAGGAAGGCTCCAAGATTATTACCAAAGCAATTTCCAAGTGACAGTTTCACATTTCCTCTCCTGGCGCCATTAACCTACTTTCTGCCAGGTCTGCACCCTCTCTTCCTCCCAAACTGCTCTGTGTTCAGGTCAGCCTGCCTCTAGAGGGAAAGATAAAGATGCATATTGAAAACAGTAGGGGAGAGGGTTAATATATTTGTTTGTAGTAATAAACCTTGAGTCACAATTGGGGTTTCTTTGTCTTCTAGTCTCTGGATCCATTTATTGTTCTTTCAACCAAGAATTTGGTGGCAAAATCACCTGCAGCCCAATTAGCAAAGAAGAGTCTTTCTCCCCGCCCCCCACTTAAAATTTTTTTTTCTGTATCTTCCCATTCTTGCCATATGTGAGTGTCACAGACTTGGCCGCTTAGAATCTGTCTTTTGTGTACTCACTTTACTCTCCTTACTATGGAGGGACCCCTGACTCCCTCCTATCTTTGGGAATAATGCCTTTTTTATATTTTAGGCCCCCCCCCTATTACCACCACAATATTTTCTCACCCTCTGAAGAGTGACCATTTGCACTCCATTAGCCCTTCCCACTCTCTCTCCCTCCCCCTCTTCCTCTTTCTCTCTCTCTCTCCCTCCCCCTCTTCCTCTTTCTCCACCTTTCCCTCTTCTTCTTCCCCTCTTCTCCCCCTCTCTCTCCCTTTCTTCTCCTCTTCTTCTCCTCTTCTTTGTCTACTCTCTCTCTCTCTCTTTCTTTCTCTCTCTCTGCCCCTCTCTCCCTCCCTCTCCCTGTCTGTCTCTCTGTCTTCCCCCATCTCCAAAATTAAAATGGATCAAATATTCTATTTGGCAAATGTTATTTTGATGCACCCAGGGCTCAGACATAGGCCTTAGTTTGATCTTTTTTAGAGGTGGTCTTAAGAGTATTTGGCTTCTAAAGAAACAAATTTTACCCCTTTGGGACAGTTTGGACATTTGGACATCTCTTTTTCATATTGTCAGTTTATGTTTGCTTATCTCTCCCTTTGGCTGTCCTCTAGCTCGTGTCAAAAGATAAAAGTTATCTCCACTTCTACTTTTAGGTGGAATTGGATCTATCCATTAGTTTCTACTCTACTTTTGCTCTTGGGTATCAATAATCTGAAGCATGAAAAACTAAAAATCAAATTTGAATTACAAAATGGATTACATTATATTAGGAAATTAAGCTTACTTGTGCTTCACCTGAGTACTCAAGGCCATGCCTAAGTGTCATTGGACAAGAGAGGCAGTTATCCAGACTCTTACAATTCAGACCATGATTCTCATCACCCTGAATGGCTTCCCTTTGCCTCAGAAACAGCCCTGGCTTAGCTTCTCAAAACTGTACTTAAGAAAGCTGGCATCTCTTTGAGTAAAATCTTTGTATTCCAGTTATTTCTTCACCATGTCTCAAACTATTTAGAGTTACTGTAGGTGGTAGTCAAGACATTTCCAAACTGCTTGAATTATCATCCGTGTTGTTTCTCCAGAAAGAACCCATCTCTTTGTTTTGTGAAATCTTCACCCAGAGTAGACCCTGAATCAAAATTCACATAACTATCCTCTGACTAATTTGTATATTCTCCATCAGGACACCAGTATGTCATACCCCTAGCAGGAAGAAAGGAAGGAAAGAAGGAAGAAAGAAAGAAAGAAAGAAAGAAAGAAAGAAAGAAAGAAAGAAAGAAAGAAAGAAAGAAAGAAAGAAAGAAAGAAAGAAAGAAAGAAA
>NW_027185764.1:59137768-59155940 GCF_028583685.1 Petaurus breviceps papuanus | reverse complement strand
AAAGAAAGAAAGAAAGAAAGAAAGAAAGAAAGAAAGAAAGAAAGAAAAAGAAAGGAAGGAAGGAAGGAAGGAAGAAAAGAAAGAGGAAGGAAGGAAGGAAAGGAGGGAGGAAAGAAGGAAAGGAAGGAGAAAAGAAGGAAGGGGGGAGGGAGGAGGAAAGGAAATCTCAATTAGTGAAGCTTGGGTTTTTGGTGGCAATTTACTTCTCTTGAGCTATTGAACTATTGTGCAGGAATTTTTCAGGATTCCTTCCCTTAAGAGGGATTGTCCTTCCTGGCTTTGGGAAAACAACCAATTTAACATGGAATAGTAGAAAGAGAACTGTGCTAGGCCTGGAGGAGGGAGGCCAGGCTGGGTCAGAGGCTGTTTTCTCACTGACTCATCATGTGACCTTGTGCACATCACTTCACCCTCTGGATGTTTGCCTATCCTCTGAAAATTGAGAGAGTTGGAGCAGATGATCTGTAGAGTTCCTGCAGCTCCAAAATTCTATTATCTCTTATGATCTGTGAGCAGCATGACCCCATCTGCATCACAGAAAAACAATGTGAACCTAAGCTTCTCTCTAAAAGCTTCAGTGGATGAGAAGGGCTCGGCTGCCTAATGGGACCAGAGATAATAGTGTAAAGGAAATGTGATTAATGTAATGAACCATTTCAGCGGGACTAGCCTAAAATCATATAAATGGATGGGTCACATGCTTATAATCCTTGATGCTGCACTTTTACCTACTGTTAGGGAATTATTTTAAATCTGATGCTATGAAGATTTACAAATATGGCTTCCTAACAGTTCTGGAAGAACATTACTAAATAAAGGGAAGAAGCCGTTTTCAGGCTTTCTTATCTATTAGCTTTGCTATGTAGCCACTTCCCCTCACTTGGCCTCAGTTTCCTCATCTGTAAAACAAAGAGACAGGAATATATGATCTCTAAAATTCCTTTCATCTAAATCTTATAATCCCATGACTACATAGTTTCTTTCCTCTTAATTAAGTTAATCAGTTCTTGCAGATGCAGGAAGATGTGTTACTGGATGTTTTTTTAAAAATCATTGTTTGATCAGAGCTAATAATAAACTAATTTACCATGTGAATGGGCCGCATGTCCACTGTAAGACCTTGTGGCCCATTAATAGTAGGTCAGTTCATTAAGGCAAACTCTATTTCCTGGCTATGGGTGATCTCCTTTGGAGGTGAACTGTGGGAGTCATCCTGTATACATTTGCTTGGGGACCATTGATTCAGCTCTTCAGCCATAGTGGAAAAATACTAGTCAGAGGACCTGAATAGAGATCTAGCTTGGTGATTTACTTAAATAGCTCAAGGAAATTAGTTAGGTCACTTAGTTTCTCTAGGTTTTGGTTTCCCCTCTACTGGCTAGAGTGTGGGCTCCAAGGCTTGCCATGCTATACCTCTTAATCACAACTCACCCCTTGCTCATGAAGTCAGGCCTCAAGAGGCAACCCATGAAAATTCCCTCCCTCATTGGACCTTTCCCCATCCATTGATACTCTGCTTAGAACCATTCCTCAATGGTTAGTATATAACCACTTCATTTTATTCTCTATCACAATGGTACTGAACCCCCAGCAGGCAAAGAACAAATCCCTTTCCTCTACTCTAGACTCCCAGTCCTATATCCCCAGTGACCTCAATCCTGCTCTTTTGGAGGGGGGAAGGTAGGGCATTTGGAGGTAAGTGACTTGCCCAAGGTCATCTTTATGGCTTTTGACCCCTAATTCTGTTCTTTACCCTCATTCAACCTTCATACTTTCAACCCCCCTGCCCCATCAATACCTCTCTAGGCCAAGATTCTTACACTAGCTAAATTTTCATCTCTTCTAAATCTCAATCCTTTAGTGAAGCAGTTAAACTCTATTTTTTCCCTCTACTCTCAAATCTCTTTTCCTGCCTTGTTCTGTCACTGGATCATATCTTATTATATTCCAAACTCTATCCCTGGATCACTGCCATCATCCACATCCTTTATTCCTATTTGTGTTATGTTGAATGGAGCTGAAGGATGGTACGAAACTGTGTTGATTGGGTTAACTACAGATTTATGCTATCTAATTTCAACTGGATCCTCAAAGCAGCAAAGTTCCCTTTCTGCTCCTCTGGCATTCTCTATCCCACTCACCACTGTGGCCGTTCCAAACCTCTCACTTCCTGGTACTCCCTGCCTTCAGTCTGTTCACTAAGGACCTGGACTGGACTTTAATGAAAAACATGTAGTTCATCCACCAAAAGCTCCCACTTCTCCCTTTACACCGAACCTCATTATCTCCTTCATACTTTCTGGAGAGGTAACTGGACTCAGCTACAGGGGCTGCTGTGATGTTCCTGGGATTCTCTGAGGGGAGAGCCTACTCTGGTCATTTTTGTCTTCTAAGGATTACAGAGCACATGACCTCAAGAGATCAAGTCCATGTTTCTATCCCAACCCCAATCTGTAAAGGTATAGGAGAATGTACCCATTCATGTAAGGGTACAGAGTAGACTCTGCTAATTCCCTTCCTTTCTATTTATACTTCTTTAATGTCATAATTTTAATATATTATCAATTATATTCCTATATTTAATATAATTTATATTTATTATATAATATGCCATTATATATAATATTATAGTAATATAATTATTATATATTATCATTGTCACATAATATATTTTATTATATAATACTATCTTATATATAATATGTATATTATTACATTATATTTATATATGATATAACCTTTATATTATATATGATATAATTAATAAATCATATTTATATAGAATTAAAATTAATATAATATATTTATATATTGGCATAATAATGTAATTTAAAAATAAATTTAATATAATACAAGAATAAAATAAACAATACTTTTTATCTATTAGTTTGTCTGGTCTGATAATGGAAAGTGACAACCAGATCAATGATAGCTCAGCAATTTGCATAACTTGATTGCCCTAAACTGCTAGTCCCAACACATAAAAGTAGCAACCAGAGCCTGGAGAGACTCCATATCCCTCCTCCCCTCCCCTCCATTTTACATAGATAAGGAAACTGAGGCAGAGGGATGGAACAACTTTCCCAAGGTCCACTAGGTTCTAAATATTGGAGCTGGAATTCAAGCCCAGGCCCTGTGTCTGGATATTCAGTGTTCTTACCTCCTGACTTTGACCTCCTTTCCTACTTGGGGAACCTGAAGGGCCAGCATTTGTCTGAGGTGGTAAATGCTAAGGATTCAATTTCTTAACATTTTTTTTCAAGTAATGGCAGGTCTTTTCATCTTTCCTCTGGGTCCAGTGGTATTTTCAGCCCTTTAATCACCTTGGTGACTCTCCTCTGAGTGGGGACTTTTCCACTCAGTTAACTCAGACTATGCAGCTCCATATCTATCTAGCACAAGTCTGACTAGTGTTGAAAAGAATGGGAGTTTCCTGTCCCTGGGGCCACCCTGGCATTCTGTACAGAATCCCTACAGCCAGAAAGCAGAACTCTTCCAAACCACAATAATGTTCCAGGCCAGCACTGGTTGGGACTCCGCCCATGAATAGCACTGTGAATGAGGAAGGGTTTCCATCACCCTCGACTTAGTAGAGCAAATAAACAGAGAATTTGGGGGTGCTTAGATTTAGCTCAAAGACAGAATCACTTAGGGACCAAAAAAACAAGACAAAACAACACAACAAACAACCAAAAAAGCAAACAAAACTCCTTTCAGAATCATGTTACCTCATAAAACCACAGTTTCTAGCTAAAGAGAAAAAAACACATTTTCCATTTAAAAATATTAATTAACTCCAAATGTCTGAGCTTCTACACTTTGAGATGAACATTGTCAATTGTTTTAGAAACCATGGGATGGAGATGCTTGACCTCACCCTTCCATCCACACTCAGGGTGCGTTTGGCTGACGAAGATGTGTTCACTCTCTAAAGCAGTAAAAGATTTGACACCTGCACAGAACAAGTAGCAGCACCTTTCCCTGTGATAGTCCTGAGACCATTCTTCCCAGATGTATTGTACCTCCTCTGGGAAAACTCGCACCACCCAGGCTATGTTCCCATACTGATAAAAACTAGCTGCAGCAGCATTCCTGAGAACCAGTTCTGGGCATCATTTTATACTGGGGATTTTTTCCCCCTTGTTACTGTAAGAAATCACAGAATTGCCAAACTTGATCAACTTGATGCTGATGAGAAAGTACACCTTCCCCCCTTCTTTTTGGGAAAGAGGGCCCTGACATATTGGTTAGTTTGGCTAAACTGCTGTTCTTTCCTCTTCCTTTTATATTCTTTGCTACAAGAGGTGGTTCACTGCTGGGGAAGGGGGAGGGATACATTCAGAAAAAAAGACAATATAAAACCAAAGAATGTTAATAAAAATTGAATTTTTAAAAAATAAATCACAGAATCTCAGAATTAGAAGGGAGCCAAGAAGCCACCTGCGATTAAAAAGTACCCCCATAATGTACCTGAGAAGGAATCATTCAGTCTTTGCTTGAAGACTTCCCCTAAGGAGGAATCTACCACTTCCCAGGGCAGATCATTCCACTGAGAGTCAGCTCTAATTGTTAGGAAGCTTTTCCTGACAATTTGTCTCCATAAATTTGATCTGTTGTTCCTATTTGACCCTCTGGGGTCAAACAAATCTAATCCCCTCTCCACATACAGCCCTTCAACTCTCAGAAGAAATGAAGCAAATCCTTCCCCAATACTGCCTTCCTTCTCTTTGTCTTCATATTCTAGAACATGTGGGACAAGAGACCACCTGCAACATCAGATAGTAGAAAGGATATTGATCTGGGAGTTCTCCAGTTTCATCACTGTCCCCTAACTGTATGAGGTTGAACAAGACTCTTAATTTAACCATTCTGGGCCTCAGTTTCCTTACCTGTAAAATGGGAAGATTAGACTAAAATTTAGTCCAATTTAAAATTTAGTCACTAAATGATCTTTAAGATTCCTCCTACCAACTCCAAAATTCTGTCATCAAGCCCCTAGGTGATCACTAATGTCCCTTCCAGGGAATGAAAAGACAGAGTAGAAGGAGAAAACTCAGAGCAATTGCTGTTCATCTCAATTTCTTTTAGGTATGGGAGTCTCATAACTTTAGTTAAACCAATGCCACCTGTAGCAGCAAGCACCCCAGCATCCCCAGGGTGGCTGCCAACACAGGTTCTTACATCTGCTTTGCTAAAGGAAAGCAACTCAAAATTGGTTAACAAGCTTACTTTAATCAGACAAATACATATCGTTTACCTAGTTCAGGGGAAAAAGGTCAGCACCCCAAACTTCAGAATATACAGACAGAATTATCAAGACAGAGAAACAGATCAAGTAGACAGGTTTCCAAACTGTCCAACCATTACATCCATATCAAATCAACATCTGGGTTTTTCAAAGCCGGGTGGCTCTCAACAGCGGCTTCCCAGAGTCTCATCTGATCAAATCACAGAACACTTCTCAAAGTGAGCCCCAAAACAAAGCCTCAAATCAGGGTTTATATAGCCTTCTCCTGGCTCAGAGAATATAACAACCTTCTGGACCCACTGGCCAATCAAAAAGTATCTACTGAAAAACAAGCCTCCTACCCCAGACTCCAGGTGCACTTTAGCCTAGGGGCAGGGAAGATCTTAAAAATTTAGATTCCCATTACACCACCTGAACAATTCCAGCTTTGAGCAAGTCTTGTGCCTTATCTCCCTTGTCTTGGGCAGGAGCATTGACTCTCTAGACACAGGCATCAAACTCAAATAGAAATGAGGGCCACTTAACTGTAGAGAAGGATCCCTGAGAGCCATGCATTGACTTAGAAAACCATATATTCATAATATCTTGTTTTGTGGCCTTTTTATTTATTTTGTTAAATATTT
This sequence comes from Petaurus breviceps papuanus, assembly GCF_028583685.1. Classification (NCBI taxonomy): domain Eukaryota; kingdom Metazoa; phylum Chordata; class Mammalia; order Diprotodontia; family Petauridae; genus Petaurus; species Petaurus breviceps. Next base: position 59,150,069 of record NW_027185764.1, on the reverse strand, counting down.
CTCAATTTCATTTTAATCTGGTTCAGGCTGCCGAGGGGTATGTTGTGGGCTACAGTGAGGGCTGCATGTTTGACACCTCTGATGGAGACAACCTCATTTGGCCAGGAAGCATCATGTTGCAAAAAGAGCCCAGAACTGGGAGTCGGAAGCCCTGCTCCCACAGTCCAGTTGTTGTTGACCACTGTCCCTCTCTGGCTCTCCTCATCTGCAACACAAGGACTTTAGACTAGGGTGAGCTCTGAGGTCTCTTTCCAATTCCAAAGGTCTATGATTTTCTTCATATTTTGGTGGAGCTGGGATTTCATATGTGGACACTCCCTCCACCAATGCTGATACAAGCCCTTCCCTGCCTCCCACACAGCCATACCTTCTCATTCAGATCCATTCCTTATGATTCTAAAGCTAAAAAGCATGTTGTAGTGCTGAGGTGTTATGCCTGAAGCCACACGCAGCACTCCTGAGTGCTGCCTGAACCATATTAAAATGTAATTGGGAAATATTTAACAGAAATAAAAACACAATAAAACATAGATAATATTGCACTTAGGGCAGCTAGGTTGCTTAGTGGTTAGAGCCCCAACCCTGAGTTCAAATTTATCTTCATACACTTAGCTATGTGACCCTGGGTGAGTCATTTACCCTGTTTGCCTCAGTTTCCTCATCTGGAAAATGAGCTAGAGAAGGAAATGATAAACCACTCCAGTATCTTTGCCAAGTAAACTTCAAATAGAGTCATGAAGAGTTGGACACAACTGAAATGACTGAATAACAACATTATATATAAAAGTGAAGTTAATATGTAGCCCACGAGGATCCTTATGTATGGATTAGTAGCCCCCATTTCTATTTAAGACTGATGTCACTGGTATAGTGGATAGAATATAGAAATTGGAGTCAGGAAAACTTAGGTTCAAATCACATCTCATGTAGTCACTTGTAGAGAACCACAGTCCAGTGGGACTCTGACTCTGATGGCTTAATAAGCCCTCTTAGCTGAAGAGCCTGCTATTGGACATGGATCGGTTCTCCATCCTCCAGGAAGGAGCTCAAACACACAGGTGTGAGCATTATGTCCTCGAGATAAGTGTGTTTTATACCCCTGCCTGGGAACAAAGAAGTGTGCAGTGTCCTCAGGGGAAAACAATTAGTAAGCGTCCTATAAAAGCTTGTACATGGGGTAATAAAATCGGCTCTGCTTTCCACCACTCTCAGAGTCCTGTCTCTCTTGTGCTCTCTCTCTCTCTCTCAGCCTCTGGGTAAGCAACTTTTTTTCAGTCCTGCTGCAGGATGGCAGGGCTTTCCTCAGTCACCATCCAGGCGATCCCATGGGCCTGTGTTAAAACATCATTTTGTTCTCGTCCCCCTGACCACCCTGCCTCCCCACCTCTCTAATCAGTAGAGTAAAAAACTTTCTATGTAGCCAGTATATATCAGAAAATAAGATTACAAAGGGGAACGTGGAAGTCAAGGACAAACCATCCCAAAGATCAAAAGAATATAACTTACAAATTATATGATATATTAATCAAAATTCACATTCTGGTAGTATGTGCTGAATCAGCAGAAGCCCATCTAAAGCTGCTGTGAGGGCCTTCTGGTCCCATGATATGTAAATGTCAGATTAGCTCTAGACATCCACAGGACAACCAGCAGAACTCTGAGAGAGTCTGATAAATTTGCAATGATGTTGACATGCTAACTTTAAAAGTTTTACCAACAACTTTGAGATGACTTAGATATGTCAATGAACTAACCCCAAGGTGGCATGGATAAGAGTTAGTTTGTTCTCCCCAAAATTCCATAAAACGAGAGCTCAAATCCCTGTCTTGCCCTGCCCCACACCTCTCAGCACTCTTTCATCCTCATTAGATCCATGCTACCTAATGCTCCCAACTCTAACACGAGTGATAATCTCTGCCTTTCTCCCTCCCCATCTGCTTCCTTTACCATCTCATCCCCTGTCCCTACCTCTGTACCCTTTTTACCCTTTGTCTCTATACTTACTGTGTTATTTGCCCTCATACTCTCTGTGCTTATTAAAGTGTGAGAATGGCCCAGGTTCCCTCCACTATCATGGTCTTTCCCAGCTAGTGAATGAACCAGATGTGCCTACCCCCATTTCATAATTTCATAAATTAATTATAACAATTCAGCCTCCATCTCCTCATCAGTAAAATGAGGAAGCTGTATTAAATGGCTTTTTAGGTCACTTTTGGCTCCAAGTCTAAGAAGTGATTGAAGTTGGGAGAAAATGGGAGTAACTGGGCTTGGGAGAGTAGGGTAGTAGGATCTCTATGTAGGTCAGTGCTCTCTAAAATACCTCAAAGGAAGGAGTAGTTTTGGTCTTCGTTGTTGAGAGGGGTGACATGATTTTCTTTCATTACATTTGGTTAGGTCAGCAGTACTAACTGAGGGGAGCCATGGGATGAGAAGAACCCAGTGATAAATTCTGCCGACTACCCTTTTGTAATTAAGAAGCCCAATCCTGGCAACACACTTGCGGATCAGAAGTTAACACCTTTCAGATCTTGAAAGAGACGTGTAATTCCTGTCTGTTCAATCACACACGTTTTTATTGAGGGCAAGCTACTACCACTACTACTTTTATTTTTATAATTAAATATTTTTCAAAGAAAATCTTCCTTCTCTCCCTTCTACCTCCTCCTTTGTCTCTGCCCTCATTGAAAGAGAAAGGAAAAAAACCCTGTTACAAACAGGTATGATCAAAACCAACCAAACAATGATGCGTAGTCAAGCAAAATGAACTCCTCCACTGGACGTGTCCAAAAAGAAATAGTCTCAACCTGGGAGGTCATCACCTTTCTACTTGGAGGTGGGCAGCATGCTTCATCGTAATTCCTTTGGAATCATGATTGGTCATTGTTTTTCAAAGCTGTTTGTCTTTACAATAATGTTTTTGTTATATAAATTTCAGTTCATACAAGTCTCCCAAGGTTTCTGAAAAACTGTCCCCCTTCATCCTTTCTTATAGTACAATAGCTCACGTTTAGAGGGCACTTTGCAGTTCAACATGTTTTCTTCTTGACAACTCTGCACCATGGGTAGGGCAAGTTCCATCCCAGACATTTTAGAGGTGAGGATGGTGAGACCCCCAGATGAAGTGACTTGTCCAATTTCATAGTCAGCAAATGCACCAGTCAGGACTCAACCTAGGACTTCTGTCTCCACACATGATGTTCTTTCCACAACAACGGGCTATAGCATATGGCATTCCACCAGCATCTGAGGATCACTTAACCACAGGAAACATGGGCATGGGAATTCTAGCACCATGGAGCAAATGCAGCTGAAAACGGGAACCTGGGATCCCCAGAGGTCAGTCTTCAGGGCTATTGCCACTGATCCTTGGCACCCAGGACTCTTAGACGATCTGTCCAAACTCAATTTTTTTTTAATTTTTTAAAATTAATTTGTTTACTTTTAGTTTATAAGATTCAATTCCACAATTCTTTGAGTTTCACGTCTCCTTCCTCTCCCTCACCCCCCCCGTGGCGGCACAAAGTCAAGTATAGGATCTGTAAATACTTTCACATTAGACATTAGTCAGGTTAAAGATGGATTTTATCAGATGGAATGAAAAATAGTAAAGAGGAAATAAAACCAAACAAGAAAAGGAAAAAGATCAGGTAGTTTGCTTTAATCTGGATACAAACTCAGTTCTTTCTAGTTCTTTCTCTGGATGTAGACATCTCTCTCCATCGTGAGTCTTATTCTGATTGACTCATCACTGCATTGCTGAGAAGAGTCCAGTCTATCAAAGCTGGTCATCACACATATGTTGTATCTGTAATTGTGTACAAATTTCTCCTGGTTCTACTCTTCTCACTCAGGATCAGTTCGCATAAGCCTCTCCAGGTAAATATGAAGTCCATCTGCTCCTTGTTTCTTATAGCACAATAGTATTCCATAACATGCATTTACAACAACTTGTTCAGCCATTTCCCAATTAATGGGCACCCCCTTAATTTCCAATTCTTTGCTACCACAAAAAGAGCTGCTATAAATATTTTTGTACATATGGGTCTATCTCCTACTTGCATGATCTTTTTGGGATATAAACCTAGAAGTGGTATTGCTGGGTCAAAGGGTATGAAATTATTTATAGCCCTTTGGGCATAACTCCAGATTGCTCCCCAGAAAGGTTGGATCAGTTCACAACTCCACCAGAAATGCATTAGTGTTCCAATTTGCCCACATCCTCTCCAGCATTTGTCATTTTCCTGTTTTGTCGTCTTAGCCAATCTGACTGGTGAGATGTGGTACCTCAGAGTTGTTTTGATTTGCATTTCTCTAATCAATAGTGATTTAGAGCATTTCTTCATGTGCTTATAGATAGCTTTAATTTCTTTCTCTGAAAACTGCCTGTTCATATCCTTTGACCATTTATCAATTGGGGAATGACTTATATTCTTATAGATTTGACTCAATTCTCTGTATATTTTAGAAATGAGTCCTTTGTCAGAGACATAGGTTGTAAAAATTCTTTCCCAATTTCCCAGCTCCCTCTTAATCTTGGTTACATTGGCTTTGTTTGTACAGAAGCTTTTCAGTTTAATGTAATCAAAATTATCCATTTTGCATTTTATAATGCTCTCTAATTCTTGTTTAGTCATAAAGTCTTTCCCTCTCCACAAATCTGACAGGTAAACTATTCCTTGTTTTCTGAGATTGCTTACAGTATTAACCTTTATACTTAGATCATGCACCCATTTAGACTTGATTTTGGTATATGGTGTTAGATAATGGTCTATGCCCAGTTTCTGCCATACTATATTCCAGTTTTTCCAGCAGTTTTTGTCAAATAGAGAGTTCTTATCCTCAAAACTGGGGTCTTTGGGTTTATCAAACAATAGATTACTATAGTCATTGACTGCTGAATCTCGTGTGCCTAATCTATTCCATTGATCTATTACTCTATTCCTCAGCCACTACCAAGTAGTTTTGATGACTGCTGCTTTCTAATACAGATTGAAATCTGGTATAGCTAGTCCACCTTCCCTAGCATTTCTTTTCATTAATTCCCTTGATATTCTGGAACATTTATTCTTCCAAATGAATTTTGTTACTGTTTTTTCTAGCTCTATAAAGTAGTTTTTGGTAAATTGATTGGTATGGCACTAAATATATAATTTAATTTAGGTAAAATTGTCATTTTTATTATATTAGCTAGACCCAGCCATGAGCAATTGATGTTTTTCCAATTAGTTAGATCTGACTTTATTTGTGTGAAAAGTGTTTTGTAAGGGGCGGCCCGGTGGCGCAGTGAGTAAGAGCGCCGGCCCCAGAGTTGGGAGACCTGGGTTTGGTTCAGGCCTCAGATATTTAACACCCACACAAAATAACTGGCCGTATAACTGTGAGCAAGTTACTTAACCCAAATTGCTTAAAAAAAAAAAAAAAGAAAAGTGTTTTGTAGTTGTAATCATATAGGTCCTGGGTTTGTTTTGGCAGGTAGATTCCCAAATATTTTATAATGTCTTCAGTAATTTTAAATGGGCAAACTCAATTTTCTAGGTCATCTATTTGTAAATTTCTTTTGAGTTCCTCCTGTGCTGCTTTTTTTTTCATTATCATCAATGAATTGCCGAGTTCTGTTGCTTTACTGTTTTTCAAGATATTCACTGTTGTACTAAGGTTTCTAAGCAACTGTTCCAAGCCATAGTCTCCTTTACAATTTTGTTATTAAAGAGCTTTAATTTAGCTTCCTTCTATTCCTTTGTCTTTTCCTTCCATTCTTTTATTAAAGGGCTTCTGGCCAGTATTGGAATTCTTGCCATCTTTTTATTCTCTTTTCTGGAGCTCTAGTTGTAGCTAGTGCAGAATTATTTTCTGTTTCAACAGTTTTCTCCTGAGATTCTCTTACCCTTTTAGATTTCTTAATCCTATTAGGAGTTTTTCTTTACTTTCTCATTTCCTCATTCTTTCTTCTGTTCTATATCTGTGTGTGTGTGCAGAGCATTGTTCCCTTTCTCCTTTTTAAAGTTTTTTATTTGTTTGTTTAATTTAATTGACACATTTCTAACTATTTGGAAGTGATTTTAAAGTCTTTTAAAGGGCTTTCTGCCAAAAATTGGGAAAACTGTAACTGATTTGTGGACCAAAAGACTGGTGACAATAATCTTTATAAGAATGCTTCAAGAGAAAGTGCCCCAGATTTTTTTTTTTTTTGATGGAGAGGAGGGGGGTTTGAACCCATACCTACCACTTACTATTTGTGTGACTTTTGGTAAATCACTTAATCTTTCTGAAACACCCTTTTCACATCTGTAAAACAAAGTGGTTGGACCAGGGCAATGGATTGAGTATGGGTCTGGAGTCAGGAAGACCTGAATTCAAAAGTGACCTCAGGTACTCTCTAGCTGTTTCACCTAGGGCAGTTATTTAACCTATTTACCTCAGTTTCCTTAGCTGTAAAATTGACAAACAAATAGCATTTACTTACCAGTCTTGTTGTGAGGATCGAATGAGATAATGTTTTTAAAGCACTTAGCACAGTGCTTTAGGTATTATATAAATTCTAGCTAGCTATTAAAGTCCCTTAGGTCTAAAGTCCCTTAAATCTAAGACCCTGTGATCCAGAAGGTATCAGCCTTTTCCTCCCTCTTAAGTTGGCTGTAGTTAACCTATCAAAGCAAGACTAGTTGTATCTTCTGGGCTGGTATTTCTAAGATAGCCTTAATAATGTAGAGATGACCGTGTTGCCAACAGACTGAACCAGGTGAGACCTCTGTGTAGCAGAGGAGTATGATTTCCTTGTTGGTTTTTCCTATGTTCGTGCTTCTGTTCCCATTATAGTTGAAAAAACATCTACTAAGATAGTTTCCACTAAAACTAGCCCTGTGCTCAGGCCAGGCTAGTTTTTCTCACAAGAAAATAGTGAAACCTCCCTTAAGACTTGATTAGTCAAGAGGACTAAGGCTTGAGCCAATGATGTAACTTCCTGGCTGTCTAAGCACAAAGCCCCAGCACATAAGGAGTCACTGGTTCCTCAGGATTGACCCACACTCTGACCAAAACACTTCATCTTGGCAAAAGGAGGCAGAAGGTATTCTTCAAATGCTATTGCTAAGTAAACCCTTTGTGGTTATTGTTCAGTGTTAGATGGTTCTAGACAAAAGTGTCTCCTTTTATTCTTATCTTGATCTGAAACCACCAGATCAGCCTCAGTGGGACCTGGTCTAAACCAATGGTGTCAAACTAAAAAATGGGGCCATTAATCCATACATAAGGATTCCTGAGGCCTGCATATTGCCTATGTTTTAAATTTTAATATTATCTGTGTTTTATTGTGTTTTTGTGAAAATACAATAAAAGTATAATTGGAAAATGTTTAACAAAATATCTGACTACTTCTCAATTACATTTTAATCTGATTTGAACCATATTGGGAGTGCTGCTGACATTGTGTTTAACACCTCTGGTCTAGAATACCTGTGCTGAGGGTGTCCCTGGTGAGAAGTCTCATGCAGTGGACTGTACTGCATTTAAAAAAAGGGGGAAAGGTTGGGGGGAGGGGGGGAAAGAACAAAGTAAGAAAGTGCACAGCAGAGAACAAAAGAAAACTTACAAGGAAGCAAAGACGTACAGTTCTCAACACAATGAATATTATTTATCATATAGACTTTCTTGAAATGAAAATTTATTGTTACATATTTTGAATCTTCTCTTATGCTCTGCTATGCATATGACATGCTTCTGTTTCTTTCTAATTTTGTATTTAAGTTCCAGTATTTAAGTTTATGATAAAAAAAAAAAAAGGGAAGGGGGGTAGGGGGAGCTCAGGAGATAATGAATCCATGCCAGAAGATCAGAGCCAGGGGCATCTTTGACACCACCTTCCCCTCTAGGCCATGCCTGTGCCAGAGGTTACAGGGATGGGAAAGAGTTAATAGTAAAGCACAAGTTGAGTTATTTCTGACTTCAGCCAAGAAAAATAAGCAGACACCTGCCCTGTAAGACCACAGTATGCCTTTCAAAGATGGAAGTTGAAGAAAGGAAGATTCAAACACAGAGAAGGGGGAAACTGCCCAATAATTGGATCTGGGCCTAAGTGGAATGAGCTGTCTTGGGAGGTGGTAGGTATCTGCTCAATAAAAGTCTTCAGGCAGAAACTGGACAGCCACTTGTCAAGGATTTCTAGCTCAGATTGGACTTAGGGCCCCAAAGTCCCTTCCAACTTGAAGACCCTGTCAAGTTTTCAAGGCATGTTCCCTAAATCTGCCATTTTGCATATTCTGCTTACTCAACTTAGGAAAAACAGAAGTGCATGATAATCTGCTAGTTTCCTGGAGTAAAAGTTGTCTGAACACTACTAAGGTCAGTGTCAGGCAAACTGGCAGGGAAGTTCACGAACTTGTCAGCCTGATTTTAAATTATAGGCAAACCTTGTTGTTGTTCCATCATGGCCAACTCTTTGTGGCCCCATTTGGGTTTTTCTTAGCAAAGATACTGGAGAGGTTTGCCATTTTCTTCTCTAGTTCATTTTGCAGATGAGGAAATTGAGGCAAACAGGGCTAAGTGACTTGCCCAGGGTCATACAGCTAGGAAGTGTCTGAGGTCAGATTTGAATTCAGGAAGATGAATCTTCCTGTTTCCAGGCCTGGTGTTCTATCCCTTGCCCCACCTAACTGCACTCTTATCTACTGTGCCACCTAGCTGCCCAATGAAAACCTAGGCAGGTTTTTTAAAGTGTCTATTTTTAATTTTATTGATGAATTTTGTTATTTACACCACAGATTATTCCCAATACACCCTTCCCCCTTCCCCCAAGGATACCATGGACCCCTCCCTCATCACAAGGAAAAACAGTTTAGCAAAATCAACCCATACCAGTTTCATCTTGTAGCCTTTGTAACCTTTGACATTTCTAGTCCCCTAGTCTATACCCAGAAGATGAAGGTTATTTCATTGTCAGTGCTCTGGAACATTGCTTTTTGTCTGAGTACAGGTCTCTTTTAGTATTGTTTTCATTTGAATTCTATTATCGTAGTCACTGAGTATGTTCTGCTCCAGTTTATACAAGTACAAGCAGTTTGTTTGAATTGACATGGACCTTGGGTTTCTCTGAATGCTGTTTTTCAGCAGCTGCCATGAAGGAATGCTTCTGGCACAGCCTCAATGTGTACACACCATCAAATTGTTCAGCTGGGTTGGTGTAAACTTACTGGAGAAAGCCAAAAACACGAAGGTTGAAATAAAGAGAAAGAAGAAGACAGGAGTGGAGAGAATGAGGGATGGCCACCACATGAGGAACACACCAGGAACCATGTCCTGTCCTAATAGATGTTGTAGTTATTAATGTGTAGTACACATATGGGAAGTTAGGTGATGCAATGGATAGAGTATCTGGACTGGAGTCAAGAAAATCTTCCTGAGTTCAAATCCAGCCTCAGATACTTCCTAGCTGTGTGACCCTGGGCAAGTCACTTCGCCCTGTTTGCCTCACTTTCCTCATTTGTAAAATGAGCTAGAGAAGGAAATGGCAAACTACTCCAGTATCTCTGCAAGAAAATCCAAAAATGTGATCACAGAGAGTTGGAAAGACTGAACACTACATATATCTAGGCTCTCCCAACTGACACTCCAACCAGCAAATCAGGATTCCAGGGACTGGGGCACCCCTCTAATACTATCACTCACAAGCTGTTGTACCCATTTGGTGTATTATCCCCAATATCAATCAACAGTTGCCATCTCTTCAATAAAATCAAGAAAAACAAAGTCTGTAAAATACTTAGAACAGTGCCTGGCACACAGTAGATGCTTAATAAATGTTTGTTCCTTTCCCTTCCCTTCCCCATCTAACCAGCTGAGATCTCACTAATAGCAATTTGACCAGTGATACTGCCCCAATATCAGTCAAATAGCTAGTTTTAATTAAAATAACTAATAGGTAACAGTTAAATAGCTAATGAGTTTTAATTAAGGTACATTTACTGAAAAGATAGAGCAAGGATAGAACTACAAGACCATCTCCCCTCCCTGCCAAACCAGGGCACAGCCTCTCCTCTGCACACCTTCTTAGACCCTGGGAGAGCTGACTTAAAGTTAAAGTAGTTGCTTCAGAGCCTCCTCCCCCGCCCCAGCCATGTTCACTTCAGGTTATAGTACAACTGATGGATGAGTCTCTCCCTTGCTTAGAGGACTTGGCATCTCATCTGCCAAATCAAAGCAGGTCACTCCTGAGTGCCAATGTTGCAAAGCTGGGCTATTGGTGCTACCAGCAAAGTCTGCTATGGGCTGCTGGGCCTCTGTGGTTCTTCTGACCTTTGTGTGGTCAGTTTGGTGCAATACTCTGTCCCCTAAGATCAGGAAAAAATCAAAACAGGGACAGAATAAACAGAGGCAGCCATGTGTTCATGGCCACGTGGTGACCAAGGTAGGTGGACAAGGCAGCAGGCGTCAGAACCTACTACCTCTGTCTTTTCCCACCCACAGGTTTATAGTAGTTTCTCTTCACTCAAAAACCCCCAGGGACAGAGAAAACTTACAGCTGTTTGTACCTTTTATATGCCTACTCAATTCTGACTCAGCAGTCTATTAAAATATTTTCTGTCCCCACAAAGTAAGCTGACAGGAAATAGTCAACAGATACCTATGTGTGCTCCGAATTAAGGGTAGGGCCCCTCCATTTATGAGTCATCATACATTTCCAGAAGAAAGCTCACCCAGCCTCGTGTGGGTTGATTACCAGGCAATGAACATCGTGCATGTTCTGCCTGATTCTCCCCATTGACACTCCCTACTATTACAGATACTTTCCTGTTTGTGCTAATGATAGACTTGAGGACTCATGTGATAAAGCTGTGGAAGATAAGTGAGCCTTTCTCCTTTCTTGCTGATGCCAGACCTGGAGCCTTGATGTTTCTATACAGCACTGAAGATGGCCTTCTTCACAGGAGTTGCTACAGCTATAGGACCCTGAGGGAAGTCACTCATCCCATGGCAAAAGGTACCAGCAACCCTGACATCAAGACCAAGCACCTTCAGTAGTCCTCAGTGCAATGACAAGTCCTACCACACCTACCATGGTGCCCATAGATTGAGAGTGTCCATTGTATGACCACTCAACCGGAGATCTTGGACAAATCCTCTCAGACTCAGGAGCCTGAAGCGAGGAAGCTTGGGGTGTGACTGTGTTTGATGTCACTTATGCTGTTTTTCTCTTGATGCTTTCTTGACACCATAATACTTTCTATTTTAAGTTAATCACTCATATTCTTACTTTGATATGAGATATATGATAAAATGAAATATTCAGGCTTGTCTAAAGGGAGGTATTCAGTGGGTGGAGACTCAAATTATCATTATCAAAAACAACAAAAATAATAAAATAGCATTTATATAGTGCCTACTATGAGCTACACTGTGCTAGCAATTTTCAAGTATTATCTCATTTTATCCTCACAACAACTCTGGGAAGTAGTTGCCTGTTTTATTATTTTATTATCCCATTTTATAAATGAGGAAATTGAGGCAAACAGAGGTTAAGTGGTTTGCCCAAGGTAACACAGATAGAAAGTGTCTCAGGCCAGATTTTAATTCAAATCTCCTTGAGTAATTTGTAATTCAAAATTGGGTCGGTCTCTAGGGTAGCAATAGGGGACCCTGTTATCCAATTCTTCCAGTGTTTCTCTGAATTCTTCATATTTGTCATTGCTTGTGGTACGATAATACCTTATTATGTATACATACCACAATCTCTTCAGCTACTCATCAAAGGAGAGGAACTTTTACTTTTTTGCTTCCAAAAAGTGCTGTTATTCATGTCCTGGCGTATATGGAATCTCTTTTTGCCCTTGACTTCCTAGGGATCTCTCAGTAGTTAGATCACTGGGCAAAAGTTATAAACGGTTTAGTTACCTTTCTCCCATTGTTCCAAATTACTTTCCAGAGTGGTTGGATCAGTTACTGGGACATTCATTTTCTTAGAGTATTCTTTGCAGGATTGTAACTATACATCTGGAGATATGCAGATAACAAACATTGTTGTTGCTGCTGTCGTCGGTCCTTCCTTCTCAAAGAGGATCAAGGTCTCTCAAAGGGCTGTTTCTTGAAAGTGGTGATGGAGAGCACCGCAAAGCCATACTCAGACAAGAGGAAAATTTGCTTACATGAAAGTTAATTCTGGGGCAACCAGGTAGGGCAGTGGATAGAGCATGGATCTGAGTTCAAAATTGACCTCAGACATTTATTAGCTGTATGACCCTAGGCAAGTCACTTAACCCCTATTGCCAAGGAAAGGAGAGGAGAGGAGAGGAGAGGAGAGGAGAGGAGAGGA